>NC_137956.1:20037104-20372104 GCF_963924665.1 Micromys minutus | reverse complement strand
ACAGCTTTAGAAACAGCCCCTGCTCCAGTTGTTGAGGGGACCCTCATGAAGACCAAGCTGCACATCTGCTACATATGTGCCGGGGGCTTCGATCCAGCTTGTGTGTGCTCTTTGGTTGGTGGTTCAGTCTCTGAGAGCTTGCCAAGGGTCCAGGTTAGTTGACTTTTGTTGGTCTTCCTGTAAAGACCTACTTTTTAACCTACCTAAGAAGAATTCATAAGGCTCTCTCTCTCTCTCTCTCTCTCTCTCTCTCTCTCTCTCTCTCTCTCTCTCTCTTTCTCTCTCTCTCTCTCTCTCTCTCTCTCTCACACACACACACACACACACACACACATACACACACACACACATACACTCACTCACAGAGTGGCTGACATAGCCGCCCTGATGGAGTTCTGGAAACATGTGAAAGGGAACAGACCTGTATATCCTAAAGAATATCTTCTCCTACAGAGTAGCAGTACCAAAACAGGAACATTATCTCTTTGTTGTTTATCCTCGGTGGAGGGCTTTTGTCACACACAGTCTGATCAAGCAAATTCTGGCTGTGAAATGTATTAAGATTTTAACCTATTCACCATGTGTTATCCCAAATGAAGGGGGGAGAACTTCTGTGAAAACATTTAAAAAGAAGGAAAAAAAAAGGTTGACCACATTAAAAGAGTGAGGCTCAAAGGGACAAAGGACAGTGACTTTCCTCCCTAACTCCTGGCCTAAGCATAAATAGCCCAAAGTCCCCTTACCAGATGCTCAACCCCTCGGAGGGAAAACAGCCAACTCAAATTCGAGAGAGACTTTTTTTTTTCTTTATTTAAATGAAAGATAGAAACTGTCTCAACTTCATTATACCTAAGAAGGGAGCTCAAATGTTCATCATGTGGATCTGGTTTGAGTAACAGTTTGTCTCTTTTGAATAGAAATCATATGTAACCCAGGCAGTGGCCTGGGCCATTTGCTAATACTAATTGTTGTTGGTTGAAAGTGGAGTAGGGGATTGTTAATGTCTTCCCTGGCAGAAACCCGATCTGTGGAAATGTACTTCACAGGGACGGTGACGAGGTTTGCAGCTGGCAGGAGGGTATGACAGTGTGGCTGTATGTGTCTCCATCTTCTCTTTGCCAGTGACACAGAGACTCACATGAAACCCTCCTGTGTGAGGAGCCCAAAATTAGATTTTACATTCTCTGTCTCCCTGCCCCCTCCCACCCACCCATCAACAAAAGCAGGTGTGTTCTCCATCTCTAAGAACTTTTTTTTTTTCAAAAAATGATTATTTAATGATGTGGCTATTTAAAACTATGATTAATATAAGTACATTTAAGATATAACATTGGCAAGTTAGAAACCCACCAAAGTAAGGCCAGATGTATAAACTGACTTGATGTTTTAATTCAAAACACTGGGGCCAAGTTGAAAGGACTGTTATAATCTGGGCCAAATTATGACAAATTCACATACATTGTTTACCTGTTATGCTCATACCTGAAAGTCATTGCCTCATACACATTATTAGCTGACCTACACGTGATCAAAATAAATAGATTTTATTAGGTAAAACTTAAGCTAGACAAGTGAACCTTTAATCTTGGGTTAACCGAGACAGTATTTGAGAGCCCAGTTGTGTTTGGTAGGCTCTGATGTAAATCATCTCATGTTTTAAATGTAATTGGTAGGTTTCTGTGACATTCTTTTCTGATTTAGCATTTGCCCCACAGCATCAGCACTGTAGGAACTTGCATGAATATTCGCATCAGTTTTACTGGCCATGACCCCAGCTCGTTTCAGAGTGTGGAAGAAGATATCTGAGCAATATTCATCTGTGAAAATCATCATACAATATCTCACAGAATCATTCTACATGTGCTGCAGAAGCTAGAAGCTAAAGGTTGATGTTACATCTGACCTCTTTATACATTCATTAACCATTTATTTAATAAACGTCAAAATAGTACATGATCCTTCCTTGTTTGCTAGAACTAATCTTCCAAATACTCGAGTCTCAAAACTGAACGTGTGCTAGCAGTCTTGCTCAGACACAGATGCCCAGGGCCCAGAGAGGCTGAGCCAAGCTGGCCTTAACACCTGAGTGTTCTCTGTGATGTCCAACCAGGCAATAAAGAGCAAAAAAAAAAAAAAAAAAACCACAGTGATACATTCCAGTTCAGGAAATGCATAAGAGAGCCTGGCTCATGGAGGAAACATAAAATAAGTAAGAAACCATGTGGCTTATCAGCTGTTTTTCAGATATAAATTATAAATCTCTTACTGTCTTCACAATATTAAATTAGAGCCCTGGAGCTAGAGAGGTGGTTCAGCGTTTAAAGAGTACTGGCTGTTCTTAGAGAGTACTCAGGTTCATTTCCTAGCACCCACATGACAGCTCACAACTATCTGTATCTCTAGTGCCAGGAATCTGACTCCCTAGGCATTGGACATATACATGGTATATATATTCATATATATGCACCATATGAATCTAATCAATTCAATAAGTTAAAGGTTCTGTGTGTGTGTGTGTATAAACCTCTCATACAAATCAATTAAAATAAATCTAAAATATGTATCTTAAATGCTATAGATTATTATTCTAAAGAGGCCTATAAACCTTCCCCTGATGCCTAGGTGGAACTGTGTGGTGATAAACAGTTCTGACAAAAGAATTTGTCTCCTCTAGTTGATGTTCTTTTGATCATAGATTTTTAAATAAACTGCATCACATGATCTTTACCAAGAAATAAATTATTGTTTCTAAGCATCTTTATGAGAAGCGGTAGTTAAAGTGACTGGTCTTCAGATTCCGGCTGCCACACCAGCATTAACATCAGTGCGACATGGAATGCCTTAGACTTCCTAAAGTACTGTTGAGATTGCACTTGAAGTTGGCGCCCTGCTGTAAAAACAATCTCCTTACACACCTAGAGGATCTGGGAAAGTCTTCAGCAACTGTCACTTGCCTTTCATCCAGAAAGGCCTCCATGCCAGGAATCTGAAAAGTGTATGTGTGTCCTTGAAAATGCAACACCCTTGCATACCAAAGTCCTGAACTAATGAAACTTAACAGACAGGTTTTACAGAGCTGTTTTAGAAACTTTGGCAGATAAGCTGATGTGGTTGTTGAGTCAATAGATAACAATTTTGTGAGTTCACTGAGCTTGTGTACCAGGATAAAGTCAGTTCTGGTTAGCACCAGAGGCTGGCCAGGCCCTCCAATACCCAAGATCCTCTGAGCTCTGCACCTTCCCACGCCCCAATCTCCACTCCTACCCTGCTCCCTGGCTTGCACGCTCCTCTCAGCTCTCCTTGCTCTAAGACACCGTCATATCCTGGTCTGCCATACTGCCCATTTGCCTACCTGAGCCATCACTTGACTGCTGTTTGGTGGCAGGATTACATACCACATGTATCTTTTCCTCAGTTACTTGGAACAAAAGGCCTTTAACTATAGATTCTTTTCTGGTGTCAATCAGGGAAAATCAGGATGTGGATTCCTGGCCCTGTCCACCATGGCCAGTTACGTGTGGAGTTTTTCTAGGAAGGCATGAACAAATGTCTACTTACCCAGATACAACAGCAAGGACAGACCAAAGTATGATTCCAACTTGTGAGCTTGTTGGTCTTCCTTACACAGCAAGTATGTGGAGTTGTAGAATAACCCCAAGTCACCTGCACCCCTGAAAAGCCTCACCCTGGCTGGCATGCATCTTCCCCATAGTGGCACAGAGAAAATTAACCCCTCAATCACTTTTCCACATTCTACATATTCCTGAACCTGCCAAGACCACAAGACCATGTGCTTATAGATAGCAGGGAAGTAAAAAAGATTAGCAGAGATCTCAAAAGATCATCAAATGACCCTCCCCTCCCTTGTCTTATATGAGAGAATTCCAGAGATGGATTTTGAGTTCTTGGTGGAGCCACAAACTGCTCCAAATAAGATGGTAACAGCTTTTATTCTTAAAGGATAATTCGAACAAAGCTTTAATGTTTGTTAAATAATTCGCAGAAAGAAAAGAACATTAAAAGTGACTCTATGTCTTTAGGTCATACTAGTATGTTAAAGTAGCTGAGGTTGTACATTTTTTATTAAATGTGGCATAATTTTAAGCACTTTCTTTATTCAGAGATACTAAAGGATCATTTGTGATAGCAATCAGCTACCTGACGGTGTAGATAGACCCTGGGAGCTGGTCACACAAACTATTTCCCTTTCTTTCTGGACAGCAACAAGGCTACACTTTTCAATCGATTTCAGTCTGACACTGTCACATGACGCTGAGGAATGCTCTCTGGGTAGAAGTGACAAGAGTCCCTTCTAGTCCCGACCCATAAAATCTCCACCCCCATCAATCCCATCCCAACACATCCTCCCCACCAGATTGATGGCGGAGCATGCATACAGAGCTGCAAGGAGGGGAAGTTGGGAACCCTGGAAACCCCACCCAAGGAAAGCTGCCTGTAGCCCTTCGTGTGACTGTGAGCATACATAACACTTCTACTCTGCTGAGCAACTGAGTCAGTGGGGGAGTCTCATTGCAGTGAGAACACCCAGCCTGGTCTTCGTTCCACTTGCCTTAAGAGTTGGTGTGGGAGGGAAGAGGATGAAAGGGAGGTTTTGAGCATTTTCCCTGCACACACTCTGTTACATGCTCCTTCGTATGGCATGTTACCTCAAACACCGCAGAGAACTTCATGAGAGAGATAGCATTACCCTCCTTCGGCATACAGGGGGACACGTGTAATATTGCCAGCTTCCAGACAGCAACGTTCAAATCAATCTTCTGACTGTGCCAACCTGACATGGTCCAGCTCGTCAAGAGCCCCTCCTACACCACCTGCCCTATCCCACTAGTTGTTCCCCTGCCAGACGTTTTCCTTGAAGTAACAGCTTCTGGGAAGGGCAATGTGGGGGCCTCTCCTCCCTGGAAGCCAAGTATTTTCTCTGAGAGAAGGAGTGGGCAGAGGATGTGTAACCGGCCTCTGCATTTGTAACTTGGAACACATTTTTCCATGGAAAAGTTATACAGAGATGTTGTATTTTTCAAACTGTGTGCAAAAGCACTTTGCAAACCATCATGAAGTATATAATAGGACTATAAGGAATTACTAGTCTACAGTACATTAGCACTGTAATTCCAACACGTTGTAGATTAAATAGTCTTTTGTAAAGTCTTGAGAATTTAACCATTGGGTGGTTTTTAAAGATTTATTTATTTATTTATTTATTTATTTATTTATTTATCTGCCACTGTCTTCAGACACACCAGAAGAGGGCATCAGATATCATTACAGATGGTTGTGAGCCACCATGTGGTTGCTGAAATTTGAACTCAGAACCTGTGGAAGAGCAGTCAATGGTCTTAACCACTGAGCCATCTCTCCAGCCCTCACTGGGTGTTATTTATACTGTCCCAAAGGAAAACTACATTCCAATAGCCCAAGCCAATGACTCCTCACAGAGTCTTGGGATGCTGTCCATTGATAATCTGAGAATGGCCTGGTATTGTTATCACACAGAGTACATGTCACCACCATCCTCATCAGCCATTATTTGTTGAGGGCAGTGCATTGGGTGAGGGCTTCATATTAAAGTGGGAAATGAGGAAAGCATTATCTGTTTGGTGACTACAGTTCCCTTGCCCACTTGTGAGCGAGCCCACACTGTTCCAAACCGTCCCTCTCATCCTTCGTGTCTATCCTTACTCCTTACTGCCTTCTTCCGTGTTCATTTATCCTTTGATCTATTGTATTTGCCTTTTCTCATTACTCCTTCTGTCTGTCATCCACATTTACTCGGCCAGTGGTCATTAAACACTTTCGGCCGGGGCTGAGCGAACTGTCAGGACCTGCCTCTAAGAGACTTCTCTCTGCTCTGTGCCATGCCAGTATAACCTCAACAACTCTAAAACAGTCCTAAACAAACTCATGACACTCGGTCCCCCGGTCACACAAAGAATAGGCTGCAGCTGGTCAGCGTTCACTCAGAAACCACGTATTCTTCTCATTGGCACGTTTTGCTCACAGAAAAGTTTCTCATTATATTTAGAACCCCCACAAGATCTGTGTCTAAACTCAACCCTAAACAAAGCTCCCCTATGAATATGCCCACGTAGGTCAAGCTGAACTGCATGATTTTTTGTGTATACCTTCTTTCTTCTGCCTTTGCTATCCTGTCTTCCTCAACAATGCTCCTCAAGTCACCAGGATGAATCAAGTTTGTATTTTTCTTCAAAGATCATGTACATGCATAGCATACTCATATTACTTCAGCTATGGCTCTTTTGTTGACTTTGTGGGGCTAGAAAGAAGCAATGTTTTCAAAAAGCCTAAATCATAGGCACAGTGACAGGTACATTTATGTAGAATTCTGTTTAACATTGACAGCATCCCCACAAAGTGAGTGTAAATCTCCTAGCTGCTCACATATGGAAATCGTGAAGTGGAGGATGTTCTGTAGGTCAGGAAAATGGAAGGCCTCCATTTGAACTGCCTCACACTGGACAACAAAGGCCATGACTCTCTCCTGCACTACTTCTCTTGGACTTGGAGCATTGAACCTGTACTTGTCAATGATACTGTCTACGGATACTGTCAAGTCAGAAGATGAGTCTCAACCATCCTTCACCACAAAGGCTCTACTTCTGTGCCTAGCAGATACTTAGTGTATGCTGGTTGAGTGGGCCATCAAGCATGCTCCTGTATGAGGCAATTAAGTGAGAAAGTCTCTATATTATTGCCATATGCAACTTTCTCATCCATAGGCATCATGCATATGTGCACATATACACAGAAAGAACCAGACATGGGAATCTCACTAGTCTAATTCTCTGTAGTGATTGGAATAAGAGTGGCTTCCATCAGCCCATATGTTTGAATGTTTAGTTATCAGGGAGTGATACTAATTGAGAAAGATTAGGATGGAGAGGTGTGGGCTTGTTGGATGAGGTGTGGCACTGGTGGGTGGGCTTGGAGGTTTCAAAAGTTGACATAATGCCCAGTGTTGCTCTCTCTGTCTGCAGATCAGGATGTAACTCTTGGTTAATGGTCTAGTGCCATAAGTATCACCATACTGCTGTGTGGCAAAATGTGTCCTCAGGAGACACAAGACACATATCTACTCACCCCAAATAGGAATCCTACAACTGGCCAAAGTACAAATATCACAAAAGTCCAACTTGGCAGATCAATGAGTTTTATAGAACTTACTTACAGGTGTATGGTTGAGGGGGTATTTCCAGGATCAGAAATGACTCAGAGACAGCTGCATCATCAAAGCCCACAGCTGGGTGACAAAAGCTGGGAATGTGGGACAGATTGTACAACCTGCAGGGAGCTCAACAGGTTACAGAGTGTCCTTTCCTGTATCTGCTGTTCTAAATCTCCTTCCAGGCAGCATGACTGGTTTCAGCTTCTTCCAGGCAGCTGGTCTGGTCTCAGAGTGCTCTCTGCAGCTTGACTTGTCTGAGTACCACCACGCCTGTCCCATGATGATAGTGGACTAATCCTCTGAAACTGTAAGCAACCCCATAATTAAATTCTTTCTTTTTAAGAGTGGCCTTTGTTGAGGTGTCTCTTCACAGCAATAAACAGTGACTAAGACGTTCCCTAAGAGATTCTGAACTGAACAGAAAAATGGAATAATTGGCTTTTGGTGTTTGCATCTGGAAAAGTCTGAGAGAAAATATGATGGTGTGTCAGCAAGCCCTGAAACACTTTATTTGTTTAGATATTCGATGATCTGTTTGCCAATTTCAAGACTTAGACACACATAAGTATTTTCTCTCAGCCAATAATAGCTTCTACTTCCATCTGGAAGCCTACATCAGTCAGAAAGAAACAAATATGCCTTTTCCTTTCCTTCTAAAAGCTCAAAGCTTATAAATCTGGGATCTGTTGGGTAGGAATGAGAGATATCCAAACTGGAGAACCTCTATAAAACTCCAATCCTCTGTCAGCCAAAACTTGAGATCACAGAGGCTATGTTGACCCTGATCTGTGGTACAGGCACACAACAGATTTGCTCTAAGTGCCAAACAATCCTCATTGGGATACAACTTAAGGATCAATGGAGCCCTGTGAATTACTATGATACTTTTACTGAAGCCATGTAAATGGGCCTGCACATCTCCATTCTAACAGAAGCATGTTGTTGAAATACTTAATTTGTCTTGGCACACTTTAAAAGTATGTTCTACAAAAGAGACATGAAATTAATGCTGTGTTTCAGTCAACACAGCCTGCGTGATGCTTTCTTTCCTCTTCTCAAAGCCACAGGATTAAACAAAGTGGATCCACAGAAGACCTCTAGACATGTCTCTGATGGTAAGAACATGTGGGTAGTGAGGAATGACGTCAGTGTTACAGCATCTTCTCATACTCCAATGTGCATGTGGCCAACAGTGACAGTGAGCTATCCTTTATCATCCAATTCCATGCTTAGGGGAGTTCTAGGTATCCTTTCTACCATGTGTCAGGGTCAGGGCAGGATTTGCTTCTTTCTGTATTCTAATCTTTGTCTTGGTGGGCTCCAGCCTGCCTCTTTCCCCAGCATCACTCTTCGTGCCCCATTCGGAAACATCCACATTCACAGTGACTGCTTTCACTCCACCCACACATGTCTGTAAGGCTGTTTTCCTATCTCACAGCAGTTTCCTGCCGTCCGGCTTATAATCTGAGGTGCACATTAACTTGGAAATGCATACCCCGCCCCTGGCTATCTCATCCATAACACGAACAAATATTACCTCATGCATGCTTGCCCCAGTTCCAGAGATAAACTCAGAAGTGTCGTGATAAATGTGCAGTTTTAAAGAATCATCATTCCCTCAGACTTTGTCAGTCTTGTTTCGATCGTCATCTCTGTTGTGACGTGGCTACTAGAGTGTGTCATCTTTTATACTGCTCCACCTCCAAGGACTGGAGCCAGATATGACGTCATATGTTCTGGTAGCACTCCTGACACTTATCTAAAGGAAAAGGCTTACCCAGGGCTCTTAATAATGCTTTTATTTGTTATAATAACACAGAGAGAGCGCATGTTGGAAACATATTTTTAAGGGAAGCCAATGAGACAGGCTTTAACCTTTAGCCATGAAAAGGTTTTTGTTTTCAAATAATATTTCTAAGTAAGACAGATTGTACTTATCAGACAGAGTAAGTGTTGATTGGCAGAAGTTTGACTCATTAGCTTCTAATGCTGGAAAATTCGATAACCAGCATGACACTGTGCGGGGGTTACAGAAGGCATCAAGAAGTGAAATAGTTGTCCCTACCCAACATGCATGAATATTTAAAAATTTTAAGGAAAACAAAAACCTTAAGATTCTCTCCTGTTCTAATTGGCACCTGTGGTATAGTGAAGTTTTGTGAAGAAGAGGCAATGTCATAGGAAAGAGTGAATTTGCAGAGAGAGGGGACATGGACTGGTAGAATGATTCTGAGGAAAGCTCCTTGAAGATAATCCATTCCTCCCAAACTTGGGGATCCACCCAGTTGTCTGTGTGAAAGTTCTTGGAAAGTATGAAGAACTATGCAAACATGCAGTATGGTCTGGCCAGCTTTTAGCTCCACCCATTCCTCCCTTTTTATTGAACATAGCATCTTTTCTCATAAATTATATCCTGATTATAGTTCCCCTCTCTCTACTCCTCTCAGTTCCTTCCCACCTCCCCTCTTACCTGTTCCCTTTCTGTTTCTCAGGAAAAAACAAACAAACAAAAAAAAACAATAAAAAAGACTAAGCTTCTAAGAGATAACAACAAAACAAGACAAAATAAAATATAGTAAGATAACAAAAAGATCATCACATCAAGTTTGGATAAGGCAAACCAATAGAAGGAAAAGAACTCAAGAGAAGAAACAAAACTCAGAAACCCACTCATCCATGCACTTGGGAGTTTCATAAAAACGCTAAACTGAAAAGTGTGAAATGTACACAGAAGACATGGTGCAGACAGTGCAGGCCGATGCCTGCTGCCTCAGTCTCTGTGAGTTTATAAGGGCCTTGCTCAGTTGCTTTAGAGGGGCTTGTTCTCCCAGTGCCTCCAACCCCTCTAGCTCTTACACTCTCTGCCGCCTCCTCCTCCACAGGGCTCCCTGAGCTCTGGGGCGAGGGATTTGTTGGAGACTTTCCACCTGGAATTGTCAGCTGTATACTGTTTGCACACTCCATTCCCTCGCCCCCAGACCATCCTGTGCATTTTACCTACCAAATCATCTCTCCCACTCCTCTGCAAGTTTCTAAACCTTGATTCATTATCCTGCATCCAGGCCTGTATTCGTCCAGTGAGCACGTTGTTGGTCCAAAATTTTCTGAAATCCATGTTCTTTCTTCCATGAAAGCCCTGGTTTATTGCTTCTGCCTCATTACTATTCTGTCTACACAACATAATGTTAGCTTTTCAACTATGTCCCAGAATTCCCTCTTCTGTTATTTTCTATGTCCACCTTAGACAGGACATAAGAATAAATCTATAAATAAAAATGTTTCCAAAGGCAGAAACTTTCTTTTCATTCTTTGGATTTGAGCTTCAAATAATACGTACATTTTGATAGAAATCTACAATACAATTGAGTTTAACTTAATCAAAACAATATTTTCCTAAATAAATAAGTGCTCTAGAATTCATTCTGCATAATCAAGGATCCAATAATTGTATTAACATGCTCCAAGATACAGCAATAACTTATATTGAGTTTTATTTTATTATATTAAAATTAAGGAAAAATCTGACCTCAAGATTTAACTGCATCTTGTGAACCTCCCATTACCAACAAATTACTGAGTCCAGAGGCCATTCCCATTGTGACTGGACTTGATATTTATTGGGGTAATCTGGATTTTAATTTTACATTGCTAAGGGAATGTTTGTTTTATACAGGGGCCAACAAACCCATCATTGAACATCATAATAGTAATTTCTGAGCTTCCAAGATGCTTATACTGTTCTGACAGAGATGAGGATTTCTGAAGTACTTTCAATTAAGAAATAGCAACGGCAGGATAGGTGAAAATCTTAGAAATGATAGCAGCATCTTCTAAAAGTTAATCCAAAAACAAAATCCAGATTCCAACCCAACTTTGGTATCAGAACACAAATGTCTTGCTTCAAAATGAAAATTAGCTAATGACCATTCTGTCTTTGTAAGTAACCGCATCTCAAGTATAGAGAGTGACTAAGGAAAACAGCTAACAGTGACCTCTGGCATCCATATGCACGAATGTGTGCATGCGTGCACACACACACACACCACATACAAGATTATTTCCAAACATTATGACATTATGTTCAGAAGAAACACTGACTTTCAGTGTAAACTGAGAAAGATAAAAATGACATAATGACTGTATTGTTGTTCAAAAGAAAACTACTCTGTCCTATAAACAGACCTCCCCTGGGAAGGGCATAACCATTGGGCAAGGCAGGGTAAAGCATGTCAGTATTAGATTCAAAATGACCCCCGGCTAGACCCCGACTGGATCATGGCAAGTTCATGGTCCTCTATGACCATGGCATTAGATTCAAAAGACTTAAAACTCTTATACTTTTTCTGGATTCACCAAGTTGTTAAAGGTACATAACATTGTAAGAAAGACAGTCAATCAATAAAATGTTTTTTCTTTCCTGAAAAAGGCAACTGCAAACAGAAACCATGTAGTGCTCATGAATTTGAAAAATAATAAAAACTAATGAGAACCATTTGTTAACAGATTCATCTGTATTTACAAAAAAAAAAAGTCTTAATAAGGGTATACATAATGAATATCTGATCATTATAATCCCCACTTTGGGAGAAATTCAATAATATAGAAAGATTGCTATCTAAAGACAACTGATGAAATTTTCTTACACAAGAACCATTTGATGTTTTTTTGGTATGAGGTTCTTGCTTATAGCTGAATGATATTCACCCCAGATCTGAAGAGATGTAGTTAGGAGTAGAGAAAAGAAAGTTCTGAGTGTGTGGGGTGCAACTTCCTGTGGAGCATTCTATTCTCATACACCCTGTGACCTTATCAAAGTGGGAACCATGAAAATATTTTCTAGCTTGGGGGTTAATCTATAGTTCACTTTTCCCAATGTGTTTCACCAAAGACCAGATGGGAGTCTAAAATGAACTAGGCTCTCACTACAAAGCACCCTTATAGCCTGAGGCATGAAGAGGTATTACAAATATGTGTGCTATGTGGAAGTCCCAGCAGGATTTCTACAGAGAGCCTCTCTGAAGATGCATGTCCACTCTGGGAAGCACAGCACTTTGAACTTCTCATTTCATTCTGAGCACTGACCTGACAGCCTGGAGCCAATTCAAACCATGTGTACAGAATAAAGTCAGGTTAGACTCAGGTCTACCCCACTGCCTGGTCATGGTCCCAGCTTCAGACACTTCACAGCTCCGGGCTTGCAGGACATGCTCTCGAAACATACTGACTTAACACTGTGGCAAGAGCATACTTCTCACAATGAGGAAGTATAAGGAGTCTGGGGATTATTTGTCCCTGGATTGAGTTTTGGTCCTATCTACCAGAACTCTACCAGAACATCTCCACTGCATAGACTTAAAGACAGCAAGGCCCTCACATACATAAAAGAGGATGCTAACACCCAAGAAATAGAATACTACAATACCAAGTAAAGTAACAAAATATACAGGGAAGCAATCTAGTGTCAACATCAAAAGCTGTCAGCCTCAGATTCCCCACCTGTAAAATATCCACAACAACTGAACAGAACATTATAGTAAAGCAGAAGCTCAAAAACAGCAGTACAATTTCTCTTCTATTGTTTTCCCACACAAAACACACAGCAACTCTGTTTCTACTGTCCAATGATCAAATTAAGACCGTTTAATGTTTTGGGGGCCAGCTGACTGAGTGAGTAAGGTCACATGCCAGCAGCACCTGACTACCTTGAGCTTACTCCCCAGAACCCACATGAGTAAAGGAGAAAACTGACTCCTGTAAGTTGTCACCTGACCTCTACCAACATGCTGTGGCATGAAGGAGCAAGCACACATGCACAAGGCAAGCAAATAATAAAGTAAGTCAGCCAGTCAGTGTGAGTCAAGAGAAACTTAGAACGCTCACAATCTTTTATATGCCCTAGCCCTTTTTACATAATGCCTCTCAAAAGTGCTAGCATGTTTTGAATTCACACATCTATGACTACAGAGAAGAAGCTGAATTATACAGATTCTGCTGTAAAACATAAAGAAAATTCACAAGGAAAATATCAGTTTGGGATCAACTGTGGGTGTGATGGCTTATATATGCTTGTCCCAGAGAGTGGCACTATTAGGAGGTGTGGCCCTGTTGGAGTAGGCATGTCATTGTGGGTATTGGCTTTAAGACCTGTTTCCAAGCTGCCTGGAAGTCAGTCTTCTCCTAGCAGCCTTCAGATGAAAATGCAGATCGCTCAGCTTCTTCTGCACCATGCCTGCCTGGATGCTGCCTTGATGATAATGGACTGAACCTCTGAACCTGTAAGCCAGCCTCAAGTAAATGTTGTGCTTATAAGACTTGCCTTGGTCATGGTGTCTGTTCACAACAGTAAAACTCTAACTAAGACTATGTGTAGTAGAAAAAAAATCTGACAATCGAAGCCAAGCATATCTAGGTACTTCTTTAAAATATCATCTCAACTAGTGGTTTTGATTTGTTGTTGCTGCTGTTGTTGTTTTTAAGTTGGTCATCAGATGGAAGATTTATGTCATATTTTCAACCAGTCACCAGGTTATCTTATGGAGGAGAAAATTCAAAATTTTACTACTGTAAAAATGATTCCAGGAGCAACCAACCCTCAGGCTTTAGAGAACTCAGCTTTCCGTTTATTTCCTCTAATCCACTTTGTTTTCCCAGCTCCTAATGTGTGTCATCACATGTGTGTCAATACGGGACAGGGAGTCAACAAACTTCCAAATCATGCCAGAGAAGTAAGTGTTAGCATCTCTACAAGATCTGTTTTTATTTGAAATGCATGGGTGTTCTGCCTTCAAGTATGTATGTGCACCATGTGTGTGCCCAGTGCCCTCAGAGGCCAGAAGAGGACATTAGATCCCCTGGAACTGTAGTTATAGATTGTTGGGAGCTATCATGTGGGTGCTGGGAATTGAGCTGGATCCTGTGAAACAAGAGTGCTCTAAACAGCTTAATAAATGCTCTTAATAACTGAGCCATCTCTCCAGCCCCACATAGAGTTTTGAATAACCGTGCTCATGTGATAGTTCCACAAAGGAAAGGATAGGTTTTTAATACTAAGTCGCTTTCACCTATGGGAGACTGTACGACATGTTCACACAGTTTCTAGAAAGCGGAGTTACCAACATCTATTTCCTTCCATTCCTGGGTTTAGGCACAGGGGCAGAACTGAGCGCTGCAGACTCTGTGTCGGGTGTTCCATGGGGATCAGATGACAGCTGCCAACTTCAAGTCAGTTGCAACTTCACTGTTCTCTATAGAAACAGCGGCATGGGGACAGCACCCAGAAGTTCAGTGCTTGTCATGGTGTCTCTGTCAGGAGCAAACCAAGAGGAATTTGTCCCAGTGAAACAAACACGGGTAACTTTCGGGAGACAAACCTTCTGACTCAGTCACTAAAAAAAAAAAAAAAATCAGTGTTACTGAAGGGAGTAAAGGCTTTTCTCTACCAGAATTCCTGTGTTTACACACGCCTACTAGTATTTCTTTACATGGAAAAATTATTTCTTGCAAATGACTAAATAAAGACAACTGTACAAACATCATAGTCTCCATTACAGTGTTTAAAATGATATTTTCCCAAAACGGAAGTACACAAAGGTACACGGCCAGACAGACAGTGTTATCCTGTTGCTTTAAGAGATCTGGGTAAGAATTCATCGGCCTGGGACGGCAACGCCAGGATGTTTCACATGAAAAGCGATATATACGCATTTTCCCTTATAATATTGAATAATCATGTCTGCCTTCCTCCCTTGAAAGAGCAACAGCTATTTCTTCCGCACTTCTAGGTGCCACTGAGAAGCCCATTCAAAGCCCCTCTGTTACTTCCTGGTGACGTCTTAGGGCCTTTGGAAACATAAGCAGCACTCACTTCTTATTACGCAAGTGGTGAAGATAATTTCCTTTTTAGGACAGAACATCTATCTTAGCAACTTTCTCCACATTGTGCACGCGATATTCGTGTCAACATCGGGCAGAGCAAACATGGCTTATGGGGGGGGGGGTGTTAAAAACCGGATAAATCATGTCTTGTACCACATACGTAAAATGGCTCCATTTTTCATGTACATCATTGGCTTTGTGCTGTCTTGACACTGCCACAGCTTAGGGTTGTTTTTCTTTTTCTTTCTTTCTCTCTCTCTCTCTTTCTTTCTTTCTTTCTTTCCCTTTCTTTTTAGCATGACTGCCAGCATTTCCTGTCATGTGTTTTGCCTTAGTCAGCCATTTGGGCCACAGGTGTGGCACTGTGTTTTTGATGGAGTGTTGCTATTCAAGAGTGCTCCATCCAAAACACAGCCTCACACATGTAACCCAAGCCCAAAGATGAGTCAACCATTGTGTTTTCTGTGGTACTCGAGAGAACCCCATACCAGCTTTACAGCCCTGGAAACATGTATACTAGCTAAAGGACAAGCGTTAAAACTTTAAAGACTTGTGCAAGTTTTTAAGAGAAAAGTTCCTTGTGTGCATCCATTCTACTGAGGTTTAAATGTTGTCAGATTGCAAAAGCCTTTTCTCTAACCAAAGAGCCCCGTTAGGTATGCCTTTGACACTCCTCGAATAAGAACATTTCGAAACGCCATTTACGTATTCTTCTAAGTCAGAACCAAGAACTTTCAAGGGATTTCTTGCAATGAAAATATTCCCTAAAATCCTGGTCAAGATTCTACCAAACCAGATGAACACACAACAGATTTCATTAATCGATTGCTTTTAAAAGGGAAGGATTGAAGAAGCTGAAGGGGATGGCAGCCCCATAGAAAGACCAACAGTGTCAACTAACCCAGACCACTAAAAGCTCCCAGAAACTAAGCAGCAACCAAACAGCATACACAGGCTTGTCCAAGGCCTACACACACACACACACACACACACACACACACACACTCACACACACACACACACACACACACACACACTCACACACACACACACATATACACACACACACACACATGCACACACACACACACACACACACACATACACACAGGTAGCAGAGGACTGCCTTGTCTGGCCTCAGTGGGAGAGGATGCTCCTAATCCTATAGAGATTTGTTGCCCTAGAAGAAGGGAGATCCCTGGGGGGAGGAGGAAACACCCTCAAAGAGGTGAAAGAGGAATAGGTGAAGAACTCTGGGAAGGTGAACCTGGAGAGAGGCAACATTTGGGATGTAAATAAATAAAAAAATTAATTAAAAAATAATTTTTAAAAGTATCTAATTTCTAAAAAAGAAAATCCACTTTGAAAAAGCTCCCAACAAAGAGCGCAGCCTGGCTTGAGAGGTTTAATCTTGGTATTACTTTCAAGGCACACTTTGAAGAGAGGCTTTGAGCAAGTTAGTCTCCCATCAGACTTGTAGGCTGGCCTCGGCCAGTGTTTATTTCTTGAGCTGATTGCAGTTAAAAGGTGATTAGTGAAAAGGACGATGAAAGAAAGGCAGTAAATACACCGACAGGTGTCACACCCTCTGCACCCCTGCTTAGTGCTTGCACAGCCAGTGCCCACGGTGGCACATTTGGCACTATGTGGGTGGCTGGCTGCCTCACTTCAAACACTCAGCTGCTCTCGCTCCGAGGGCACTGACAGACTGTCTCCTCCACTTCAGGATCCTCCGGTGATGAGTCTCCAACCCCTTTAAACAGAAAAGTCTGAGCACCATATGGTGTTTAAGAGTGATATCCAAGGACACAAGGAATTTATGAAGCACATTTGGATGCAACTCAGCTGCAGGCAACCAGCATTGTCTGTCGTTCCTGTGAGAAGCCACCTCCCAGTCTGTATACTTCCCCAACTGCATGGGCCTTGACTAATGTAAGTTAAAAGCTCAGCAGAGGAAGGGGGGTTGTGGCTTGCGAAGCATCTATCCCAGACTTCTCAGGGGAACAAAAATCATGTGCGAACAATTCATAATCTTCTAACTTTTCTCCCCAAAGTAATTGTTGTTGTTGTGTGTGTGTGTGTGGTGTGTATGTATGTTTTATCCCAATGATAGGGAAACCTACCTCTAGGAAGCTGTGACTTTTCTATTATACCTTCAGTTGATAGACAGCCACATAACCGACCTTAATGCTTTGTTGGGAAGTTTTCATTACAACGTTCCTACATTGTTTGAATGAGGAGTTCTGTGCCTTCTGTTTTGGATTAGGAGCTCAGAGGCTCAGTGCAAATAGCTGACCTGGGCAGCAATATGTGACGATACTTCAAACAAAAGGAATTCTCATTCAGATATTCTTCTGTTATAGGCAGGTGTTCATACGACCAAATATCACAAATCTCCCAGGACAGATACACACATTTAGTCAAGTTGTTTTCCTTTAGGGAAAACAATAAGAGTGCGATGTAAAATCCTGGGTAGTGTTTTCATACCAGAAGATTGCCAGTGTCATTGAGAGCTGTCACATTCCAAGAAGCAGAAAGACAGAAGCGGCTGTCCATTAGGCCCATCCTTTTTCCTTGCTGACTTCAAGGGTCCCAGGGCTGACAGGTGACAGACAGACAATGGTACTGATAAGCAAGTGCAAGGTTCCCCTCCCATGTGAATCCACATGGGGTGGCTTCAGAGAACTGTCTAAAGCAGGCTCGGTTCACTTGAGGAGTAGGAGGCCTCTCCAGTAGGGCAAGTCTGGAAGTGTGGTTGCCTCTACCACAGGCCCTGGCCTGGCCGTGGTGCTCACAGGTTTGTTGAATTTGAGGGCAAATTGGTGCTCATTGATTCTGATGTTCACAGCACTCTCCACTGCTACAGAACTGGGGCTGTGCACCAAAACTGGCTGTGCCTCATACAAAATAGGCCTAGGCACCCACAAGCAGAATCTGATAGCATCACAGATGTGCTGAGATGTTGTCTGAGCCCATTTCTCCATCACTTCCATATGCCCTGGATGCCTGCATCTCTCTCTCTGCAGACTGCACGGTTGCTTGGCCCAAGCATGGTACAGTCCCTGTACCAGAACCTTTGCTCACATCTACTGTGGCTCTCAGCTTCTCCAAGCAGATGTTGCTGAAGAAGGAGAGGTGTTAAATGGCTCTGAAAGAAAACACAAAAGATGTTTTGCAGGGCTGGCTTTACTCAGCCCTGAAAAACAAATTTTAAAACCTGCTTAGATTTTTACAACTTTGTAGTTTCACAACAAATCTAAACACGAATGTAGTCAATATCGGGGGAAATGGTTAGGAATTTGGAGTGATTTTTCACATTAGCAAACGAACGTGACATGTAAGACAATCCCTGTGTCTTAAACAGTGTGGCTGAGTTGCAGGATATTCTAGCAACTTCCAAAGCACCGAAGATGCCAGATGTCCACTGTCTTGTATTTCAATACCTGGGATGGTTTTTATTTGTTTTCTTTTACAATGTGACGATGCTGGTGATACATCCTGTTACGTAAGTTCTATCAAAAGCCACGGATGACAAGTGTCAGTGCACTGCCCACTCGCACCTTCTTAGTTAGACTGTGGCTGTATTGGCCAAGCAAAAGTCTGGTTCTCTGGTCTCAAAGATCAAGTGGCCAAACTGGGAAAGACTTTCTTTCTTAACTGTGGCGGGGATGAGGAGGAGAGTCAGCCCATGGCTTTATTCCCATGGTGTCTTTCCCTTAATAATTAAGTACTTTACTCCAGTATTATATTGGGAACTTTTAGACAAATAACCATCTTTGTAACATAAAGTGTGTCCCACTTCACCTCTTGAGCCCATAAGAGAAATGAAAACTGCTCAGTATAAAGATTGAACGCTACTAGAGAGAGACTCTCTCCCAGGGTGGTGCTGAGAGTCAACACACATTCACATGTTGTTTATTATACTTCAGGAATTAAAAAAAGTTTAGCGTGGAGGAATTTTTTCTAGCCCTATTTAGAGAGTGATCTGAGATGTGGGAAAGTTGTCTGTTGCTTATGTTATTTTTTTTTCACCCACTTTTGAATTCTTTGAGGCTCCATTTCCCCTGAGTTCAGCAGATTGCCACCCACCTTGGCTCTTCCTGCCTCTGCTCCAACAGAATCTCTTTGTTGTTTTATCTAATCAGATTCAGAGGTCCTGCTAGGGTTGGCCCACTTAGACTTTGCAAAGAGCTTATATTTCTGATTTCCCAGGCTTCAGAAGAACTAAAAATAACTGAGTGGAAATCTGAAAGGCAAAACTGTTCTATCTGCCAGAATCATCAAGAGATGGAGTTGGGTTTAGCCAACAGAGAGTCCCTCTCTGTCCTGTGCAAATAGTATCTCCTATCAGCCCACGTGGCTAGAGCCTCAGTGTGTTTCATGCTCATATGTAATAGAGTTTATGTTCATCAATTAAAAATATCAATATTAAGGGCTGGGGAGATGGTTCAATGGTTAAGAGTGTTTCCTGCTTTTCTAAAGGACCAGAGGTCAGTTCTTACCATCTATGTCTAATCCTCACAACCACCTGTAACTCCAGCTCTTGGGAAAACTGTCACCCTCTTCTGGCCTCTTTGAGTACCAGCACCCATGTGGTATACCTTTATACAAACACATGTGCACATAAGTAAAAATGAATCTTTTCTAAAGTATCATTGAAGTACTAGAACCTATTCTTCAAGGACAATCTTAGAAATAAAATTACCCACGTGCCATGCTTTCCCGTAGTTGAGTCATTAGACTTGATAGACAAGTCATTCTTCACATGAGAACCAAGAACACCCTCCCCCCCTAAAACCGTCTATAACCACTGTCTACATTCTAGTCTCACGTTAATTTTTTTCCTACTTAATGTAGAACCTCACAAAGAAACTTGAGTGTGCTAATCAGCACAAGCAGAGTTCATTGCACAAGCCTCTGCTGGCTGGGACTTCCATCTCTGCGTTTTCTAAAGATGAATTATGCCCATGGAACATGTGAAGAAACATCTGCTATACATGACACATAAAACATATCTGACTTCTCTTTTTCATGTTTCATTTTTCAGAGCAATAAAAATGAAAGAGACTAAGTCAGAGTTAAAGTTAAAGGGGGGGATGGAGTTTGTAACATTAACTCTGCTAGGTCATCAGAGAAGACACAGGATTTCAGTTTTGAAGGAATATGTGAAACTAGAGATTACGAAAATAAACATTTATTCAAATTCCTAGTTATACTTTTATAAAGGTTAGGAGTTTCAGACTGGATTAAAAGGAACAAAGATTATTGGACCTGCCTTCCCTGTCATGTGGACTACGGCAATCCTATTTTGCAAAATTAAGCAATTAAAAAGATAAAATACATTTCAAGATAATACCAGATAGCATTATTATTCATAAAAAGGAAAGCATTGAAATGTTACATGGGAATTCTAGTAAGTCATTGTAAATACCGTATTAATAACCTCCTGTAGTGACTGAATGAAATCCTTGGTGAATATATATTGTTTGACATGAGCACAACCATGTAAAAGACACCAATATCTCAAATTCATGGGTCCATGTGGTGGCAAAGCCTGGAGCTGGGGAAGGTACAGAGAGGTGGCAAAGTGTTCCTCTGGTGCCAGGGAGAATGTTGATAGTGCTCTCCTATGGAGTTGGCCACTGCTGAGATCTCTGTCTCTTTTATTCAGGTGTGTACAACCATGCCTGCTTGTTTGTCTGTGTGTACTAACTCTACCCTGTTCATCTGTGTGTACTAACTCCACCCTGTTGTCTGTGTGTACTAACTCCACCCTGTTCGCCTGTGTGTACTAACTCCTCCTTGTTTGTCTGTGTGTACTAACTCCTCCTTGTTTGTCTGTGTGTACTAACTCCTCATTGTTTGTCTGTGTGTACTAACTCCTCATTGTTTGTCTGTGTGTACTAACTCCACCCTGTTGTTTGTGTGTACTAACTCCTCATTGTTTGTCTGTGTGTACTAACTCCACCCTGTTGTCTGTGTGTACTAACTCCTCATTGTTTGTCTGTGTGTACTAACTCTACCCTGTTGTCTGTGTGTACTAACTCCACCCTGTTGTCTGTGTGTACTAACTCCTCCTTGTTTGTCTGTGTGTACTAATTCCACCATATTCAACTATAAAGTAAACACAATGAGCATCTAAGTGCTGCAGGTTCTCTATCTGAGAGCCCAGACCAACCAGTCCCAGCTTTTGCTGTCGGTGTGTCTGTGTCTTCCTTTTTTCATTCCCTACCTGCCCCAGTTGAGTCAATCCCTGCAGCTGTGTAGACCATGGAACCTCCAACACCCCCTCTCCAACAAACACACACACAAACACACATGCACAAGCACAAGGCACAGACAGATATCTGTTTCCCTATGTCTTCACTGAGTCCCAGTCAGAGTGTTGGAACAACAAACCTGACTTCAGTGGGAGAACAATGAGTGAGACAATCACAGCACAGCAGAAATAAATTTCCCACGCTGTGTCATACATGCTATGGTCGAGATTCTGAGCTCTTTACTCAATTCTGCTGACTTCCAAGGTACACTAGGACAAAGATGGTATCTGAAACTGTCCTAACTGTCCCACCAGAACACAGTAGGTGTTTGAAAAATCCTCACCAATGACAAAGAAACAAATAGGCAAATAAAGAGCAGACATGGCCTCATTTCCATGATATTTTTGGTGAGAAATATGAGATGCACTAATATTTTTTGTGAACATTGGCCACATTTTGCTTCCCTTCTAGTTACTATGTCTTTCCAGTGTAGAGCTTTGAAAGGCATTGAAATAGAAATCTGAAGCCCCTTGAAATGAAGACAGCTGAATAGCTTAGAGAGGTGCAGGAAATCCCTTTGAAGAAGGGACTGTGGTACAAAGATGCCACAAGTCACAAGCATTGACATTAAAAAAAAAATCAATATCTCAATTCTCTTTCCTGGTTTAGTATGTTTAGTGGCTCTTTTCATTTTAAAAGCTTCTTTTGCTGAAAAGAAGGCACATTTTTAAGCATACAAATTTATCTGAAGCATACTAGATATTTGAGGCACTAAAAAATATAAATGCTTTTGAAAAAGTATTGCCATTGGTCTAGACTTGCTCACAGAAATATATATATATATATGTATGTATGTATATATGTATATTTATGCACATATATCTCATTGATAATATCATATAGTAATAATATATTGATATATATTTGATTTTATATAATGTATTATTTATATATTAATAACATAAATAATATTATATATCTAATAATATATTTATTTCTAACACATGTATAGCTAATATTTTATGTAGCTCAAGTCATTTTGAAGTATATCTTGCATGCATAGAATTTTTTGTATACCTAATCTCCATAATAAACAGAAGAAATAGTTCGCCAAATATATAAAACTGCTTCACATATTCAAAGTCTGTTTCTTTGTACACAGCTCCTGTATAAAACATCTATTAACATATGCAGAAGTCTAAGAGTACTAGTACACAGGTGTGTACTAGGGCATCAAAGGGAAAGCAAGGGATTCCACTGATGAACACAGGTAAGGATTTACAGACCATACTGAAGGGAAAATGTGGATCTGCTGAGTAGATAGGGAATATTTTATACCTGGAACCTTAGACACTTTCAGAGGTGTGTGAGGGTTGCGTGGTGCTGGGAGTGAGATCAGCAGGTATATTCTAGGTCACTTTGCCGTTTCTTTTTAAAGTTGTTTTATTTGTATGCATTAGCTCTAGGTGTTGATGGAGTAAAATGTGGCTTTTCTGTGCATGTATAAAGATATTCGTGTCTGTTTCTGCCAAAGCACACCTCTTTTCAAATGTTTGCTAACTCAAGGCTCCATTATACATCATCTGAAAAATTAATCTGTTTAATGGAACTAAACTATAACATCTCTTTCTCCAGTTAAAATTGAGTTTCTCAAGCTACACAAAATACTTTGTAATGTATAGTAAAAATTTCAGAGTAGCTTCAAGAGTGGTGAGAAGTTTCTTAAGCTGCCTCTCCACCACTTCCAAAGATGCTCAGATTCAGTTACACATACACAGTTCTCATACTATCATGGCTACCTCCAATGTACTTTCTTGCCATTATTCCCCTCTTCCTAACCAAGCTCAATTCAAGCACAAAAATTCTTAAACACAAAGAGAATCTATGATTCACTTATGTTAAATATTTCTATTGCCAAGGCATATGAGGCCTCCCACAATCTGCCCTTGACCTTTTCAATTCAAACTTCAGTATCTATGCATACATTTAGGAATTTTAATTAACAAAATGCATCCTAAGTAGCTCACAGAAATCTTGCCAAGGTTGAGAAACCAAATTGAAAATGACAGGGATGTGGAGGAAATGATCCAAGGAGAGAAAAAGATAAATGGGGTGGGAGAGAGGAAGAGAGAGAGAGAGAGAGAGAGAGAGAGAGAGAGAGAGAGAGAGAAACAGTATGTAAACAAACTGACCAAAAGCATTATCCTTACCACCATAGACCAATAGTCCTGAGTTTCAGAAACAGCACTGCTGTGCTCTCTAGACGCAGTCTGTAGTCTAGTGCCACCCACTCACGCTGCCATCACTGGCACCAGAAAGCAGAAACCCTATGCTGCTGTTGAACAGCAGAAGATTATTTCTCTTCAGTGAGTTTTTCTCCCTTCCCCCTCACTATGAGCTGGCAGAGTTAGATATAGATCAACCCCTTGCCCCAAGGAAACAGATTCAGAGGTGCAAAACCAAGAGGTAGGCATTTCATGTTCATTGACAAGCTGTTCATAGAAAGAGGACTCAGATGCTCAATTTCATATTGGGAACTTATCATCACAGCTGAAAGCTCTAGAACAAAAGAGTAATCACACCCAAGAGGCGTAGACTACAAGAAATAATCAAAATGGCTGTTGAAATCAATAAATAGAAACAAAGAGAACAATGCAACACAAAGAATCAATGAAACAATTCCTTAGTTTTTTGAGGAAAATCAGTAAGATATACAAATCTTTATCTAAACTAGCCAAAAGGCAGAGAGAGAATATCCAAAGTAACAAAATCAGAAATGAAAGGGAGACATAACAACAGACACTAAGGATATACTTAGTAAAGAAAAAAAATGTATGCCACCGAATTAGAAAATCTAAAAGAAATAAATAATTTTGCTATAAATATCACTTACCTACATTAAGCCAGGATGAGATAAACTATTTAATCAGACCTATAATCCCTACTGAAATTGAAGCAATCATTAAAAGTCTTCCAACCAAAGGAAGCCCTGGGACTGATGGTTTTAGCACAAAATTCTACCAGATTTTCAAAAACAAGTAGTTAACACTAACACTCCTCAAATAATTTCACAAAATAAAAACAAAAGAAACATTGTCCATTTCATTTTATGAGGTTATCCTGATACTCAACTCACATAAAGATTCAGAATCTTTATCAGACTCTGAATTACAGAAGGAGAATTACAGACCAAATTTCCTTGTGAACATACATGCAAAAATTACTCAATAAAATCCTTGCAAGTAAATTCCAAGAACACATCAGAAAGATCATCCACCATGATCAAGTTGGCTTCATTCCAGAAATACAAGAGTGGTTCAATATATGAAAAAACAGTAAATGTAAGCCACCATATGAACAAACTGAAAGCAAAATAACTTGGTCATCTCATTAGATGCAGAAAAGACCTCTGACAACATCCAACACTTCCTTGTTATAAAAGTCCTGGGGAAATTAGGGATACAAGGTACATACTTAAACATAAGATAGCCTATAACCTATTTATAGCCTATAACCAATTTACAGCAAGCCTATAACTGACATCAAATTAAACAGAGAGAAATTCAAATCAATTTCACTATAACTAGGAAAAGGACAAGGTTGTTCACTCTCTCCATATATATTCAATATAATACTTGAATTTTTAGCTAGAGCAATATGACAACTGGATGAAATCAAAAGGATACAAATTGGAAAGGAAAAAAAGTCAAAGTATTGTTAGTTTCTATAATATGATAATATGCATAAGTGTGCCTAAAAATTCCACCAGGGAAATCCTATAGCTGATAAACACTTTCAGCAAAGTGGCTGGATACAAGATTAATTAAAAAATAAATAAAATCAGTAGCCCTACTATATATAAATGACAGACTAAGAAATCAGAGAAACAATGCCTTTCACAATAGCCTCAAATAAAATAAAATATCTTGTGGTAACCAGACAGTAGAAAGCAAGTAGAAAAATATATGATTAAAAACGTCAAGTGGCTGAAAGAAGACATTAAAAAAGATATTGGATGATGGAAAGATGCTCATTGGTTAACATAGTAAAAATGGCCATCTTACCAAAAGCCATTTATGTATTCAATGCAATCCCCACCCAAATTCCAACACAATTCTTTACTGATCTTGAAAAGACAATTCTCTATATGGAAAACAGTCCAGGATAGCTAAAACAATCCTATACAATAAAAAGAACACTGGAGGGCCCACCATTCTCTGTTTCAAGGTACACTACATAGCTACAGTAATAAAAACCACCTGGTATTGGCACAAAAACAGATATGTTGATCACTGAAATATAATCGAAGACCCAAATATAAATCCACACACCTGATTTTTTTATAAAGAAGCTATAAATACATACTGGAAAAAGAAAGCATCTTCAACAAATAATGCTAGTCAAAGTGTTGGCATGTAGAAGAATAGATCTACATTTATCACCCTGCAAAACACTCAAGTCCAAGTGGATGAAAGACTGCAACAATAAGTCAAATACACTGAAACTGATAGAAAAGAAAATGGGGAATAATCTTGCCATATATTGGCACAGGAGACAACTTTCTGAGCACCAATAGAGCAGGCACTGAGATCAACAATTAATAAATATGACCTCATGAAACTGAAAAGCTTCTGTAAGGCAAAGGACACTGTCATTGACCAAAGAAACCGCCTAAAAAATGGGAAAAATGTACTAACTTCACATCTAAGAGAGGTCAAACATCTAAAATATATAAAGAACTCAAGAAACTAGATAACAATAACAACAACAAAAGCATAATTAATCCAACTTAAAAATGGGGAAGAGACATAAACAGAAAATTCTCAATAGAGGAATCTCAAATGGCTGAGAAATACCTAAACAAATGTTCAATATCCTTAGCAATCAGGGAAATGCAAATCAAAACTACTTTGAGACTTCATCTTACACCTGTCAGAATGGCTAAGATTAATAACCCAAGTATTACTCATGCTAAAAGGATGTCCAGCAAGGGAGTAGTCCTCCATTGCTGATGGGAGTGCAAACTCGTACAGCCGCTTTGGAAATCAATATGGTGTTCCCTCAGAAAGTTGAAAATCGACCTACCCCAAGACCCAGCCTTACCACTCTTGGGCAAATACTGAAAGCACACTGCATCCTATTCCTACCACAACGACACTTGCTCAACCGTGCTCATGCGGCTTTATTCATAATAGCCAGAAACTGGAAATAACCTAGATGTCCCTCAGCTGAAGAATGGATAAATGTAGAAATATGGTACATGTCCACAACGGAGTACTATTCAGTTCTTTAAAAAATGGCATCATAAAATTTAGAGCCAAAGAGATGGAACTAGGAAAAAATCATACTGATTGAGAAAAGCCAGACTTGGAATGACAAATATGATATGTATTTACATATAAGGAGATATTATCTCTAAGTAAATGATTATCAAGCTACAATCCATAGACTCAGAGAGGTTCGAGAAAGAGGAGGGGTATAGGGGTGATTCAGTGATCTCCCTGGGAAAAGGAAATAAAGTAGAGCTTATGGTCAGACTCTGGTGGGTCAGGAAGTGGGGAATCAGGTTTGTGGGTGGGGAGATGAGGTGGAGGGAGAGAGTACAGGGAGACAGCTGGAATGTGGGGGGGCATTGGGAAGATGGTGTGAAAAGAGTGTAGTGGAAACTTCCTGGAACTTAGTAAAGAAAAAAAATGTATGCCACCGAATTAGAAAATCTAAAAGAAATAAATAATTTTGCTATAAATATCACTTACCTACATTAAGCCAGGGATACAGAGTCTCATATGGACATCTCTTAAAGCCAGGTGAGATGTCCAGTATTGGTTCTGGGTTGCTTTTGATTGAGCTAATGGCCAAGGTGGGTCCCATGGAAATCCTCAAACAAGTCAGGTTGTTGCTAAGACAATGGGTTGTGCTCTGAAAAGTGATAGCTCCATTGCCAAGAACAATACCCCCACATTGCATTGAGCACAGAAAAGTTAAGCTTGGAGCTCTCATCCCATATTCTAGTCTCCTTGGTAGGTACTCTGCATACTACCAGAAGACAAACATGAACACCAACCCAGCTACAAACCTTTGACCTACAATCTGTCCTACCTACAAAATATGTCAGGGCAATGGTGGCACAGAATATGTGGGAATGATCAACCAATGCCTGGTTTAATCCAAGGCCCTTCTACAAGAAGGAACCCACACCTGACACTGGGTAACCAATAACCAGAAACTAGAGATCTAGAATAAAACCCAACACTACTAGTCTACAGTTAATTAAAAATAATTCCTAATGATACTCTGCTATACTCATGATCAGTGCCTTATCCAGTCATCATCAGAGGGCCTTCATCCAGCAGCAAATGAAAACATACAGAGACCCACAGCAGACATTATGGGAAGAGTCTAAGTTGGAGGTCTCCATGAAATCCCTTCCCTCAAAGCACACAATCCTGAGAAAGAGGAGACAGAAAGATCGTAAGAGCCAGAGGGGATGGATGAAAAAAGAAACGAGGCCCTCTGAATAAACTAAGCCGGGCACATATGGGCTCACAGAGATTGAAGCAGCAAGAAGAAGCAGAGCTTACATGGGTCCTCTGCATATATATTGCAGCTATTAGCTATATTATCTTTTCTGGGACTCCCAAGGGCAAGAACAAGGGGGTCTCTGACTCTTCTACCTGCTCTTAGGACTTTCTTCCTCCTAGTGGGTTGCTGTGTCTAACTTTGCTATGATAGCTTTTGTTTCCTTTTGTTACGTTTTATTTTGTCATGTTTGGTTGTTATCCCTTAGAAGCCTGTTCTTTTCTTTTAAGGAGCAGAAGGGAGAGAGGTAGGGACTGGGGAGAGTGCAGAGGGGAAACTGTAATCAGGATATATTGTATGAGCAAAGAATCTAATTTAATTGTTTAATTTTATCAACTTTTAAATTTTATCAATAATAGATTAAATGCTATATATATTTTATGTTACTAAAATTAACCAAGAGATACTAGTTAGCATTTGTGAATTATGTTTGTGGGTCTTCGGGGACAGTTTTTGTCTTTTTGTGTTGGGTTTTGTGTTTTGCAGACATAGTGTTTCTGGGTATCCCAGGCTGGCCTGAAATTTTCTGGGCAGCCCCGATTAGTCTCAGCCCCATGATCCCAAGTGCTGCCAAGTACATAAGCTTCACTGTGCTCAGCCATCCATTGTTCTTAGGAGTGAGACATTTAAGTGGTATGTATGAATCTTCAACTAACAGGATTGGGAATGGTCAGTATTGTTTAGAACATTCTAAGCATGTGATAAACAGTAAACTCATACTTTCCCTACAGGCTCCAAACTTATCAAAATAAAACTGGAACAGAATAGCTGACGTTGGGACAGAGACTTGAACAGTGTGTGAACAATAATTCTGCCTAAACCCGGGACGGGGATGTGATTGTCCTGCCGAGCATCTCATGTTATCTCATCTTTACACACATAACTTGCTGTTTTCTGGATGGATTCTAGCTCTCATCAGTGTGCCCGGAAACGGTTGGAATAGAAATGTATCGCAGTGTTTTTGAAGGTTGCTTTCTGAGTATCTTTACACTTGGTATATTCTGCCCCAGTTCTAGCCAACTGTGTCCTGCTGGCAGAGGTGCAGGTAGTATTTCTATGAAATCTACTAAAGTGCATTGTTTACCTTAGTGTATGGGACTCCCTGAATTAGACCCAACACACCAAAGTTAAAATACACATTTCCACTTTGAGAAGCAATATTTTGATTCCCTATGACCTAGATAAAAAACACCAGGAAGAATTTTGTTACAATCTTCAACTGATATCTTTCCCATTCTCATCTTTGTGTTTATTTTATTACAGAACTTAGATTGTTTAGATCCTTTCCACAACATGAAATTCTTAGCCCTAACATAAATAATTTACTCTATCTTCATTCATCTTAAAAATACTTTATAAATTTATTTAATAATTCCTTATTCTGAGGTTTAAAATATAAAACTCTCACATTATAATATTTCTAAGGCATAAATATGAGTGCTACTTGTCACATCTCTAAAAATATTTTTCTGATAATGAGAGTAGTTAAGTGGCTAGTTAAATGGTTCAGCTGTTAAAACCACTGTTCCTACAGAGGGACTGAGTTCTGTTTCTAGAATCCATATCAAGTAGTTCAAAAAAATCCAGTATCTCCTTCTGTACTTGCTGGTATCTGCACATATTCACACACAGTCATGCACAGTCACACACTGACACACACAGGCACACACAGGCAAACACAGTCACACACAGTCACACACAATCACATACAGTCGCACACAGGCACACACAGTCACACACAGGCACACACAGTCACACACAGGCACACACAGGCACATACAGTCACACACAGGCACACACAGGCACACACAGGCACACATAGTCACACTCAGGCACACACTGGCACACATAACTTAAAAATAAAACAGATATGTTTAAATAAGTTTATGTAAGTGGAAATAAAATTAGAATGTTTAATTTTTATCTATCACTTATGTCTCTAATAGTTTATGCCTCCAAAACAATAAATCTCTAGTAAGAATAGTACAGTGTTAAATAAGAATTATCTATGCATTTGTGATTTGTAGAGTAGTCTAAGTATTTTCATTATACAAGCTTCTTAAAAGGTTCCTTGTTAAATAGAGATAACTTAAAAAAACATGATAAGATATAAATAAGTTAAATATGGTCTCCCAGCTCAAATAGTCTTGATATACACACCCCACACATTTTTCCATGACATCTATGTATATACTTAACAAAATTTGAATTATAATTTTAAATTTAATATTTAAATGTTGAATTCTAAAATTTCATTCTAAAATTTCATTTTATAAAGCCTGGGGAACTTACTGCAAAAGAAGAAAAAAAAATACACTGTTTTTTTTTTCTTTTGAAAAGTTGCCATCACTAAAAAATGTAAGACAAGCACAGATTATTATATGTTGGTGGTGTTATCCAGGCTTTAAAAGGCTATTGATCTAAGCCAACACCGTTCAGTCCTCTACAGTTCAAGAGGCTAGTGTTCCTGGTAGCCTGCTCCTAATCGGCTTGCATTCCACTTCCTGAGAGTCCTTGCCAACTTGCTCCCTACCAGCATCATTCACCAGGCTGTGGTTCTGCAACAGGCAGGGCTGGGAGATCTCAGACCTTGCTAGTTAATCCTCCACGACAGCCCACATCACTGGTGTGTTGTCTGTCACTACTGGTACCAAAGAAAACCCACTAGATGTTTAAGTTCAAGCAAAGCAGATTCACGATGGTGACATGTCCAAACTCTATAAAGGAGGTCTGTGTCTACAGTCAAACCACACCCTCCCCTAAGAGGTTTTGTCTCTACTCCACCATCGGTTTCATCATAGAACAGCACAAAGAAGTGAGTTTCAAAGCCAGGGTTCAAGTTCGTAATATTAATTCATAGTTGCATTTCTTTTCTCTCCTTTTGCAGTAGTTTTGTTATGTGTTTTTAAATAGAAACTCTATTTAATAATAAATATAATAAACATTTCAAGATTCTGGAACCATGTCTACATAGGGAGATCAAAATCTCAGTGTTTTTATTCTATTTCTTTTAAAGAAAAAAAAATGAAGACAGTGGAACATACACCTTGCATCTTTACCTAAAGCTTCTATAACTGAAAAATGTAAGAGAAACTCGGATTCACAATATTCTGGTTGTATTACTCAGGACTTAAAGGGATGTTGACCTGAGGCAGAATTAGACAACGTTTTCCTCTGACAATCAGGTAATAGTGTTCCTGGTAGTCTGGGCCATGTTTGTTTCTATCCCATTTCCTGTGTGCTCTTGCCAAACTGTCCCCTACTCTGCTAACCTGTCTCTCACCGGCCATCCCACCCCACCCCCCACCAACCTGCAGCTGACCTGTGTGATCCACCAGGTTGCAGCTCTACAGAAGGCAGGAACAGGTACTTTGCTAAATTGTGCTTTAAGTAATGAGATGAAAGAAATGAATGTGATAAAGAAATTTGCTTTCATTCAAGTTACATTCACTTATAAAAAAATCATGACACAAAGAACTTTCTTCAAAAATACAAGGACCCTATCCTGAAGGATGTCACCAACAGTTATCATTATTTGACCCTGAGGGACTCTTTACAAGAGTAGTAGAAAATCAGCAAGGCTTTCTGTTGGTGTTGTTGATGATGATGTTGTTGTTGTTGTTTGTTTTGGTTTTGTTTTTACTTATTACACATTTTTCAAAATTGAGGCCCAGAATGAGAGAATATTTCTATTGTTATAGTATTGCTCAAAACAAAAGAATTAACTTTGTCCATATATTTATTAGATATTGGAAGCAAGACGTCTTGTGGGTTCACAGAACTGAGCAACTACTGAGCAGGTAACAGAGATTCCATCATCCCTTCATCTCTTACTGTTCTGCCGTAGCCCATCATCACTGCTAACACTGAAACTAGGGATCATGAGACCAGATCAAAATGTCATCAGACCGACCTAGCAATAACACAGATCATACTTTCAAAGATCAAGGTCTTCATCTACACACAATGGTAGGTGAAAATTAGTGAAGGACAGAGAGATAAAGGGAAGAATTTTTCTCCAAATGAGACATTTTGTCAAGATATAAGAATATTTTTCAAGAATTAACTAATAACTTAACTCATTAAATAATAAAATTGGATCAGTAAACAATGAAGTCAGCAGTTCCAATAAAATTCTTCATATGTGGAATACTGAAAAGATACAAAAATTAATAACATAATGTCACCCTCAAAGATTTTATGATCAGATTTTTTTAAAAGAAGTGAAGAGAAAGAGAAAATAGTTCTGTAAGTAAGATTGTAAAGACAAAGAAATAATTTTTCTACGTATGGTAGAAGCAAGAAAGTATTGTCTCCGACTTCAAATGTTAAGTTACTGGAACGCAGGATAACTGCCAACTGCTTTGTCCATGTACTCATTTAATCCATGTATGTGTTTACTTGTGAATGAGTAAACTTTGGCTGTCACTCCTCATGGCCTTAATTTTTGAATCTCTTACTGGGACCTGAGGCTCACCAACTTAGAGTTGGACTGGCCATTGAGCCCTAGGGATCCTTCTGTCCCTTACCCTCCAGCACTAAGATGATGGGTACATACCCCCACTGTGCTTGGCTTTTTATGTGAGTGCTAGAGAGTTGAACTCAGGCCCTTGTGCCTGCATGGCAAATACCTTCTGGACTGAGCTATCTCTGTGGATCTTTGAGCTATTCTCCGGTCCCTTCTGACTCTTTCCCAGGGCCTAACCTCCTCTGAAGGCCATGGCTGCTCTCAGAATTCAGCTCTTGGATATGAAATAATGTGGGAGATGGATTATTCAGGACTTTCCTTCCTTAGACGCTCACCCTGAGAAGCAGTGCTCGTTAAAACCTCCTGCCGAGGGCAAGGGGAGGACAGAGATGAAATTCATTTTGGGACTTGTTAGAAGCAGTGATGAAAGGTTCGCTGGAATTGTGGGAACAAGCCTCTTTATATTTCCTTATTCTTTTAAAGAAACCTTGTTTTTCATCAGTGAGATTTATATGGTGGCTAAAGAACATATGTGTGCTTTGGCTCTCTGCATGAAGTAGTTCTTCAAAGACTTCATGGAAAAGAAATTTAAATTTCTCCCAATCCATATGTAATATTTATTTTATACTTTTTCTGCTAAAATTGAATACACAACTAGAAACCAAAACAAAAAACAAAACGAAAAAACCTGAGCAAAATGTTTACAGCCAACTGAATACATCAATGTTTGTGTAGGTGGAATCTGCTTTCATGTCTAAATACCATGCTTTTAATGTCCAAACTGAAGGATTCTATACACACCAGGAAAAAAAAAAATCAAACAGGTACAAGCAAATGGGCCTAAAGTTATTTTGTAAATACACAAAGAATCAAGAACAGTTGTTATTGTCAAGAAAAGGCCATGAATTGAAATAATGAAGCCTTCAGCCAGGATTTGTCTTTTGTTTTTTTTTTTTTTTTTTTAAATTGGATATTTTCTTAACTTACATTTCAAATGGTATCCCCTTTCCTGGTTTCTTCTATGTAATCCCCCCCATCCCACCCCTCTCCCCTGCCTCTATGAGAGTGTTCCCCCACCTACCCACTCCCTCCCACCTGCCTACCCTGGTATCCCCAACACTGGGGCATTGAGCCTTCACAGAACCCAGGGCCTCTCCTCTCACTGATGCCTGATAAGGCCATCCTCTGCTACATATGCAGCTAAAGCCATGGGTCTCTCCATGTGTATTCTTTGGTTGGCAATTTAGTCTCTTGGAGATTTGGGGGGGGGGGGGCTCTGGTTGGTGGATATTGTTGTTCATCCTATGGGGTTGAAAACACCTTCAGCTCCTTCAGTCCTTTCTCTAACTCCTCCATGGGGAACCCTGTTCTCAGTCCATTGTTGGTTTGGATCCTCTGTATTTGTCAGACTCCAGCCAGGATTTTTCAACTCTACGTCCTGTAAGCAGATTATTAGTTCCTCTGCTGTACCAATTTGAGGCAAAGACAGTGACTCTAGATATGAGGGGGATGTTTCTAGGAGCAAGATGAAGGCTTCCCAGACATGAGAATTGTGGGCTTGGATAGCAAGACCAGCAAGATAGAGCTGACTGGAGAAAGAGGGGAGAACTCAGGATGGGGGATGAGGATGTTTGTTTGGCACGAATGTGCTGGCTGAGCATGTCATCTCTAAAAATGAATTTCGTCTGTTACAGCAACAAGCTTGTCTCTGAGTTGGGTTTCTTCCCAACATAATAATTTTACTGATTATTTGGTAATTTCACACATGACTCCAATCACACTCATTACCAGATTCTCCCCAACTTAAAAAGAAAGGAAGGAAGGGAAGGGAGAAGGAAGGAAAGAAAATTAAGTTCACTTTGTGTTTCCATATACCCACTGGAGTATAGTCAAATTCCCAGGGGTCACTGCCCGAGAAAAGCTGAGTCTTTTCTCCACCAGAAGTCATCAACTGTGGGTAGCTACACTTCAGCATTTCAATCACATATTTTTAAGAGTTCTCTCTTTTTAGGTTGTTACTTTGAGTGGAGGCGGGGGAGGACTGAAGGAGATAGGGGTTGTCACAGAAGCCTTCTATGTCCCTCTTACTCAAATGTGTCTGCAGTCATCAATCCCACTGCAAAAGTAGCATTCTTGCCTTTTACAGTCAAGTCAGCAGAAGCATGGATCATTCCACACAGTTTCTGGAGACAGCATGGACCTCAAACATCAGCATGTGCCAAGGACCTCTGCTTAGTCTCTGGTGGCAGTTCAGACCCCATGTCCCTGAATTGTTATTAAGTACTTTTGATACCCACGATCCATCCTGGAGCTGCATGACACAAACTGTAAAATGTCTTCTATGTGTCCTTATTAGAATAAAACAATAGTAATGGTAACAGTTATCAAGTCTTGGATGCCACATACACCATAAGATGTGCCTCACAAAGAGCAACTTTGTGCATACCATACTATTAAATACATGGTTCTGTTGAGATTTTCTATGTATTTCAGGGTCTCTGATGCTCACAACTGTGTGTCTATTCCTTTAAAATAGACTTTGTTTATATTGCGCTGTGATGTTTTCTTTACAAGTCTTCTAAAACAACTTCAGTTTTAGCTTCGGTTTATTTCTCACAAAACCCCAACTATCTGCCCTGCGTTGTCCTTTCATGGCCTCTGATGGCAAAGATATAAAGTGATGTTATAAACACCACCAGCAAAAATACATCCAACTCCATTCATCTTGCTAGAGTAGACCTGTACTCCTTCTCATTCTCCCGTGCCTGGACAATAGGATAATCCTAATTATTCATCGATATGGAACTAACACTGGGATATTTCAAACTACTTTAAAGTATGGAAGAAGCCCTCCTGCTCAAAGCCTGTTGGTAACAGAATGGATACTTTAATAAATACAGCAGCTTATAACTCACTATGTCCACAAGCTACAAGGTAAAAATTAAAATATAGATCTGTAAAATAATCACTGTCTATATCTATGTGTACATAAGTAACAATAATGAAGTATGATTAGATATGAAGAATTGAATTATATGAGCTTATATATTATCTCAACTTAGTAAGATTGCTATTATAGCCTAGGTTTTTCTCCCCACCCCCCAAAAAAAGCTTCCTCTTATTCAATTTATCTGGGACTCTAATCCCATAGAGCAGGAGTAATAAGAAACAGGATATAAAACAGGAAGGACAAAAGTGCTGAGGTAAGAACACTTTGTCAAACGTTAACTTTTGTGGCCCAACTATGCTGGAATTGCATGTCTTCTGCAAAGATTAATTAAATGCCTAGGGGTGGAGAGAGTATCATTTTGTCATGACTGCCACCCCCATGGGTGAAAGAGTCCCTGCAACTCTGACTAACATAAAACTGTCAGCTGTGTGTGTATAGTAGTCCAATTGTCATCCTACTGTCAATGTCAAAACTTCTAGAGGAAAAGCGTCCACCCTGGTAATAGGCAAAGCATTTTTCAATTATACTTGAGGATAGCTGGCCAAAGTGTGTTAAATTGTTAAAGTGCTTGTTGTGTGGAGCAGGGGGGACTTGTGATGTATACAAAGTGGCATCTGAGACAATAGACTCTTTGCATTTCTCAAAGCATTTCCTGGTCATTCAATCCAATCTATTATAGCGGCCCCTGTAAAGGGTGGTTAGTCACCATCTCCTCAAGAGGATTTATGGCATTAGCCATAGGCAGGCCCTGCTGCTCTTGAGGATTATAAGGCCTTACTGACACCATTTTTTCTTACTCTGCCTATTCTGTTTTCTCACCATTGGTGAGCACTCTGCTGATCATCTATCGCCTGATAGAGTGACCCAGACAATCTTTCTTATCATGTTATGGTTGCTACAATGTCCTTTTCACAATCATCACCTGACACCAAATCACTTGGCTTGCATAGCGATGGAGCATTTGGGGACACCTATATTCCTTCCTTCCTGAGGTAATGGCTGTATAGACATAGAATCTAAATTTTTCCAGTGAAAAAGTACACACTTAGAAATTCTATACATCTCAATTATTCACTTATAATCAAAACGTGAACCAAAGAATCACTGTGGCTTCTGTGAGACATAGTCATGCTTGGACTTCAACTTTAATTTTACAGGACCTCCCTATTTTGTCAAACTAGAGAGCGTAGTGATTCATCTTGTCACCTTCAGTGCCAGCTCAGGCTCCTTATCCGAAAGTCCCTAAAAGATCTAACATCCATTCCTCTGTGTGATATCATCTTGGTAAATGGCCATGCTGTGGCCTCTTGTGAAAAGATGGATCTTTTGATATTAGTCCTCATTCATAACCACTGATCTTCCTTTAGCTGATGTGGTCTGGGTCTGCAAAATTGCACAGCTCTATAAACTAGGTACTAGCCTGGATTTTCCGTTATGACGTTACGATAGTTCATCTGAGTCTGTCTCTCTTTATATCTCTCTCTGTCTCTGTGTTGGTGTGTGTCTCTGCATGCATTATCTCTCTCTCTCTCTCTCTCTCTCTCTCTCTCTCTCTCTCTCTCTCTCTCACACACACACACACACACACACACACACACACACACCCCAAATAATTACTATCTTTCATCCTTCAAAATAATATGAACCTGCATTCATTGTTATAGGTTTCTGAAATTCAAGGGAGCCTGATTTTTCTGAACAAGTTTTTCCTGTTGCTATAATTAGAACCAGTTCAATATTCCTAAGTAGACTCTGCCATCAGAAATCCTAAAATTGAACTGGTACTAAGGAGCCTACTTCCATAGTATCATTTTTCATTAAAAACTCTGATCTGTAGAAGACAGACATCAACAAAACACTTAAATGTTGACATAACCATCATGGCAAAGAATTCCCCTTGGGTCTACTCAGGAAGGACACAGGTGAGAGGGTCTAGACTTCCCATAACAAAGGCACTTGATTGCTGTCCTACTCAAAATCCGCCATGCCTCTGTTTATTGTCTCCCTGAGCCTTCTCAGGTCATCCTTAATCCTAGGTTAAACTAAATTCAGCATGTCTTTCTCTCCCTTTTTTCTATTGGTCATTGTCACATTATAGGTTTCAAAGAAACTTCCTGGCAGAACATTAGGTTTATCTCCAGATGTCCTTGGTATTGAAATCTAAGTGATGAGTCTATACATGTCAATAAATCCTTCTCTAACTACCCTCTTGTATTTCCCCTCTTGGTTTACTCCTGCATTTGTTCTTCTGGTTTATAATCTAGGACCTGAAATCTCAAGAAACAGTTTCCTCCTGTGGGAAGGATATTTCCTTTACCAGGTGTTTGGAGACCTCACTGGAGTTCCTGGTCAGAGGCAATGAATGTGGTGGCATGACAGACCTGGAGAAGGACAAACATCACTTTGTGAGTTTTCTGACATGACTTTATAGGTCTGTTCAAGGACTCTAGGCAAGCAGGTAATTTGGGGAAATCTGCAAGTTCAGTATTACCAAATGTTGCCTAATCAAGGAACTACCATCGTCCACCAGGGTTGTGGATTAGGAGTCTGGATGAGACCATGTCTTCAGTATCTTTTGCAGCTGTGCCTCTCTTACAATTAGACTGGGCTGGACTTTTGCCACATGCTCTTGCAGCTACAGAAAATGATACCCTAAAAGGCCAGGAAAGGCCTTGGTTTTTATAGGGTTCCTTAAGTTGGTTTTAACTGACATAGGCTGGTCATTTTCTTTATTTAAAGGCACCTAATCTAGCCATAGTTGCTATCCCCACCATATCATAAAAATAAAATGGTGAATGTATGCGTCCGCCTTTCTTTTCCCACTCATGCTCTACTAATCTCAAGTGAGGGTCTTCATAATTGCATGCTGCTGGTCATTCCTTATCCATCACACTAGGGTCTTCACTGCCATATGAATGGTGAGCTATCCAGTTCCCAAATCCCATCATAAAACCCTCTAGGCTAACTCTATTAATAATGCTATTTATTTTTCCCAGGGTTCCTCAAGAAGAATATAAGACTCACATATAAATAAAATTAATTACTTGGAAATGAGTTGGGGAGCAGTACAGGGCATTTGAGGGAGACCAGCCAATATTAAAACATGCTCTTCAGGCAGTGCCATGAACAACAACTAGTTCTGAATAACACTGGATATCCTGAGAAGTCCTATGAATGCTCATCAATACTGCCAACTTCCAGACTGAAGTGAGAAAGTATTCATTCATTAGCTCAACCACAATGCTCAAGAGAGGACCCACAGAGATTAGACCCATGCATTTCTAAGAGCTGTGTGGATTTTCTTCAGAATGAGAGAAGTCTCAGGGAGCAGAAGGGGAGGCCCATGTAAGAGCTCACGGCATCCAAGCTGTTGAGTTACAACTGTGGGAAGTTGGTCAAAGGCTGATCCCAGAAGCAGTGGTGGGAGAAAAATATGAGGCCAACAAGATTGTGAACACAGAATGCTTGGAATCTATGCATCAGAATTTGAATGAATCCAGGGTTAGAAAATGATTCTGTATATGGCCTATGTGTCATGCTGACTAGTTTTATGACAACCTGACACAAACTAGAGTCACGAAAGAACAGAACCCCAGTTACGAAAATGCTTTCAGAAATGTGGTAATTCTTGGCAAGGAGTTATCATTACTTTAATGGTATTTTAATTCAATCAGAAACTAAAGCTAAGTTAATAAAATGCCTTCATAAGAATTACAAGACTGAAGGGGGCTATAAATTTTATTTTGGAATGTTTAATTCTTGCTATACTATTTTAATTAACTCTTTGAGAATTCACACATGCACACTATGTATTTTGATCATATTCATACCTTACTCCTGCCCCTTGCTCCTCCCTCTCACCCCACCCTCTTTCTGTCTTTCTGTCTTTCTTTCTTTCTTTCTTTCTTTCTCTCTTTCTTTCTTTCTTTCTTTCTTCCTCTCTCTCTCTAAGATGTAAAATTTAAATGTAGCAAGTTAAAGGAAATACACTATTGCCAAAATAAGTTTTGGTTCATTTTTTCCCCACAAAGCCCAACATTTTATTCCTGAGTATAACATAGGAAACGGCATAGAAAGTATTACATGGGCAAGTTCTTCTCTGTAACTTAAACTTCAAGCTCTGGAAAATGTAGGACGGTAAAATCCATTTACATGGGACCAGTAAGAATTCTAATAGTAGGGATGAGAGATGTAGGACTCATTGTGCATTTCTGCTGAGAATTTAACAGCATTAAAAAGAATAGCTTTTACTTCTTAGATGGCACGGTAATAAGAAAAAAAACTGTTTAAACTTGACTTTAATCAAAATATTTAAATGAATTCAACTTATATTAGAGGTAGAGAGAAAACCAAAATACTTCTAATTCAGTGATCAGAATGGTTAAATTGATTTTAAAAATTCTTTTTTTTCCCTTACAACCTTATTTTTAAAAGAGAGATACATGAATAGATTTTTAAAAGCATTTTGGCATAACACTATATGAATATATTTTTGTCAGTACTTAATTCTTTTAGAGGTTTGATAGCATGCATTGAAATCCCACTAGTTACCATAAACGCTTTTAATCACTTAATAAATTTATATCAAAAAGGAACTATGAAGTTAAACACTTTAAAAATCACATTATATTTAGCCTTTTATTGCTATATCACACTTCACAGGAAAGAAAATGGTAAATGATTATACATAATGATCAAAGGCTAATTTTGCTTTTCATTGAAGAAACACATTTTCTTGTGTGTATGCTGGTGAATTTTTTGTCAACTTGATGTAAAACTTGATAGACGCACTTGGGAAGAAGGAATCTCAACTGAGGGATTGCCTTCATCAGAATTGACCTATGGCCATATCTTTGAGGCATTTCCTTAATTGTATCAGCCCACTGTAGGAGGTGGCATTCCCTAGGTTGGCATGGACTACATAAGAAAGGTAGCTGAGCAAACCAGAGGAAGCAAGGCAGTAAGCAATATTTCTCCATAGTCTCTGCTTCAGTTCCCACTACTGGTTCCTGCTGTGCTCCTGCCCTAGTTTTCTCCAATGATGGTCTGTGACATGAAAGTGTAAACCATTTAAATAGTTTGTTCCGTCAAGCTGCTTTTGGTCATGGTGTTTATCATAGTAAAAGAAATCAAATTAAGTGGGGGGAGTACATTTAGTCTCATATTCTCTTTCATGAAACACTTGTTCCTGCTTTTGCTCCATTTTCTAATTTTTAACTGTTTATCCTTGATGTTTCTCTTATATAGTGTAATATTCAAGTGTTTTCTCTTTGGCTTATCTTTTCACTCTCCTATAAGGGCTTTTATAAAATAACACCTTTTAAACTTGATGAAGCCCAATTTATCAACTTTGTAATTTTTTATTTATATAACAAATATAAAATCATCTTGTTAATTGTCTTATTTAGAAGTACAGTCAAATTTTTATGGTTGCTGGTACCCCCAGTGGCCATTTACAGGATTATTGGAGAATTATTTTTAAAAGTTTCATAAATGAATCACCATTCATGTCGTCACAGTACAATTGTAAACTGGCAGCCCTGCATACCCTAGGGAAAAAGCATCTGCCCGTGTTTCAGAAACATTTAAATCATCACAAAGATGACTGCACAGTTTCTCAAAATTCTATTATGTACAATTATTTTTTATTTTTCTTAGGGAAAATTATAACATCAGCTAAAACTTTGAACACTAGATTTCATATGTAAAAGAATTAAGAAAAATTTTAATTAAAACAAAGGGAATCAGGATATGAACAAATGGAGAAAAGTAAATAGTAACAATAACAAATAAAAACAACTCTATATGGCCTTTTAAACTTAATTTTCTTATGACCAGGATAACACAAAGCTTTCAGTGTCTTTCCTATTACCTACTCAAGTAAAGGGAACCCACATCCGAAGAAGAGGTAAAGAAACAGTACTTTGTTAAATTTAACTGTTTTTTAAATAAATTTAACTAAATTTTCTATTTCTTAATTCAATCTCAGGATGTCCTGTGTCTGCATCTCTCTGATGTTTCAGGTCTTACAGCTGCTATGCTGTGGATGTTGACCACATTCTCACGCTGCACTGCTGCTGTTAAAAAAACAAAAACAAAAACAAAATGAGGGCTCTTTGTCAGGTATAGCTCTTATTTCTGAGAGCCTCAACTTGGAGCTGAACAAAACAAGATGTAGATCAAAGTCTGCAGCAGTCCAGGAATAACTCATGTGAAAGCTATAACAATTATGAAGAACTTTTAACATAGAAATTTTTGCTCTATCCCAGTGGTACTTAATGGTGTTTCTCACTTACTTTTCCATTTCATAGACATTTTAGATGTATGCTTACCATAAGAGTGAGTATTATGCAGTATTTAAAATTAGGCATCTTTCAGTCAACATGTCAGAGCAGGAATCTTGAATATGCTTCTCTTTAGTTTTGTGAACTTCAGAAATTTATTCTTTAAATATTAGCTTCTCTATAGTGTTGCTACTACTATCTACTTTAAAATATAGTTAGCAAAATTGAGTAACTTAAAAATATATGCACACATGCTCAACACAAAGTTCTCAAAACATAATTAAAAATAATAAAATCTAACAATTAAACTTGGAATCAAAAACTTAGTGAGTGGTATACCATATAATTCAGTATGAAAATTTTTGAGTGTTAGCCCCTTGACTCTAAAGACAGAGATACATGGCTGGAGCTGCATTTGTTGCTTTGTGGAGCTGGAACATGGCCCCATTTTTATATTAAACAAATCTTGACCTCAGAGATCTGCATGGCTCTGTCTCCTAAATGCTAGAAATAAAGTACCACCAGGCCTGGACCTAAGCTTTTCTTCACCTAAAACTTGCTCTGTCCCAAGCTGGCCTTGAACTCAGAAATCTGATTATCTTTGTCTCCTATTTAAAGGAGTGTACCACCATGCCTGGCTTTTTTATGGCCACTATTCCTCAAGATCCAGCTCAAAGGCCTGTGTCTTCCAGACTCAAGATCTGGATCATTTCTGGATTGTAGTTTGCTCCAGATTAAAAATTCAAACTATTCCTTCTTCAACTGCAAACACAAACAATAAGTTTAGCTGGGTGGTATCCTGCCTGAGATCACTACTACCTAAATCTGTTTATCTTTTTGAACACAGGATTCATCTCCATTTTACTTCCTGGTGCCCCTTTATTACTTAAATCATACGTTTTGTATTTATTTTAAATACAAGCTCCTGTTTTTTAAACTATTCCTTTACCCACGATGCAGTTTTTTCCTCTGCTGACCAAATCATGTCTCCTTTCTTAGTATATTTCTGACTGACTCATTAGTGCAGCTGTCTCTGTTCTTTCAAGTCTATGAAGCCCCTCATCCAATTCATAATTCCATCTTTATATTTTGTGTAGTTGAGAAATCCTGTGAAGAACAGTTCTCACACTGATTTATATACTCTTGAACTCATGTTTTCAGAGTTCTTTCCCACAGCCTTAAGGGCCGTCCTGAAAGAACATCAGACACACCCTCACCTTCTGGAATTGTGCTCTTTTGATTGTCATGGAGTGATGAACCTTGGCAGAGAGAATATTCCCTAGTAACCTTGGCAAGGAAAACATTCCCCAAAGGAGGAACATGAAATTATATGTTTATATATATATAACATATAACATAGGTATATATATGTCTATCATTAGAGGATATATATTTTATATAAACACTATTATATCTATATATGTGTGTGTATCCTTAAAGGATATATATTTTATATAGATATTATTATGCAAACAAGCCTTACACCTACAACCACTATCAGCACTCAAAGAGCTGCTGGCTCTGCTTCAGGGGCAAGAACTGTGTCACATGGTCCCTTCCACTGCCATGCCAGACCCAGCAAGAATTCTTTGAAGGATCCTGAATAATGAACTCACCTATTTTATGTTGTCAAAGATAATGTCCTTATATAGACAGTGTGCTAGGGTGAACAAGTGAAGAAGTAGGAGGCTAGAAAAGTAGATCAGGAAATAATGTTTTGGGTCAAGGCATCGGCACTTAAGATTTAGAGAAGCAAATAGAAGGGACAGTCACATTTCAAAGGTAGTTTGACATGACTGATTACACATATGGAAGAGAAAACTCTGAGATTTCTGTCAAGTAATTACATACTGTGTCACATGGTATAATGAGAAGTATAGATAGAGAAACAGGTATAGGAAGAGAAGAAAAACCAAGGCTTCAAGGGTGGAAGGAAATGGCTCAGTGGTAAGTGTTTGTGGTGCAAGAATGGGCACCATGTAAAAGCTAGATGGGAGAGTAGCAGATGGCTGTAACCACAGCATTCAAAGCAGACAGAGGATCCTCAGAGCAAGCTCGATAGCTAGACTAGTGAAGTCAGTAAGCTCTGGACATTAGTGATAGACCTTGCCTTAATGCATAAAGTAGAAAACAATTGAGGAAGATATCCAATCATCAACCTGTAGCCTCTGTATATGTGCACACGTAGGAGTTCGTAGACACATGCATTCACATATGCAAAAGAACAAGGCTTCCATTATATTAGAGATGGCTCTAGTGGTGATGGGGTTAGTGTATGCACTAAAGAGGTAGGAGCAGATGGATCTCTGAGTTGGTGGTCAGTTTGGTGTACAGAGAGATGTTCTTAGGATATTATGCGAATATATATGGTTGGATGACCATATATAGAACACTAAAGCTCAAAAGAAAATTTAGGACAAGAATAAATGGGATTTGATATTAACTGAGGTTATGTTGTAGAAACTTGTTTTCTTCAATCTAACAACACCCTTTGAGAAAATCAGTGAAACTATCAATAATTGTTTTAGTAGCCTGTTGTATATAGAAACTGAATTAGAAAATCTAACAAAAGAGGAATAAGGTGGAAATGAGTCCCTAGAATAGACTGGTAGGAGGAAAGAGAATATTCAATAACAGGTAAATACAGAACAAGGTGGGCATTTTTTAAATGGCATTTTAGACAGAGGATCTCTCAGCATTAACTTCCCCAGATAGCTAAAGTGAGACGGGGAAATATCAAGTAAGGTTTAAGATCTGTTAATGGTTGAAGCTCCAAGTTGTATGTTGAAAGAAGCCACCGGAACAGATAAGACACAGACATGGCTTACAGGTCGAAAGAGAAAGAAAGAAGAAAGTACAGCCTATTGGAATTCTCTTCTGAGAGAGAGACATGGGCATCTTCTCAAAATGACTGCGTGTTATCAGAGGAAGGATCAATAAAGGAAGAAAGGTATGAAATAAGAGAAATAACTCTGGGTTTTCATGGACTAAAATTGTTCTTGTGACTTGGGGGTTTTGGTGCTCAAATTAAGTCAGAAAGTCTCAGAAAAAATGGTGGAGGTTGTTAATTCCACAATATAAGTGGTGGTGAGGAGTGGGGGTAGAAGATGGTCAGCATATACAATAGGAACAGAATCTACTAGTACAAATAGCTAAACTATTGATTAAATACTCAGTTTGAAGAGACTAAGTTCAGAGCCAGGCTGACTCCATGACAGGCTGTAAACTGTCAGTTTGGAGACTAGGCCTACGTTTCTGTTTCCCAGAAATAAAAACCTGGATTCAGGAACCTGGTGGTCAGCCAAGCTGTGCCGTGAGGGCAGCCAATCCAAGAACACCTTGTTATCTGGCCTAAAATAAGAATAGGTAGCTAGAATGAATAAGAGACCCCCCCCCATAAAAAACACTCCTGGAAGTCTTCTAACCAATTGTAGAATCAGTCAGGCCTCTAGAGACAGAGCTAACCAATCAAGGTAAAAGGTCTTATACCCCTCCATAGAATTCCCCTAACCGACAATAAAAGCTAGGTCTGCAAGCCCACTAGGTGTCTCCATTTCTGAATAGGGAGACCCCTGCATGCGGAAATTCTGCTGAATAAATGCTTTTTGCTTTTGCATACTATTTGAGTTTGGAGTGTCATTCTCCAGCGATCTTGTACCCTAAGAAGTTGATAATTAAAAAAACAAAACAAAAAACAAACAAACAAAAAAACCCTATGGTGAGTGAAACTGAAATGAGACAAGTGGGAAAATCCCCAAACTTTCCCAGCTTGTGTATATGACTGGTCACCATAATTCTTCTCACTCCACTCCTTCAACAGTTGTCTGGGCTACTTGTCTGTTTCACAGTACCAATGTCTACAGGGCAAGGAATACACTCAATTCGATGTGTACTAAAAATAAAGCCATAGGCTGAATTAAATTGACTTGTAAACTGTAAGAATTAAATAATGTGTGTAAAGCTCTCACCAAGCTTAGTTGGGTAGTTTCTAGCTTGTACACACTCAGATGTCAATATGTATTGTTAAGTGAAAAGTTCAAGCCATAAAGGAGGCACAGAATTATGTATACCAGAGGCAAAGCCCTTGACTTTTTGAATTTGAAGATTTTACTTCTATTCCAAACTGGTGTCTTCAGATTTGGTGTGCCTATGTGCGTATACGTATCCAGAGAACGAAAGAAAAGAAGGGGGTAGAGAGAGCAGGTAGGGAAAGGGAGAAAGAGCAGGAAAGAAAGAAAGGAAGGAAGGAAGGAAGGAAGGAAGGAAGGAAGGAAGGAAGGCAAGCAGGCAGGAAGGAAGGAAGGAAGGAAGGAAGGAAGGAAGGAAGGAAGGAAGGAAGGAAGAAAAAGGAAAACCTCAAACAAGTCACTGTAGAAGATGGCTTTGAAAAGTGGGATAAGGGAAAACCATAGCTGTTTGAGCTAGTGCAAAGGCTCTCACTGAGATCTTAGTGCTGTGTATTTTCAAATGCTTGTCCACTGGGTGGCGGACGTCTCTTCTAACACCAGAATTATTTCTAATACGTTTGTATTGTTCTCACAACACCCAGACATGGATTATTACGTGAAGGAAATAAACCCTCGTAAATCGTTTTTAAAACTTTCAACCGGAACAACAGAGTTCAAATGAAAAGGCTGGAAAGAAGAGCAACCAGCTGCAGAAGGGGTGAGCACAAAGTTTCTAAACTACAACTCCCAGGAAACCATGCGCTGGCTCGAGATTTTTGCGCTTGCGCCCCGGGTCTTCGCGGCGGGCTGGCAGAGCTCAGAATTTCAGGGAGGGAAGAGAAAGCAGGATGTGCACACTGCTGTCAGGCCCACACCTCTTACGGCCGCCACACCCTGCAGAGCCACGGTGGTTCCAGTCTTTATTTGAAAATCACCAGAAGACTGACAACTTGTCTGTTTTGTGGGTCACGTGGCACGGAGGATCACGTGGCACTCCGGAGCCCGCCGGTGGAAGTCGGTTGCCCTGACAACAGCTAGCTGACCGGGACTTTCCGGGAGAGCGCGGGCTCCCAGGAGCAGGTAGGTGAGGTGTTGTGTGGTTCGCGACCCTGTTATTGTTTCCAGGTTGTACCTCAGGCCGGGTCTCCGAACTTTGTTTTTCGTCTTACTCCGCTCCTCTGCCGGGACTCCAAGTCGGTTGTGTCTTTGCTTCGAGCCAGACCCCAAATCTGCACTTCCTGCAGCCTGGGCACACCTGGCTGAGGGCCCTTCCGTGGGGTTCGCCTCTAAGCTGCTTGTCCAACTCCTTATCCTGTCCCTTGGACCTATGGGTCGAAAATGCAAAGAAAAGCATTAGGTGTTCTCCTGGAGGACAGTGGACAAACTAGACGCTCGAGTCCTCCCACTGCCGTCCCATAGAAAAGCAAACTACGGTTTGTTTGTGTTGCTCCAAAGAGTTAAATCCAAAAGTTAGGACGGATCTGAAGATAGCCTCACCTATCTGAAGTTGAGCTTTGTGCTGCAACTTGACTAGATCCCATTCAAGGTGTTTGGGGCATTGTTTCTTTTAGCATGCTCTTGCTTCAAGAGAAACATAATTAGTGCATGCCTTTAACTTTCAAGGGTATTTTGTGCTCGTTGGGGACGTTTTAAGACATGGTTACTGTATAGCTCAGACTAAACTGAAACTCAGGCTTGTGACTCAGGCTGGCCTCCCAACTGAAAAGCTGTCTTGTCTCGTAGGAATTTCAGGTACACACCACTAAATTATTTATTATATTCTGAGTCTGATAAATTCACTTTGTTTATATCTGGGGAAAATTCCTGATAGTAGAAAGTCTATTTTGCAAAACCCTCAATCTGAAAATACATAACAAGCAGCCCAACCTGTACTGTGCCTTACAAGAAAAAAAAATTGGTCTCTCCACTTCCTGCCTTAAAAAAAAAAAATTCTCCGTGAGGACCTCGATTCTGAGAGGCATTATGGGATGAAATGTAATTACCAAGCTTGAGAAGATAACCTTCACTAGCTACTTTCCCAAGTCAGTTAGTTTCAGTGAATTAGACCTCCAATGACGTATTGCAATTGCAGCATAACTGTCAAGTTATATCACATACATGTGCCTATGTGTAAGACTGTCAAGTCATATCACATACTTGTGTCCATGTGTAAGACTGTCAAGTTATATCACACACATGTGTCCATGTGTAAGACTGTCAAGTTATATCACACACATGTGTCCATGTGTAAGACTGTCAAGTTATATCACACACATGTGTCCATGTGTAAGACTGTCAAGTTATATCACACACATGTGTCCATGTGTAAGACTGTCAAGTTATGTCACACACATGTGTCCATGTGTAAGACTGTCTGTCAAGTCACATCACATACATGTGTCCATGTGTAAGACTGTCAAGTCATATCACATACATGTGTCCATGTGAAAGACTGTCTTGATAAGTTGAAGTTTAAAGCATTGTTGTTTTAATGGCACTTTTTTCTCAAGAGTTGTGTATTTTTTCTTTTGTTTCTGTCATTTAGTGTTTCCAATGCTGTAAGTAAGTTTAGGATGCTTTTCTTGTGACGTCAGAATTACTAACCATGGCTCACTATTCCAAAGAAGACCTAGATGAAGAATTTGAACGGTTTATGAAGGAGGTAAGCTCAGGCCTTGTTTATTGTAACATTTATTGTAAATTTGACTTGTAAGGGCCATTTCCTTGAGTGCTTTCATCTGAAAACATAATCTGCCCCATCGGCACATGCCTCCTACTCCCACCTACAGAATTACCCAGCAGTCCTCAGTACTTTCTCATGTCAAATACTGCCACCTGTCAGCTCAATGCCATCTTCTCACCCAGTCTACCCAGCAGTTCCCAGTGACGCAGCATTCACTCCACGGTGCATGTGTGCATGTGCTCATTCGCAAACACACACACACACAGAGAGAGAGAGAGAGAGAGGAGAGGGAGAGAACTGTGTTAAACAACCATTTTGCTCAATTTCTAGTTATAGGAGAGTGGTTCAACCCAGTTTTTTTTTAAGTTAACTTTCTTCAGTTACTCATAACCCATTCAATTCACCCACTTAAAGTATGCACGGCAACTGTTTTAGAATTCATAACCTTCACCATAGTTGCAGAATACATGTATTATTCCTAAAACGAAACCCCTTATCCTTTAACTGTTTCTCTTGGCTCCTTGTCCTTCCCCAGCCTTAGACGATCACTTACTGCTTTGTTTCCAAGTTTGGCTGTTACATATATTTATAAAAATGGAACCATAGAGGATGTGTGGTCTTTGAAGTCTGGCTTTGTTTTTTACTTAGCATGGTGTTTCAGGGTTTATGTATGTGACAGCATGCCTTTAGTGAATCGTTTGCCATTTTATAGAAACAATGCACCTTGCTTATTAAGTTTTCAGTTGACAGCATTTGGGATCCTTCTATTTTGGACACTCATGAATCATGCTGCTCTGAATAATCATGCAAGTGTGAGTGTGGATATACATTAATCTCTTCTGAATACTTGCTAGCCATGAAGTTGCCGGATTGTAAGCTCTGTTGTTCCCAGCAGCCATATATTCCTTTATGAAGGCACTGATGTTCACTACCTTTACTCTTGGAGGCCCAGGTTTTTGATTGTTTGATGGCAATAACCTTCAAAGCAGTAAAGAAGATCTTGAAAGTCAGAAGACCTGCAGTGTATTGGAAGGGAGGATACTCATCCCTTGTCTTTCTGATCTTTACTATAGCTCTGAATGGTCAATGGTTCTATCCCTGTATGTAGACAAAGAAACTGGGGTTCGGAAGGAAAGAAGTGGAATGTTTCGATGTGGTAGTGTGTCTAAAGACCAACTGGGAAGTGATAGAGATACCAGACATTCAGACTGATAATAACTCAGAAGTTCAGATGACTGCCCTGGTGTCATCCTAGTTGGACGGCTGCATGTAGCAGTTGGAGGAAGGCTGTCCTTGGTGTCCTCAGTTGATCTGGATCACACGTGCTATCACTCTTTAACACTTGCAACTGAGACAGGCATTTTCCCCCTGGGTTTCAGGTTCTCATAATTGATCTCTTCGAGGTTGTTTAAAGAATGAGATAAACCAGGTGCAGATCCTAACACTGAGAAGGCATGTGCCAAGCATGATTTCTCCCCAGGGAGTGGGTAAGGGGGTATAGAGGGAGAATGGAAAGGATGGTGAACACAGTAAGAGTAACTTTTATTTGCCTCATGTAATTGTCATCTCTGAGGCTCACTGCCTCCATCTGCTAACCCAGGCCTAGTCCTGGAAGCTTCTAGCCTCTACACAATGTAATATAGATAGGCCTAGAATGTTTTCAGCCTCTGCCACTTACTGCTGAATATACTCACCCTTCCCTGTCCTTTCTGAGCTGTGGCTGGCTTGTTCAACTCAGCTGTTCTGGATCAGAATCCTCTCCCAGCTGATTTATTCAATCTGACCTTTTCTCTGAATTGCTCTGCTTGGCCTAACTCTAGCAATCCTTTCTAATCTTCTGGCTCCTTGTTCTGAATTCACCTTTGTGTAGCTTATTCTTTCTTTAGCCTATCTCTGTAAAACTCTCAGTAAAACTGCCTCCTCCCTCCCCCCAGCCCCACTGTCCTGCTGTCCACGGACTCTATCCTGTACTGTACTCTTGTCTTCTGTACTGTCTCTTTCCCACAACTACCTCCCCTTTCCCCTCTCTTCTCATGAAAGCTGGGCACATTCTCTTCTCTCAGATCTTTCTCTGATTTGTCACTTTTTCTGCTATCAATTAGACATCACTTTCAAACGTGGGTGCTTCCTTCTACAAGCTAAGTTTGCCTTTATTATTTGGGATTAAAGATGGGTACTAAGAGTGTGTCTGTATACCAGCCTGAGGAGCTAAAGATGTGTACAAAGGGCTGAGACACACCTTAACTTAAAACAGGTTCAAATATCCTGTAACAGCAGTCAACAAGAAATCTTGTGTTGGAGAAGTGGGCTCAGGAGCCCCTAACTGTTAACTAGCTATGTACAAGGCCACAGAGCTGAAGAGGAACCTGGAAGGACACTGCTCAATCATAGGCAGAGCATTCCATGGGCTGTCAGTCCCCATGATGTAGTCAGTGGATGACTGGCCAGTTTTTCTTTGTGATGGGCACTTAGAAAGTGGACACTAGAGGTATATAGTGCTGAGTGGGAAACTGGGAGAGGAGTGGGAAGGGGGAGGCAAAGTCAGAGAATGGAGACAGTGAAACTTCATAGCTAAGGAGCCAGTAGAGGGAAGGTGACTCCTCTGTGGGCTATCTAAAGAGCAGAAGAAGAAATGGTGTTTTCTGAGTTGGGAGGCAGTCTCCCAGACTCCAAGCTGGGTGCTGGGCTGAGGATGAGGGTGTCCTTTAGTTCTCTGCTGTCTCTGAGAGGAAGGCTACCTTATTGGCTAAAAGGGAGAGTGTTCTTGAGGTTAGGAAAAGGGACTCAGAATTATAGTAAAATACTACGTAAGGAACAGAAAGGGACAAATACATACATGTTTATCAATGTCTGGCACAAAATGTTTACTTCTGTGGTTACTACATCTTTACCCACTGAGACCCCAGAACAAGTTGTAACAAGTTTGCTCAGTTGCCTCTTGTTTTTAGGCCCTAGAAAATGTCCAGAATGTAGGATTTTATCCTCTATTTCTTTCTAAGCAGGTATATTGATCATATTTTCTTATTTTGTTGTTGTATTTGTTTTAGCTAGTGTTTCCATTGCTGTGAAGAGAAACCATGACCACGGCAACTCTTAATAAAGGAAATTATTTAATTGGGGCGGGCCTCCAGGTTCATAGAGTTAGTACATCATCCTCATGGTGGAAAACATGGCAGCACACACACAGACATGGTGCTAGAGAGGTAGCTGTGAGCTCTACATCTGGATCTGGGACAGCAGGAAGAGGATGGACTGGGACCTGGCTTGACATTTGAAACCTTCAATGCCACCCTCAGTGACACACTTCCAACAAGGCCATACCTCCTAAGAGTGCCACTCCCAATTATCCTATGGGGGCCATTTTCACGCAAACCACCATAGTATCTTGTTTAATTCTGCATATTAGTCAGCATACAAAGACATATACTTGATTTTTAAGTTTGGCCACCAGTGTCTGAAGGTGGGATTATACGTTATTTCTTAGGCCTTTGCTCATATGATAACTGAACTGTGAGAACTAAAAGAAAACAAACATGGTAGTAATGTCTGGGGTTTCGTAATTTGAAGTGGATTTTAACATTTAGTAACCTGTATTTAATTCAGCTTTCAGATGATTCTTTTGAAAATTCAAGTAAATCACCTGGAAAACCTAACAAAGAAATGAAGAAGAAAGACCCAGTGCCTTGGTGGATAGCTGGAGATGATTTTGAAGATGATGGTAAAGCCTGCTAATGTTTTGTTGTTGTTTTAAATCATTTGACCACAAGAGGTCAGTCAAGACTTAATTCTGCACTGTATCATTGCACCATTACCCTGTAAAGGAAATTATGCTGATGGTATGGATTTCCGAGGCTTGACTTGATTCTCATATTATTCAACTTTGCTCTACATTATGTAACTAAGAATGCCTTTTTGCATTAGTTTGCATTAAGATCATTTATATGCATTCAGAAGGAGATAAATCAAGTATATTTATGGTAGTTTAACGAATAACCTGCCACTATATTCATGTAACCAACTAACAAATAAGTATAATGTGGAATCTCAGTTTGCTAATAAGTCATGAAAAGCAATTTACTTCCTCATCTGTAACAAATGCATTCATCTTCTCTGATATGTCTTTATACTTTCCCAGGATGTCCCCAGTCAGTCACATGCAACGTGACTTTAAGTGTTGCTTACATATATAATAGGTGTGCATCATATGTCTATGGCCTGAAGCAAGTGCTTGATGCTGCCACAGTCATAGAGAAAAATAACTACTGATGTGTTTGCAGTATTTGTGGGTCAGGGGTAAGCACAGCCATGGTGAGAAATAGCGTCTCTGCTTTTCTGTTTCTCCTGTTCACAGGAAGATTTTTACCTATGGCTCTTTATGATTGTTTGTTTGTTCATTTGTTTGATTTTCTTTGATCCCTCCCCGACAAGATTGGACCTGAATTCCTTAAACTGGTAGTTGAGGTTCTACATGATCCGATGGTAGCTCTCTCTGTCTCACGTGATCCAGCCACACTCAGTTATTCTGCCTTCTACACACCTTTGGATCCCGGCTTCTGGCCTGACTTCTTAGCCGGCGCTTCCCTGCTGACTCCTCTTCCTGTGCAGTAAGGCTCAGCCTCACAGCTTCACACGGTCCTGCCGTAACCCTTCTAGGTCCCTGTTGACATTAGTGTTCTCTCCTTTGAGCTTAGCACACCAAAGGGCCCCTTCCCCATCCTGGACTTGGGAGCCCTGTGTGGGTGGGAAGGCTTCCCTTCTCACGGCAGCATAGGTCCCACAGGTCTCATGGCTGCTGTATTGGTGTTGCTGTTATTTGCTTTCTTGTTTGTTTTTAACATTGCAGCACATTAAAGGAATTTCTCAGTGAAAACATCAGGGTGATTTTTTATGAGCCCCCACACCATGCAACAATGCTGAATATGCCTGTAAAGAATTTTTTTCTAAAATAGTTTTTTTTTTTTCCCATTAGTGTTCAATAAAGAGATTATGCCTGTGTGAGGATCCTGTTCCCCTAACTGGGCTGCCTTGTCTGGCCTCAGTGGGAAAGGATGCACCTTGTCCTGCAGTGACTTGATGTGCCAGGGGTAAGATTTGTATAAAGTAGACAGCTGAAGCTAACTCTAACAGGAACCACTCATGAAACACTTGATTTTTCTTTTACATTTTTAACATGTCCATTATATTTCAGTTTCAGAGAAAGGGAAACATTCAAATATGTTGTTAGAGCCGGTGATATCACCCCCTCCCCCAACAGTATTGCACATACCCAGGTGTGAGACTTCCTCAGTGTTTGAAAAATGATTACTTCATACATGCTCTGGTGTTTTCTTGAAATGATTCTTAAACCAACAAGGATCGTGTCTAGACCTCATGTTTGTCCTACACCCGCACCTTGACCCCTACATTCTGGCTCATATTCTCCACCATCTGTTTCAGGCAGCAAAACTGCAAAGGAATCTTATGCAAATTTTTTAATTTTTTTTTTAATTAAGGGTACAGTAATTAAACAATTACAGTTTTTGTGAATTCTAGGTCTAGTTATTTTTTGTGTAGTATGACAAATTTGTTTTGTAACCATTATGCACCAAATTAATTAATTAAGACAGTATTCTTGTGTTGGCATTATGAACCAAACAGCTCCCTGGATATATAACTCCTTAACTAAATATGAATACCAACTCATAAAGTCTTGTTCCCAGGACTGCTTGGAACAAATGTGAGCTATTTGAAGACAAAGAAGATATATCAGCCTGTTATGGATACAGAAGAGGAGTCTGCTGAAAAAGTTCAGTTTCTTAAGAGCAGCGGAACCTCCATCTTAAGTGTTGACAGCTTAGAAGCTAATGGTGAGACGTGGGATAAGAGTCGGGAAGTTACTGCTTACTGAACTTCAGAGACATTGTATCAGTGGCTCAGCTGTCTTTCAGCTTATATCACCGTGGTCATACAGACAGATCTTAGGATCTCCCCAGAGATCAGAATCATAACTTAGAGACAAACTCAAACTTACAGCCGTCTATAGCTCTGCCTCGTGGGTGGGAAGTTCCTGTACAGTGTCCACAAAAGCACTACTGAATTTTATCAGAGATGTGCATATTAACAAAGTCGTTTATCATTCGTTTCTCTATAGAATTGGTTGTTTCTGAGCTCCATCATAGCACTCTTGGTTTGGGCTTGGACACGTTAGAAGAGCAAGAGGAGAAAGAGCAGTTCTTTGCCAGACTTGAGAAAGGCTTGACGTCATCTATTGATTACTCAAAATTAAATCAAGAGCTGGATTCCGACGATTCTGCACAATTCAAAGCTTCACATAGGTAAATACAATATAAACATTAGCTAATTTTGTGATTTTTCTATATATGCATGAATACTAGTAGATAAACATATAACAGAAAAATTAAATCTTATCTTTTTCTATTTTCCTTTTTGTTTTTCTTATTCTTGTTTTTCCTGGAGATTGCTAGTTCAGCCAAAATGGCTGACCAGCAAGCTTTAGGGACCCATCTGTGTCCAATTTGTCACCTCTGGGATCACAGGCACATAGCACTGTGCACTGCTTTAATGTGCTTTCCAGGGACATGAACTCAAGTCATCTTGTTTATCTAGCAAGCCCTTTATGAACAGCCAGTTCCCCACCTCAAATTTTATCTTTTTAACTATATTCTGTGTTTGTTATAGTCATGATTTTTCTTGTGTATGGACAGAGTATGTTAAAGTGTAATTGAATCTCCATTCTGCCTTTAGATACCTGAAATTTCATACCTAAGATACTATCAAAACTAATAGTAGTGCACTGCCAAGTCTTTGCTAGGAAAAAAAAATGGTTTTCTCTGAACAGAGGAAAATAAAAATCCAGGATATTATTTGTATTATAAATACAAAGAAGCAAAGACAGGTTTGGATGTGTCTTACCTTTGTGTGTGGGAACTGTGGATTATCGGGAACCTCATTTATGTGAAAATCCTAGTTGATTGAACTGGCCACTCTTTTACATAGTTAATCATTGCATTCTTGAATCTTTTTAAGGCCTTTAACTTCCTTAGCTTAACTATCCATATGGTTGTGTTTCTTCTTATAAATGAAATCAGTTTGTTTAGGGTTTCTAAGAACACAAAGGTTTCTAAGAATTGGAAGAGTTGGGAGAATCACAGTGCATGGGTAACTATAGCCAACTCTAAAGATTCGTGGTTTCTGACACAGCACATAAAGTAGTACCAGGAAAATGCAGCAGGAACTGCTGAGAACTCACATCTAGATCCACAGCACCAGGCACGGAGAACTAACTGGTAATGCTGGGCTTTTGAAACCCTAAAGACTGAGCCTCCCTGTCACACACCTTCTCCAACCAGGCCACACCTAATCCTTCCCAAACAGTTCCACCAGCTAAGGAGCAAGTATTAAAATATATGATCCTGCTCTTTTTCGAGACGCCTCCTAGGCAGTCGGCTGTGTCAAGATGAAGCTCAACATCTCCTTCTCTGCCACTGGCTGTTAGAAGCTCATTGACGTGGGTGACGAACGCAAGCTTCATAAGTTCTGTGAGAAGCGCATGGCCACAGAGGTAGCTGCTCACGCTCTTGGTGAAGAGAGGAAGGGTTATGTGGTCCGCATCAGCGGTGGGAATGACAAACAAGGTTTTCCCATGAAGCAAGGCGTTTTGACCCATGGCAGAGAGTGCTTGCTGTTGAGTAAGGGGCATTCCTGCTATAGACCAAGGAGAACTGGAGAAAAGAAATACAAGTCCGTTCGTGGATGCATTGTAGATGCCAATCTGAGTGTTCTCAACTTGGTTACTGTAAAAAAAGGAGAGAAGGATATTCCAGAACTGACAGATACTACTGTGCCTCGTTAGCTGGGACCTAAAAGAGTTAGTAGAATCCGAAAACTTTTTAATCTTTCCGAAGAAGATGATGTCTGTCAATACGTTGTCAGGAAGCCCTTAAACAAAGAAGGTAAGAAGCCCAGGACCAAAGGACCCAAGATTCAGCGTCTTGTTTCTCCACGTGTCCTGCAACACAAACGTGGACGCATCGCTCTGAAGAAGCAACACACTAAGAAAAACAAGGAGGAGGCTGCAGAATACGCTAAACTTTTGGCTAAGAGAATGAAGGAAGCCAAAGAAAAGCGCCAAGAACAGATCGCCAAGAGACGTAGGCTGTCCTCGCTGAGAGCTTCTACTTCTAAATCTGAGTCCAGTCAAAAATAAGTCTTTAAGAGGAACAAATAAATAGACCTTGAATCTCTAAATATATATGTATGTATGTATGTATGTATGTATGTATGTATGTATGTATATATGATCCTATGGGGCCATTATCATCCAAACCACTGAAGCCCCGATTCAGCTCCTGTTAAAAGTTAAATTGTTTACTGGCATATAAATACTGATCTCATTTTATGGAGTTTTGTTGTTTGGCCTTCCTGTAAACTTTACTTAATTCTCATATTTTATAATTCCTAATCTCTGTGAAGAAGAGTTACTGGATTCATGGGACGGTGCATATCTGTATTCATATGCACAGATATAAAATTTTGTGGTTTGTACTTAAGAAAAATGGCATTTTCTTTTGACTATTAATGCTGCTATAATTTAATTTTAAGCTTTAAGAATTTTTTTGTTTTCAAAATGTTTTTCTTCTATCACCCAATTTTTAAACTTTGGTAAAGAATTTGGTAGAACTTGAGAAGACATAATTTAGAATTTTGAATTTCTAGAAAATTATTAAAATTAAAATTTAAAACAATACAACATATATTGTATGAAAATATACTAACCTATAATAGTACATGTTAAATGTTATTCCAGATATCAAGGTAATGCCGAAGCAGCGGAAGATGAATGTGAGAATGAATCAGAACACAAGGAACTACCAGGTAACTGCACTGAAAAAATGATATGACTAGTAGTGAACACGCATGAGAACGGTACTGAAATGTAAAGCGTGACGTGTCTTGGCTCACAGCTCACTGTCAGGTCTTTACGCTGGGGCATGGATTGTACTTTGTACACATTCTCTTCAGCACGAGGAGCCCTCTTTAAGTCATCCACTCCATGCTGCTGTTGAGAACAAAGTCTCCAACTTTACTGTTTGAAATATTCCTTACCTTCATCATTAAAGAACGTTTAATACAAGGTATGGTGGCTCACACCAAGGCTTGAGAAGCTGAGGCAGGAAAATTGAGTAAAAGACTGGATTAGACTCTGTAGTGAGACCCTGTTGAAAAACAGAAATAACAGGAAGGGAAGGGACACTTTTTCAATGTAGGCTTTTTAGATAGTTGGTTTTTTTTTTTTTTTTCCAATGTTTTTCTTCTGACTACATTTCTCATGAAGTCACTCAATTTGTTTTATAGTTACTCTGCATGTACACCATCCCTAGGTATCTGGAGCCATTGGCTTTAGTCCCCTGCAGTGCTACGTGCTCAGGTTCACTTCACTAAATGGTTAGTGTCTGCATCTGACCCATGTGCATCCTCATGTGTACTTTGTCATTTCTTGTTTGCTTACGCTCTACCTGTCAGGACAGCGTCTGCTTCGTTTACAGAGCGATGACTAAGGAGAAGGTGCAGATGTGGTTTGTTCCCACACACTTTGAGTCTGCAGTTGTTTGCATCCATAACTACACAACCTGTGGATATTCAGGCACACTGTACTGCCTGTTTGTGTTTGCAAGCTATTCTCTTCTGTATCGTAACTTTCAAATTCTGGCCATCCAGGCTGCTTATCTGGTCTTCATCCTGCTTAGAGATGGTTAGCATCCTCACTGTGTTCGCCACCATTTTGTGCTGTGTCATCCCTCGTCCAGATCCGTCACTCTTGTCTCCCAGTCGTGTGTTTCTCACTTCAGGTGCTGAGCAGGGAGTTCTGTCTCAGACCACCAAGAGCCTTTGAAAGACCTGCTCTCAGGGCTCCACATTTGGGCTACTAAACCTTTATGGCCTCTGCTCTCCTCTTCAGTCTGCTTGCTCTGCATTCTTTCCTTCTTTTTCCCTGGAAGTTCTTTGAGGTTTTAAGTTTTTCACTCTCCTTATAATGTTTATTTTTGTTAAGTCTCTGCAATGTTAATCTTCCCACAGATGATATGATTTGTTCCATTCTGGGTCTCTTGACTGCTCGCTGTGGATGTGGGGGTCCCATTCTTTGCTTTCTTTCGTTGGATGTCGTGGGGTTTATGAATTACCTGGATTTTATTCTTCTTTTAACACTGGTAGACACTCAGCCCTGCAACATGATCTATTTAGACTTTTAATTGTCTATGATTGACTTTATCTGAATTTTAAGAACATATTCTTGTTTTGAAGTTAATAGAAGAGGATATTTTGAATGTGTAATATCCTTCTGCCATAGTTAGAAGATGACAGACTAGCGTGCTCAGTGTGGCCGTGGTTGATGACATTGGGTACTGAGCAGTGACATTTCCTCCTTCCTTCACACTAGCTCTGTTCATGACAGATTCCAGGAAGGTCTCTGCCATGAAAATGTTATATGGTAATATTTTTCTGTAACTTTCTTAGTTACTAAATGAAAATATTGAAGTGTAGTTTAGAATAGTGCACATTAGCAATTTTCCCATTTAGAAGGAAAGGGCTGAGTACTTGCTTAGCATGCACAAGACCCTAGAGAAAGAAGAAGGAGGTATGCCTGGCTTCATTAACTTTTAATACAGATTAATCAAAACTAGGTCCAATCCTGCCGATCAGTACTATTACACATCATATTTGGCCCTTAGACTGTGCATGTTGTAGATGAGGTGCTTCTTAGATACTGCTTAGCTCTCAGATCTGTGTTCCTTGAGGTAAGTACTGTCGTCTCTGTTGGTGAGAAACTTAAGGCCAGAGGTTTTCTGATAGACCACCATACTGAAGCCGAAAGTAGTAGGGTAAAGCATTGAGTGTAGGCCTCCCAGGCCATGCTCGTAAGCACTGTTATCCTACTTTTACATCCTACTGTGTACGCCCGCACCATAACTCTTCCCATGCTGAGTGGGTTCCTCCCTTCAGCCCACTGATTTCAATCAGTCTCTTGATTTAAAAACAATAAATAACTTAAACACTGATGGAAGAGATGGTGTCCTCATAAGTAGACAGATGAGATCAATTAACTCAGAGACACCTTTTCCTTCTACTGCAAAGTCACTGAAATATTATCTAGATTTACTGTAAGAATTGTTCAGGACTAGAGAACAGCAGGAGTCCAGGAGGGCCAGTACTTATGTAAGGAATATGACACAGTATAGAAAAGAAAATTACCCTAAGATAGTCTTCATTTTAAATTGAACTCATTCATTAAAAAAAGAAAAGAAAAAAGATGCTGGGAGGTACTGCATGCTATGACCTCAGTGGATTGTACTTAGAGCTGTCCTCTGTACAAGCCGAAATTCTTTCTTGAAATTTGACTTTGACAGTGTGATCCTTCTGTTCCTAACAATAATCTTCAGAAACATACAGTGATGATTTTGAAGTTGCTGAGGATACTGATGAACCTTTGATTACTAAAGATGAAGAGACCCATCCCAAAGAAAACTCTGAGTCAGGAAAAGACAGCTCTCCCAACCAGGTACATACCAGTTGTCTTGCAGCCATTTTATGTCTGCTTTCATCAGCTCAGCTGACTCGCCATATGAAGACTTGAGGTAGAGTTCTTCACAGCCTTGTTCATTGTTAACTTAGCAAGTCTCAGGTGTCAGTATAAATTAAACAGTCATGATAGTTGATTCATATAAGATGACCTTTGCTATATAGACTCCTTAAGGTAACCTTAGAAATGGAACCAGTGGGTCTACAAACTGACATTGTAAATCTTGTTCTTATGAAAGGCTGTAAATACCCCTCAGGATCCATGAGGGGCACTGTTAGAGTCTAGAACACCTGTGGCTAAGATAAGGAGTCAGGCTGCTCTGCTGACATCCAGCTGCGGCTCGCTAGTTCTGCTAGCCTCAGTTCTTACCAATGCGTGTTAGGGCTGCCATTAAATACTGCCTGTGCGCTGTAAGCTAGACCACTTAAGCTAGACAGGAGTAGTTAGTGCGATTGTTACTGTTTATTATTTGGTCATGATCTTTACAGTCTTTGGGGGTGACTGTTAGAACAAAATGTTTTAAACATATGAAACGTAAATTCTCTAAATAGAAGCACTTTTTGATCTTTACATAAATGCTTTCATTTTTAATGTATATATTACATTTTCTCCAGTGAATATGTATCACTCAGTTTCCAATTTATCAAGAGCCATTTATCAAGAGAGTGTACTCTGGATGCTAATGGGAGCCCTTCCAGGGAGCTGAGTAAAAATCTGTAAGAAACTGAAGTTCTAACTGTAGGAGATGCTGCACTCTGTAGCCAAGAAAGAAATCAAGGGCAGTGCTCCTTAGTGATTTGGTGGGTTTTGTTATTTGGTAGCATACCTGTCTGGAGTTATGTCTTTCAAACTATAGAGGAAATGGGGAATTGGATTTATACTCACTAATTAATTTTGATTGATTGATAATGATATAATTTTAGGCTCCTATGTGAAATAGCCTTGTTTCTCTGATTATTTTTTTGAAGAAAGAAAAGCAAATTTTTTGAACAAAGTAGATGAGCTGGTGGCCTCTAGGTATGTTAAATATTCTTAAGGCCTAAAATAATTTTGGTAATGGCCCAGGTTTAGAAGAGACACATAGAAGTTCCTACAAAACTGTGGCTCAGATAAGTGTTGCTGAAGGAAAACATGCTACCTGATATCACATAGCTCCTGCTTCTCAGAACTCTGTTCATTTTTGTGGTCATTTTATGTAATTTTACTTTAAAAACATGTAATTTCTTGTTTTAATTTAGGAGGAAGAAAAAGCTGGCATGCTGGCTAATGGTAAATATTAATTGGCAAATAATTAGACTATTTAAATATCTGATCTAAATAATTTTAAATAAAATGTCTTTATTTTAAGTATCTCTCTAAGGAATTAAATTCTATAGTCTTTCTCATGTGTCCTCTATTCCTATCTTGACCCCATCTGTCATGTTTGAAATGTTTCCTTTTTTTGTTTTTCTTGAGCCCTTAACCTTCTATATAAATGTATAGATATATGGAATCACTTATGTACATGTTGATGCTAGTCTATTTTGTGTACAGAAAGTCATGTTTGTAGAAGCACACACATGGTTATACACTTGCACTTTTCATCTGTACCTGTTTGTTTTTAAGTATTGCATGTGATTAGCTTTCTTGGCGTCACATGAGGTTTTCTGCACTCCTCACGTCTCCCTCTGTGTTCCTGCAGTTGTGCTGCTTGACTCTTTTGACTCTGTGGAGGACGTTGACCTTCACAATCAACAGAAAGCGACCCCTAAAGCAGAGGCCCTCCCAGAAGTGGCAGGTGGTGAGCTAGCGGAAACAGGTAAAGTACGTGAAACCTGGACTCTTCATTAACTAATTCTCTGTGAGTAACCAGTTTCATCTCTAGGAAAGTAATTGAAATAACCATCTGGACATTAGAGACATTCAGTCTCATAGCAAGATCTGTCACTACAGGGGAGAGCTGTGGGGAGGGTAAACGAGCTGTTGTGCCCACCCACGATGCTCACCCTGTATCAGGGATATGGAGCGTGGGTCTTCCTGTGCATTACGTAGTTCCCTCCTTAGGAAAAGGCTAGGCCACACCCTTAAGGTCTGAACTATTTTCCTTAAACATTGTAACAATTTTGTGATAATGCCTTTTCAAACAGTATAGCAGTAGAATTATCTTGCCAATTGAATTGTCCATGAAATTAAGATTGTGCCCATCAGTATATTCTGTTTTGATGTAAAGTATAATATATTCTTGATTTCTCTCACTGGGACCTTTTTAACCGTCTTGTTATGGGAGCAGGGTCCCAGAACTTATTAATTTGTCAGGTAAACTGAGATACTTGGATAAAAAAAACAATAGAAATCACTAACCAACTCTAAGCATCTTAGATTTTGTTTAAACTAATTAGTTTTGTATTGCAGTGCACCATACCTACAGAAAAGCTCATATACCTTAGTGTATATGTATTTATTTTTAATATTTGAATTGTGTACATATGTAGATGATTTGTATCTCTGGGGGCACTATGACATGGCACACACAGCTTTCAGGAGTCAGCTCTCTTCTGCCACAGGTTCTGAGAACCAAGCTCAGATACTAAGGCTTGTCTAGCATAGCTTTCACCTGCTAAGCCATCTGATTGGTCCCTGGCTTAATGAATTTTTAAACACTGAACATCCCATGCAATCATCTCCTAGATCAAAATTCAAGAAGACTCAAACTACATTATTTTGTCATAGCTTTTATTTTTGGTCAACATCTTCCAAGGATCATTGCTGTCTAGATTTGCTTGACATAGTTTCATCTTCAAATATATAATAAAAGTAAACAAAAAAAAAAAAAAATCTGAGCATGGCTGAGACAGTAGGATGGGAAATTTAAGGTCCACTTGGATATAAAAGGACCCAGTCTTTGAGATGGCAGGGAGACGCTCAGCCAGTGAAGGCATTTGCTACGAAGCCTGACTACCGGAGTTCAGTTCAGAACCCATATGGTAGAAGAAATAAAGGACTTCGGCAGGTTGTCCTCTGACCTCCTCACATGCACCATGGCATGTACATACACACACACACACACACACACACACACATGCACCATGGCATGTACATACACACACACACACACACACACACTCACATGCACCATGGCATGTACACACACACACACACACACACACTCACATGCACCATGGCATGTACATACACACACACACACACACACACACACACTCACATGCACCATGGCATGTACATACATACACACACACACACACCACACACTCACATGCACCATGGCATGTACATACACACACACACACACACACACACACACACACACACACTCACATGCACCATGGCATGTACATACACACACACACACACATACACACACACTCACATGCACCATGGCATGTACATACACACACACACACACACACATACACACACACACACTCACATGCACCATGGCATGTACATACACACACACACACACACATACACACACACACACTCACATGCACCATGGCATGTACATACATACATACACACACACACACACACACACACACACACATACACACACACACACACACACACAAATACACAGAGAGAGAAACACACACAAATAATGTTTTTTTTAAATTTTAAAAAGCTGAGATCCCAAGCAAACAGAGTGAAAAGAACTGTAAGTGACACCTAGAAGGTAGTATCCTGCCAGGCAGTGGTGATGCCCGCCTTTAATCCTAGTACTCCAGAGACAGGCAGGCAGAGCTCTGAGGTCACAGCCAGCCTGGCCTACAGAGCCCAGGACATCCAGGGATATGTAGTGAGACCCTGTCTCAAAACAAATGAACAAAGGATAGACATTTTCATCAGTACCTAGTTTTGATCTGTCTCTCAACCGAGTGCTTTACCCGATGACATGTGTGCCAAGGTGGAGCATGTCCTTTGCTCTTACTGTCTCTTTATACAGCAGTGTTGCCACAACATGAGTACAGTCCATGTCTCCTCAGTTTCTGGTACATAGCCATGAGCTTTTTGAAAGAGGATTGTAGAACAGCGGCTGCTCTGATGCAGGTGTACTGCAGGGATGTGTGGGAAATGACCCGAGGAGTGTCACAATGAGCAGCAGTCACGCTGCAGTGTTATGGAAGTGACACTGGGCTGTACAGAGCAGCTTTTATTACAAGTTTAAGTTTCAAAGCAGGCTTAAAGCAGGATTTCACCCAAACAGCTGTGGGATTTCTGGTTTTCTCTGAAACACTGATGGTATAAAACAATAGGAAAAAAAACCAAAACACTACTATGGGCTATACAGAAAACTCAGAAACCAAAAATGTATGGCTCAAGGTAATACATTTGCTATTCTTGTTTAAATGTTTCTGAATCAGCAGTGAGTGTTAGCGAGTTACTGGTAGTACACTATGAATTTGTGGCATAGCCTTGTATTCGTGTTCACAGCTTTGCTGCTTGTGAGCAGTGTGACTCTGAACACCTAATGTCTTTAAGCCTGTTTCCTCCTATCTAAGGTGATGTTGTAATGGTCAGCTGATGTGGATACAGCATAGTATACTTTAAGAGTCAGCAATCATGGCTCAGTAAGATGGCTAAAAAGTCAGTAGGTAAAAAGTCTTGCTGAGCAAGCCTGGTGACCTGAGCTTAGTTCTCCAAATCCTTGTAAGGGTGGAGGAAATGAACTGACTACACAGTTTTCCTTTGACCTCTGTATCCAAGATGTAGCATGCATGTCTCTCTCTCTCTCTCACACACACACACACACACACACACACACATACACACACACACACACACACTCTCTCTCTCTCTCACACATACACACACACACACATACACACACACACTCTCTCTCTCACACACATACACACATACACACACATACACTCTCTCTCTCTCTCTCACAAACATACACACACACATTCACACTCTCTCACACACACATACACACTCTCTCACACATACACTCTCACACACACATACACATACACACACTGTCACACACATACACTCACACACACATACACATACACACACTGTCACACACATACACTCTCACACACACACAGAGAGACACACACTCACACACACATATACACACTCTCACACACATATACACACACAGACACACACACACATTCACACTCACAAACACACTCACACACACCCCCTAATTCTGACATTACTTTTAAATTGTAAGGAATTCAGTAAGCAATACGTAGCAATCGCATGCTGCATTACTGGTAGTCTTCAGTTAGCAGCTCAAGCTGTAACACAGAACTCAAACATAGATTATAAACAGTGTTGTCCGTAGGGTGTTGAACTTTAGTGTTTCTAAAGTACATTTGAAGTATATCTTAAAATACAGTCTGTGGTGAGCATCTCAATTTGGTACAACAGAAAGGCTTAGTGAACTTTCGTTTTGTCTTGCTGGGTTTCTATTAGTAATAAGCAGCCTGGATGGGTGACATGTCAGTGATCTTTCATTAGCATCATGAAATTCTTTATGCTAGGTATTAGAAAGGTTAGTAAGTATAAGTGAGGCTTTCTTAATACACGGCTAAATTATTTTCATTTTTACTTGTATTCCAGATAAGTTGTTGTGGCTGGAATAGTCATCACAGGATGACCATTGTTCCATGAGACTAGGCCTTTCTCTGCGAGTAACAGAGATAGCTTTCTATAGTTGGGAGCAGAGGACGCTTGGGACTAGTACAGAGTGACTACATGGAGTCCTCTCTTTTTCAGTGTAAGGGAGAGAAGGACGCCTTCTTACTGACAGTGCATGAAGTACGGTCACTTGTGGTATTGTGGGTTGGCTTATATGTTTGCAGTTGATGAAGGATCTTTCCCTGCTCCATTTCCAAGCAGTCTTGCCTATTATACCTAGTTCCTGACATTTAGGTCATTCCTTTCTCCACACATTTAGTTCTTTGTTGCTTTAAGGCAGTGCTTCTCAACCTCCCGAATGCTCCAACCCTTTAACACAGTTCCTCTTGTTGTGGTGGCCCCAACCATAAAATTACTTCCATGCTCTTTCATAACTGTAACGTACAAGTTTTCTGCTATGCAACCCCTGTGGAAGGGCTGTGAAGGAGGTGCAGCCCCACATGTTGGGAACTACTGCTCTCAGGCCTGCAGCTCCCCTTCAACCCTTTATCCTACTGAATGGCGTGCATGCTCCACGCTGCAGTGCCACCCACTCTTCATGCAGGCCTTCCTGTAGTGTACACAGCAGCTCATTCAGTCTCCTCCTAGGTTTGTAGAAAAAAAAGAGCACTTTGTGGCTTTTCTTTTTTTTTTTTTCTCATAAAAATGATTTTCTCAGTTGTCCCCCCCATGTGTGACTGTAGTAGGGGTTCACTTCAATATAAAGGTGGCAGAACAGACCATTCCCTCCGGTTGTCTTCAAAGGTTTTGTGTTCTGGGTGATCAAGTAAATAATAGTACTGGTACCATTAGTTAAGTATAGGAAACACTCATAGCAAAACAGGTTTGGGTGAGGAATATAATAAATTTAGTTGGGAGTATGTTGTATGGTTGACTTTACAAGACATCAGAAATGTCTTTTAGAGAGTGTGATGTTCCAAAAAGAGGACAGCAATGTAGATTGGGGAATAATGAAACAGGCATGTAGACGAGGTCTTAATAAAACTAGCTGGGGGCTCAGACACCGCTGTGTTTGTTGGAACACTTGCTTGGTACTTACATGGTTCTGGGTTCAGACTCCAGTGCTTTATAAAACAAGCATGACAGTACATGCCTATCATCCCAACACTTGATCACAAGTTCAAAGGCATCCAAGCTGTACAACAAGCCTGAGGCCAGCATGGGCTGCTTAAGATCCTTCCTTTAAAAAAAAAGGAAAGGGTCTAGAGAGATGGCTTAGTGGGCAAGGGCTCTTACCTCGTGAGTCCTGGTGGCCCAATCTCTATAACCAACTTCAGTGTTGTCCTTTAGCTCCCACATGTGTGCTTTGTATTTATATGCATACCATATATAGCTAATAACAATAAATAGTTTAGAATAAAGGAAAGAACACAGGGGGGAGAAAGGGAAGAATTAACTGAGCTTTTTAAAGTATTCAGAGAGTTTTAAAAGAGGGCTAGGGATAGACCATTTGATAGGTGTGGTGGTTTGAATATGCTTGGCCCTTGGGGAGTGGTACGATTAGGAGGTGTGGTCTTCTTGGAGGAAGTGCATCACTGTGGGGTGGACTTTGAAGCTCTGCCCAGTGTGGAAGAGTCAGTTTGTCCTGGCTGCAGGCGGATCAAGATGCACAACTCTCAGCTTATTCTTTCTTTAGCACCATGTCTGCCTGGAAGCTGCCACACTTCCTGCCATCTCCATAATCAACTAACCTCTGAAACTGTGAGCCAGCCCCAATTAAATGTTTGCCTCTGTAAGAGTTGCCTTGATAACCGTGTCTCTTCACAGCAGTGGAAACCCTAACTAAGACAATGGGCCATTGACAAATAAAAAAATGGAAAAGTGCTGACTGGAGTGGTAGGAATTACAGGAAGAAGAAAAGGTACAAACGAAACAATAACTAGGTAAAAGATAATGGCAGGTGTCTCACAGGCTCAGAAAGAACATGTGACGACTCGGCCATTCAGAAACAGCTTTGAGTCATAGCTGCTTTAACAAGATGTTGAAATACTTGGTGGTTTGCGAATTAGAGGAGCATGCTTGTAGTAGAACCATTACAGACTGAGATGGTACCATTCAAGCAGAGTGCAAATGGTAGTGTCAGGCAAGGGCAGGGTCCTTCAGAGGGATGCAGCCATGTAGAAAGTGTAAGAATAGTTTTTCCCAGCACAGAGACGTTGATTAAGGACCATGAGAAGACTGATAAAGTTAGACTTCATAGTTACATCAGGACCTGTCTCACCTCGCTCTTACTGCGTACGGATAGCTTGCCCAAGCTTCTGCCTGACTCTGCTTTTGTAGTGTTGTTGTTGTCCTGCAGCCTTGCTCACCGTCCCTACGAGACTAAGGAATACTTAGGGTTTTGTCTGTCTGAAGTGATACACAGGAGTTGTATTTATTTCGACAGGTGTTCCTTATGGACAAAGCAGTGGTGACACTGAAGCCCTGCACCAGGCTTACTGTCACGTAGCTCATTCTCTGGGAGATACAGGGGAACCACGAATTGAGGCGAGCTCTGTGCAAAATGTCAGGAGCTCCATAAAAGATGGTCTTCAAGAAAATGAAGAGTCTTCAAAGAACATCTCTACCACTGAGTCTGGTAAAGACGGACAGACTGAGCGGGTGAATGGCGGATGAATAGTGAACAGACAGACTTTCTCTATTTACCATCTTTCAATAGTGACCACAAAGAGTATTTTGCATATGGTTTCTGTGGTGGTGACTTCTCGGTGTTCAGATGTAAATGGCATGATCAAATGAAACCCCACCTGGATCAGCTCCAATTATTGCTAAGTGCAGAATACAGCTCACGTTCTAATGTGCCTTAACCAAACTAAGCAAACTTGGCATGCATATATATGTATATTAATGTTTTTTAATAGAAAATAGTATTTGAAATTAAAAAGAAAATACACAACAAGTATGTGTATATGGTCTGGGTATAGATAACAGATATATCGTCTAAGTTCAAAGAAAAGGTTCCTAGTACAGTTTTATTATACAAACATAGTTTATTACATATGCCATTTTGTTAACTATATGAAATATAAAAAATATTATTTGGGTGTGATTTGGTGTATAAATTAAGCAATTTCAGGAGCAATTTTGGTTTTTAATTTACCTTCTCTTCCCTCTTAGATCTTCCCACAGTAGAGGAGCTGATGAAGCCTATCAGGATAGATTCTTATGGGATCAGGGGCTTTGACTTACAGCCTGTCAGGTATGAGGTTTGAGCAATGCCCTGTGCAGGATGGTTGCTTAGCTGAGCGGTGTTTACTGTTTTGCTTCTTCACAGGTGGAATCATTCCTAGTGATTGATTAGCGAAAATACAGGTTTGCATATGTGTACCCATGAACCATTGCTGTCTCCATCAAAATTCTCCTAGTACTAAGAGAAAAGGAGCTACTAAGGAAGTTGGCGCCATTAATAGTCCTAATGTTTTCACTGAAAATATGATTCCTCATCTTTCAGTGGCACATAGATAGCTGATTCACCATGAGGGGGAAATTAATTGTATTTTTATGTGAATGATTGGTTTTCTGTGAATCAGTTCTGATTTAGTCACCAGCCATCCCGTCTAATGGAGGGAGCTCTGAGGTCATGGGAGAAATGGGCTTAGTGGAAACCCTGAAGCTCCAGTGTTTAGTGGCAGAGTATGCAGAGATCTGTGATACGCCAGGGCAGAGTAACAGTCACAGGAACCTATAGCAGACAGCTTTGCATTCATGTAGCTTTGCAATATCATATCCTCTCCCTCACATCCTTATAACATACCAGCATCTTCAGACTCCTCTCTCACAGAAAACTGAACTAACAAGCTCTAACTGCATCGTGATGGTGCTGGTCCTGACACTTAACATACATCACATGCTAACAGTAGACATGAACTGTACATTCTTTATGTGTATTAATTCAGCCAGTCAGCAGCTCTGAATATAGTCCATTGTTTTCCATGGTTCACAGATGAGAAAACGGAGGTCTAGGTTTAAAATAACTATCCAAGGTCACATGTCCACGATCAGAGATCACAGGCAGCCCATGCTAGCCACCTGCATTGTCCAGTCTCTGACTCCTTGGAACACTTCATGAAGCCATCTTGTCACCATCGAGTTTGTGTTTCCAGACCTTTTGAGCCCCTGCTTTTGCCATGTTCTCAGTGGGTAAATCTGCTTGTGATTTACTGGCCGCTTTCCATATGTATGTAGTTGAGAGGAAAATGCCACAGTGAAGCTTAGGCTAAAATCTGCCCCCTTGAATGTCAAGTTTGGTCTCACATGGAGCTGTGTGCCAGTCAGCGTCTGCAGAGCAGAGCCTGCCACTCGGTGCATGGGGGGGTGTGATGTTGCAGAAGCGTTTCTTACACATCTTGTAAAATTATTTTAATGATGAATTCTAAAACATACGTTTCTGTATTTGTTTAAAACCTGAGGACAAATATGTTTTCTGGAGCAGACTTGCTTTGGGTTATCCAGGTATGTGCCCATAAAGGGAACTGCTGGGTCATACTGGATCTGTTTCTACTCTTTGTGATACGCAGCCGCTGTACTGGTTGGCATTTCTACCAGGAGTGCACAAAGGTCCTTGTCCCTCCATTGATTGCTTCCTGGTATCCATGGTAATGGGACTTTGAGGATTGTCTTGTTTAGGGTCACTGTTGTGATGGAATGCCATGACCAAAAGCAACTTGGGAAGGAAAGTTCAGGACATTGCTGTTTATTACTAAAGGAAGCCGGGACAGAAGCTCAAACGGCAGGAACTTTGAGGCAGGAGCCGATGCAGAGGCCATGGAGGAGTGCTGTTTATATGGCTTGCTCAGCCTCTTTTCTTATAGAACCCAGGACCACCAGCCCAGGGATGGCAGCATCAAAACTTCCATCAATTATTAATTAAGAACATTCTCTGCAGGCTTGCTTATAGCCTCATCTTACAGAAACATTTTCTTAATTGAGGTTCCTTCCTTTTGGATGACTTTAGCTTGTGTCAAGTTGACATAAAACTATACATCATAAAGATCTTGTACTAAGGGAAGAAAGTCAGCCATGAGGAGAACTAATTCCATATGCCCCTGTGATTTTGAACTACATGAAATACTTGAAAGTCACATGACAAAAGGAAGAAAGGCAGGAGCTGCAGCAGTAGCTTGGTGAGGGTGGAGGGGTCTCTGATGCCTGTAGTTTCAGCTTCACAAATCAGCGTATGGGGACGGATGCCGTAAGTTTCTTCAACATAATGAACATATGTTTTACCAATGAAATGTACGGTTAAATGGTAAAGATGGTAAATTTTGTGTTAAATATGTATACCACGAGAACAATAATAGAATAAACGTATAGCCAAAAAAAAAAAAAATAAATAAAAGCAAATATACCTACATGATCCAACAATAATTTCAGAAATGTCAGTACAACCATTGGCACATCTTAAATCTTTAGCGATCATTTGTCACTTATCTCTCGGTCACACCTTGGTCAGGGAGGTTTCAGGTCTGTTTGGCTCCAGTTAGCTCCACATTCCTTGTTAGATTCGAAGTTCTCTGCTAGATGAAATTTTACATCTTCTTGAGGTGTTTGGTTCTTGACCCTCTGGAACAGTAACCTGTGTGAAGAGCACACAGGTTATATGGCTCTTGTGAGAGACACACAGGCACTCTTTGAACTGAAAAATCTAATGAACTATTTTTCATGCCATCTTCCCAGGCTGAATCCTATGCTGATGTCTACACATAAAGAGAAAGCCCAGTAGGTCTTTTCCTGTCAGTCCTCTAGAGGAGCCATTCTGTCCTGAGTTCATCTGGTTTCTTTTAATAGCCAGTCATGGACAGTGATAGCCAGCACTTCATTTCATTACGTCTTCTCTAGCCACCTGCTTATTCCTGTTTCTCTTACTTCTCCAGATCTGTCATGTAGATTGCCTCATGTGAAGTCGCAGGTGACAGATGAACAAATGTTTTGCACAAAAACATAATTGCCTCTCCTAGCCTCTACCGTCATTTTCCTGAAAGCCCACCCATCCGGGCACTCGAATTCTAATGGCAGGAGCTAGTAAGTGGCCCATCTCAAAGCAAGGAAGCAAGGAATGCAGCCTGTTCCAGCAGGAACAGGAAATGCTTTGGTTTAGCATGCACACAGCTTCTGCTACCATGAACAAGGAAGAAGCTGATATTTCTCCCATTGGTTTTCAGTACTTTAGACATTTCCAACATTTACAGTCTGCATAATAAAGAAATTTTAGCCTCTTGAACTGTTCTTCAATTACAAATCATAAGATATTCCTATGTTTAGAACTCTTGTGGTGTACTGGTATTTTACCAAATATAGGACATTGCTTATATTATATTTCTTAGATTTAAAAAATGTATATGAATTTGTGTCTACATATATTTCAGTGTACCACATGCTTGCCTAGTGCCCATCGAAGCCAAAAGAGGGATTTGAATCCCCTGGAACTAGAGATCCAGGCAGTTGTGAGTCACTCCATGGGGGCTAGGAATTGAAACCAGGTCCTCATAAGAGCAGCAATGCTGTCTCCAGCCCATATTTCTGACACTTTTAATACTTATCCAATTTGTTTCAGCTTATTAAATGGTAAATGCTTTATTTTAAAATCCTGATGATATATTTCTTTTAAAAATTTTTCTATACTGTGGTTATTTTATGCTTTTTAATATTTATGGCACATGATTCCTTGTTATAAATCATAGTCACTTTAGTCTTACAGATATTTATAAAAAAAATTTGCCTACTTCAAGTACATGTTGACTTAATAAGAAATTGTAGATAAAAATTATTGTGCTACATTAAAATTATTTGAAATTAGCCAGAATTACACATGCTTGTAATTTTAATACTCAAAGATAGAGTTAGAAGGATCAAAAGTTCAGGATCATCCTCTACTAAAATGTGAGTTAGAGGCCAACCTGGGCTACATTAGACCCTGCCTCAAAAGAACAGAAAAAAAACTATAAACAGTTACGTGAGTGTCCTGGGCAATTGGTGTTAGGTTTCATTATGTTGTGTTGTATTGTAAATGTCATACTTAACATTGTAACTTCATTTAAATAATTACAGCTTGTGTGTATGTACTAATGTGGATGGGTGACTGTGGAATTTATTCTACCTTCAGTTTATTTTGCATTCCACTTTATTCTGTAGCCTTAAGAAAGAAGCAGACAGTAAAGAAGCAGAATCTGTGAGCCCTTTTCCCCTGAAGATGGACACAAGCACTACATGTCAAGACACTAGACACGTGAGCCAGTTTCCCCACCCACACGATGAGAGTGTGGTTCTACACAGGACACTGGGTGAGGGCGTGGGCAGCAGCTGTCCAGCTATGGAAGAGCGTTTGGACAAAATGTACCTGGAGATTTTGAGGAAGAAAACATCTGTTAATCCTTCACTATTACCTCGGGAGGACAAAACTAACCAGGTAAGATTGTGCTTGGGTTAGTGGGGTTGATGACATCTGTGGGTGCTGTCATTCTATAAGTGGGGCTTATTACCAGAACGTCCAGTCTCCATGCTCAAAGTACCACCAAAGTGAGATTCCTCACAGCTCTCGCTTGCCTTTTCTTTCTCTTTCCTTTTAATCACGAGTGTAAGACTTGGATAGTTCCAGAAATAGTCTCCACGTCACTGCATTGCTCACGGCTCATTCTCCTCATAGTCTGCACCACAGGAGAGTTGGCATTTTACAGGATTGTGATTAGTAACTGTGACAAAATTCACATCTCCTTGTTCCTTCTTTCTCTGTTTTTATCTTTTTGCTTTGTAGCTCCCATGGTTCCAGTATTTTATTTTCACTTTCTAGTCTATAAAGCATCTCAGGGTGTTGCATTGCTTTCTTTATTGTTGCTGTGGTAAAATACTCTGGGAGGGAAAGAGAGTTGGGAGAAGAAAAGGGTTGGTTGGCTCACAGGACAGCCCATCGTGATGGGAAAGTCCAGGCGGCAGAAATGAAAGACCAGAGCAGTGAATCGGTGCAGCAAAGCTCCTTTCTCCTTCTGTGTAGTCCCGGGTCCCAGTCAGGATAATCTCCCAAGCCCAGCTAGACTGTCAGGTGGACAGTTCACTAGCCATCACAAGTATAGCTATTCTTAATGTACCTTAAGTCCAGAGAAAAGACAGTTACAAGCTTATTACTTTGAAGTACTTTGTCCTAATGCTAACTTTGAAGATGGGTTTCAAAACACTGAACTTGTAAGTGGAGAGCCTTGCTGTGGTAGCTCGCCCTTCACAGACCTTACTGTTTGCCAGTCACAGTCTTGCCATCTGTTAATTTTTCATTAATAATAATAGTTGAAGTTCATCCTGATACTAAAGAGTTTGTCCTCATTATATGTAGATTTTCAGGTCCCCGCTCGGTGCCGAGGAAGAGGTGCCTGTCACTGGTAAACAGGTTTCGTGTAAGAAGGCCAGAAGTGCACCTCCTTTGCCTAAGAGGAAGCCACAGAGTGGGCTGTACACATCAGTCCGGAGCTCAGGTTATGGCAAACCCAGTTCAGCGCTCCAGTTGTTTTCAGCTCTTGAAAAGAAAACTTCAAAGGATAATACAAAAACTAAAAATGTGAGACTTATTCCCACCTCAAATCAATTCAGAAAAAAAGGTAAGAATATATTCTTTTCAAGACAGAATTGGATACATATAGTACATTGTCAATTTTCTTTGTTTTGTGGAGAATAATAAAGAAGTGTATATTCCTTTGGGGGTGACTTCAGTGTATAGTTTACAGATTTGACCCAGCACAGTGGCAGTGAAAAGTGGTTGATGAGAATATTGGAAATCTGTTTAAAGGTAGAACTCACTGTAGGAGACCAAACAGAGCAAGAGGGTCTGCAGGGCAGGCAGAGTGAGCAGGAGAAACCTTGACAGGATCTTTAGTCTAGGGAAGTTGTATCTAAGGAGGCTCTATTCTGCCATTTGCTGCCCACAGGGGAAGAAGCGGGCCTGAGGACTGCCCTTTAGTTTTAGCAAGCAGGTGGTCTTTTTCCGCAGTGTAGGTCACTCTCCTTGAATCGATGACCAGACAGATTGAGTGGGGGAAGGAGGAGAGGATAGGGACAGACCAAAACATAGATTAGTCTCATTCTTTTCTAATTTGTTAAACAATGCTATTGATTATAACAGTACTGTTAACCTTTGAATTCAGACCTCGGTAACTGTTATGGTAGCCTCTGCATTGAACATCCTCCATTGATAGTGTAATGCCATACACTTTGAGTATCAAAAGAGTGCTAGAGGCGCAGTGACTCTAAACTAAAACTGTTCGTAATGACCAGCTGTGCTCTTCTGGTTCATCATAAGGATGTCCTTACTGTAACCATCCTAAAGAACAATTTGTTCAAAAGTAATAAAGCCTTAAGTCACCCTGCCTCACAGTCTCCTCACATTCACTTAGCTCCATCTGCCATTTCAAGTGTCCTGGGTCAAAAGTAGATGTTGACTTTGAGTGGCTTCTGAGGGTGCAGTGACCGGAGTGAAAGGACTTTGGCCGTGTGGTGCTCTCAGCCAGTGGCGGTCATTTTACCCTCCCATTGCCTGGCTTTGTATTTATGTTATTGTCCAGCACTGCCAGATGTACCTTTAGCCTTATATTTGTGGTGTTTTCTTCTATTGTCTGCAATATTTAGAAATATTGTGTGGAACAAAAGTCATCAAGCCTGCAGCTTTGAATAAATCGTCCTCTCACCGTGAAGGTAGCCCAACTACACCAAAGAGGCCTGAAGACCCCTCAGATGATTCCTTTGTTCAGTTACAGGCTGTAGGTATTAAAGTTCATCTTAATATTTACAATTTTTATATCTTAAAAAGTATTTTAAAACTAGATTATAAAGTATGTGTTAATTGCACACTGCATATAAGAAAATAGCACAATTGAAGTTGATTAATATTCACAAATAAAATACGAAATTTCTTTTCTGTATCCACATTGCTACTGTTTTCTTTGTAGTGAAACATTAGTAACCGTGTCATTTCCAGTCTTTATTTTTGTTAGTGCTCTAGTCTTAAAGGTACAGCTAATGTAATGAAGCAATGCTTCTTTGAAAGGAGCCTTTGGGATCCCACGGTGGGATCGGAGAAAAGGAATTACTAATGTTGAAAAGAGCTCAGGACGCAGAGGAAAAATGGAGGGGTGCACAAGCGCTAATCGAGCAAATTAAAATGGCATTTTCTGAGAAGGAGAAGGAGCTGGAGAGCACAGTGGAAAGCCTAAAGAGGCAGCAGGAGGGAGAGCTCTTCAAACTGAACCAAGAAAATTACATTCTTCAGGCCAAGGTAACAAACACCATTCTGTTCTGCTTTTCCTTTTTATTTATCTAAAAACAAAAACCGTGCTTCTTACTAAATTCCTTGTCATCCTCGGTGCCTGGAGCTGTTGACTTGATGTATTTGCCACATAAAATGCAGACTTCATTCTTGGCTCTCTCCTTACTAAAGAGTGAGCTGGAAAGAGGAAAAGGAACACTGGCTCATTTGATGATTTTCCTGTGTCAGCATTCTTTTAAAAGCACATCACCGAGTTCATTTTGACTGCTGAGAAGTGAGAGTTTTAGCAGGAACAGCATGAAAAGGTGTAGAATCGGTATGTCATAATGTTTCTGAGTCTCCCCAGAAGATCTCTGTGCTGGCTTGACTGGTCACAGCACTCCCCAGTACGCTCACTAAGGGAGATGCTTTGGGTCTGAGAACCCCTTTATCTTCCTCTCTTCCTCATTTTCTCTGCAAATAAAACAATTCCTCCATTTTCTTAAAGTTAAGTAGCTTTGAAGAAACAAGCAGACAACAGAGGTGGCTACAGTTTGGAGAAACATCTGACCCCGTCACTGGAGAGAAACTGAAACAAATTCAAAAAGAGATACAAGAACAAGAGACACTTCTTCAAGGTTACCAACAGGTGTGGCAATAATTATAAAAATAAGGCATATTACAGTACTGCTGTGGTCATGTGACATTCAGATATAATTAAGGTAATAATTTGACTAGTGGCTTCCCCCAGCACACCTTTTCTCCTCTACTTCCCTCCCGTGCTCCCTCCTGTGCCCCGGCACTCACTTACTGTCCAGGCAGGCCTCAAGGCTGTGGTCCACCTCCCAAGTCTTAGGTACAGACATGCACTGTCTTGCCCAGTCGTTGTGCACGTTTTTTATTAGCCAGATTAAAGTACCTGAGAGCATCAGTTCTGGGTTAAATAAAAACCTAGTTTTAAGTCTTAACTTTAATGTTTGCTGTGAAGCCATGTGCAGTCCCTCTCGCCCTACTGTCTTTATGAGGAGGGGAAACCTGCACAGGCTTAACGTGTATCCTCTATCCTTCCCCGCCTCCCTTTCTGTCCTGTTTCTCCTGCTTGTCCCCCACCATCCATTCAGATTCTTCATTCCCTGTCTCATCTTGCTACACAGAGAAGGATTTTTAAGATTTCACAGACCTTTACGTATGTCTGCTGTCGCCTCAGACGACATACTTAAGTTCTGTGTGTGTTGACGAGCCATCTGCCCGGCACTAGTCCACACATGCTGAGATAATCCAGAGTTTTTGCTACCAGCTCAAAAGCTCTTAGTTGTCATCAAATTCTCAATGTAAAAAGTGAGGTCAGTAAGTCTAATCACACGTGTTCACAGATTGATCTGTTCCATAGCTAATTACCTCGCTGTTAGAAGCCCCTCTGGCCCCAGTCAGCCTTAGCTCAGCATGTAGGTGTTAGGCTGTGTGGGCTCCATCCATCCCCACTCTCCTTCCTACAGCACAAAGTTCATGTACATGATGGAGTTCAGCTTATTACGCTCCTTAGCCATTGAACCCTGCAGTTTAGGGAATTTTGTAACTTTTTTTAAGTAAACATTCTTAGCATTTCAGAAAGAATTGTGTCTAGATAAGTTGCCTTCTAAGATAATAGATGTGTGAAAAGATTTAAATTTATAAAGTTAAAAACAGGAAATTTTAAAAACTACTTATGTGATTTTTCTCTTAACATTCCATTTTATGTTATACTGCAGTTTTTAACTAAACTCCATTTTTCTGTTTTTAAAAAGGAAAATGAAAGGTTGTATAATCAAGTAAAAGATCTTCAGGAAAAAAATAAGAAAAATGAAGAGCGAATGTTTAAAGAAAATCAGAATTTATTTAGTGAGTTGGCCTCTTTAAAGTAAGCTCTTTTGATATATTTACACTTACATATACTTAACTGTTTCTAAGCATGTTATATTAATAATGTGGGTTTTTCTTTAAAACAGTACGTTTGCTATTTTCAAGAAAAGAGTACTATCTGTTTTCATTTGTACACTGACTTCCAGTCTCATAACTCATATATTACACATTGAGAGGATTTTTCATTTAGTACTTGATAGCTAGTGTATCCACATGTGAGTTTGACACTGATAAACTCCCATGATGAAATAATCCACTTAAATGATTTATTTAGAACATCATGGTTATATTATATCGGTTTCTTGAAAAAGTATCTAAGTTTTAATCTGAGGCCCAGCTATGTTTTGGGTTTGTTTGTTTCCATTATAACATTGGGGTTTGTGTTTGTCAGGAGAGAGGAGGTAGCAACTGTGAGACCAGGAGTGCACAGAAAGCACTAGAAAATCAGCACATTTTCTGAGACACTTCATTCTCTGAGAATTAGAAGCAATGTTTTTAAATTTCACTTAAACTAAAATCTTAGTGTTTCTGTTCTTCTAAAGTGAAACCAAAAGCATTTCCCCAAGCCTTCTTTTCTTTAACGTCTCTAGTGATCCATATAGTTTGAGTTCATTAACAATATTTTGTATTAAAAGGAATACTTTATTTTTTAAAAAGGATAATCTTTTCTTTTTTAATCAGAGAACAGATGCACAAAAATCGTCTTCTGTCTCAAGCAGTTGAAAATACAGAACCCACCAAAAACCAAAGTTTTACAGATCTTCTAGCAGAATTACGGGCAGCACAGGTAAGTTGAATAAGGATTTTAACTACTGAGGTTAGTAAAGTTATCAGAAGTTTCAGTGTGTGTTAAATAAATCTGTTTGTAATATATAAATAAAATATACTTGAAATATATTATTTGAAAAAAGTATCTAAGATTAGCATTTAGTATTCATGTACAGAAAACCTTGGAAACTGGTTTAAATGGCCCTTGCTCTGCAGTACAACCTCTTTTCAGGAATTAATCATACAGAGCCACATCAGAGGTGTTGCATTTGGAGCACACATATACTTTATTTCAAATAAATTCCCAGGGCTGAAAAGATGGCCCAGCTGTTGGTAAGTAGCATGTGCTACTTTTGCAGAAGACCCAAGTTCAGTTGTCAGTACCCACTTCAGACAGCTCCCAATCACTTCTCACTCCAGTTCCAGGGATCCAATGCTTCTGCCATCACAGGGCACCGCACCGTCACTCATGTGTGTACACACACACACACACACACACACATACACATTCACACTCATGATTACACAATTAAAATAATAAAAAAGTTTTAAAAGAATTTCTTCACTGTAATGTGTACACTGTATGCTAAAATAGGAAGATACTACACTGTAGTTTTTAAAATTAGTAACTTTTTACCTATCTCCCAAGGTGTCAGTGCACAACGAGAGAGCAGGCTGCACATTACAAACATCTGTTTCCTAGTTACCCAAGAGAAAGGTGGGAACCCATCTGTCACTCGGTGGTCTCAGTTCCTGGACAAGAGAGTCTGTTCATAAAGTCCTTTCCTACACCTATATTGTGACGGATACTGCCTGTGTTTTTCTTCAAGCAGTTTCAGAGTTTCAGGTTTCTCATTGAGGTTTTTGCAAGGCAGTAGATAGGGGCCTGTTTTCATTCTTCTGCATGTGAACATCCAGTTTTCCTAGCTTTCTTTGTGTGTGTGTTTGACATCTTTGTCAACGACTAGAAGGCCCTAGCTATCTGTCTTCACATCTGCATCTTTTATTTTGAGCCACTGGTCTACCTGCCAGCTTTTGTGCCAGTAATAATGCTGTTCCCGTCACCATGTTCCCTGTATGTTTTCATTCCTGGACTGGTATTCCCTCCAGCATTGCTGTTTATACAGACTTGCTTTCACAATCTTTTGTGAAAATTCTTCCATATGAATTTTAAAGTGTTTTTTCTATTTTCATAAAGATTGAGATGGGGATTTTGAGTTGAATCACATTGCATTTGTAAGTAACTTTGGTAAAGTAGCCATTTTCGAAATATTAGTTCTACCAACCCATTAGTGTGGGGTGTCTTCTCATTTTCTAGTGTCTATTTTTTTTTTTCTAATAGGTTTAAAGTTTCACTGTGCCCAGTGATTCACAAGGGAGGGAAACTCATCTTCTGGGCAGAACCCCCTCGCACACAATGCATTATACGCCATACTGACATGCTGTGGTGTCTGTCCCAGCATCTAGGCACACCTAGAGTGGATATCCATCTAACCACTGAGTATGTGGCTGAATTCAGTGATACTTCAAAGAGACACCACTAGACAGCGTGTCTAAGTACAGGAGTTAAACAAAAGGTATTTGCAGAGAGATACTGGGTGTTAAAGTTTATAATCCCCCTGAAAAGACATTCGTGGATCACAGACATCAAACATTGTTTAATGAAATGAGACTAAGATATCTATAAAATCCCAAATTATGTTTTATGAATACACTTATTTTCTTTTGTGAGACTTAACTTTAAATCATAAGGTAGTATAATCCAGCATTTGTGAGAATTTGCAGTGCACACGTACACATGTGTAGTTGTAAATGTTAACTTTAATATAAATATATGTACTAAATTAATATGGCAGCTCTTTTTCTTTATTCTAGCTAGTTCCCCAATAATGACAAAGTGACCAAGTTTTACTTTCAAGTTTCACCTCAGTACTTGAGCAGTCGGTTGATCTGTCTTAATCCCCTAAGCTAATGTAGTAGCTCACAGCCAAAATCCCCATAATACTTGCATTTAGAACTTTCTATACTTCAGCTGAGCTCTTAAGCTCCATCTCCCTCCTTCTCTTTGTCTCTCTCCTTCCCCTGGCTGGTGAAGTCCTGCCCTATTCTGTCTTCTGCCTTCCAACTGGGTGACCATCTTTTTTTATTAACAAGGTAGAGAACAAATGGTAAGAATTGTTTACACAAACTTGAGATAGGAGATTCTTGACATAAGCATTACAGTGTCGTGTCTATTGTAAAACAAGATATGAGGGCAAAGAAGTCAGCATTTGAATGACACAAGGATAACCTTTACATGGTGCACAAAAATATTATGCTTACAGAGAGCAATTGCCTGTGCTTAACTCTAAGTAGTGAGAAAAGTCAGTGCACAGATCAGTGCTGTATTAAATAGAGATGCGGGTTTGTGTGGGCTTGGAAGGATTACTAGGAATCCCTTCCTTGCTACGAACTGAACTCTGGGATTAAAGTTGTGTGCCATTATGCCTGGCTTATTTTTTATAACTCTTATATCATAATTATATAAAAGGGTTGAGCATTAAAAAAAAGGTTAAGAGGCTGAAAAGATGACTCAGTGGTTGAGACCACTTCATGCTCTCAGAAGGTTATGAATTTTGCAAACCAGAGGAGTGGGCATAGCCCAAGTATTGACAAAAGTGTGGAGTACAAGGTATTTGGGCATTCATTTCATTTTTTAAACTATTCATATGTACATGAGTACTTTGTCTGCATGTGTATCTATGTACTACACACATGCCTGGTGCCTGTGGAAGCTAGAAGGCATCAGATCCCCTGGAACCCGGGGTTATAGTTGGTTGTGAGCTATTATGTGAGTGGGTCCTATGGAAGAGCAGCAAGTACTCTTAACCACTGAGCCATTTCTTCAGCCCTTTAACTTTTCTTCTCATGTCCAACACCTTCACGTGATTATGATACAAGAGTTATCAAAATAAGCCAGGCTTGGTGGCCCACAACTTTAATCCCAGCACCTGGGAGGCATAGGTAAGTAGATCTCTGTGAGTTCAAGTCCAACCTGATCTACCTAGCAAGTTCTAGGCCAGTCAGGCTTACTCAGTGAGAATCCGTCTTTAAAATGATAATCATCATCAAAAAATAAAAGTGAAATTCTGCTTTTAGGTGGCTAGGTAATAGGTCAAGTGGATTATAGGGAGTGCTGGGAAAAATACAACTGTGCTTGGAGGTGAGGGAAAGCTTGCATTTCTAGAGAATAATGGCCAGGCAAGGTCATTCTGGGTCTTCCTTTGAGCAGCCATGACATGAAGGGACCAGCTACCTGGCAGAATGAGGAGTGCAGACCCTTGAAGTAGGAGTGTCCTAAGCGAGGAGGCATCCGTGGCTAGAGTGGAACAGCAGATTTCTAGTGGTGTGCTCAGCCATAGTCACGGCTGACTTGTGTGACTCTGAAAGTCATGCTTAAAGATTTGTGGCTCAGCCTGAGAGAAGAACCACCAGAGGGTTCAGCTGGAGGAGTGCGACTAGTCCTGCTAGCTGCCGTGAGAACAGGCTGTAGGGGCTGGGGGGAGGTGCTTACTTAGATGTGAGGTTCTTGCAGCAGTCCAGGTGAGGGGTTACTGACCATCAATGTGCTTTGGAAAAGAACACAAGAGGATAATAGAGGGGGCTCTCCAGTGGAGTGCTGAGAAAACTGTGCCCAATGCTGCAGACTAGGAAGTTACTGATGGTCCAGGAGCAGAGCACCCTCCATCCCTTTGAGATTAAAATGTGACCTGAAACTTAGGGAACATTCATGGCTGTGTTGTTGATGGGTTGGGTGAAGGAGAAAATACCCCATGATTTATTTATTGGTTTGGAAGTAACCTACTTTTGTATTCCTTCAACTATCAAGAAAGAAAAGAACCATCTGATGGAAGATATCAAAAGACTGAAGCAAGACAAACAAGCTCTTGAAGTGGACTTAGAAAAAGTGAAGAAAGAGAGGGACCAAGCCAAAGATCAAATCGCCTATGCCACAGGTGAGCAGGGCAGACACAGTCTCTGTTCTCTGGTTGTTCTAATCATGAGTTCAAGTAACGGAAACTGAATGGTATCATTAAAATACTTACCCTGCGTGTAGCTTGTAGTCTTTGAAACATTTTTAAATGTAAGATGATATACACATCTTATTTTTAACAAGAATAATTGCAGCGTCAAGGGTGAATCATACATTAATTGAGTTTTTAGCTTTGTGTTGAATTGTTTAGAGGCCTGCAATCTCAGCCTGACTGAGAGCTTCCTGAAGGCAGGGCTAAAGAAAACATGCTCTGAAGTATTTGCCACATGAACGGACAACACTGCAATGGTTTCTAGGAAACAAAAGGAAAGATGGCATAGCACCCACCAGGAAAAATTCCAGGGGAAGGATAAGGATAAACAGAATTTAATGGGACCAGAGCAGGGCGTTCAAACACACACTAAGAGTTTGGGAGAAGAATGGCTTTGGAGTCCGCCCTGACAGCATGATCTGGAAGTAAAGAACAGGGAGGGCTGTGTGCCTGTGGCACATGGCTGGGTAGTGATGGGGCAGCAGAGCAAAGGCTGGAATGGTCAGGGACTTCACACAGTTAGTCTCCTGTCTGCAGTACCTCCAGCTTCAGTGGAAAGTTGAGACAAAGAACCTGTTCTTGAGTGCTTATGAAAATACGATGTCCTTTCTAATCTCTAAAGCAGAAGAGTAAAGCTATTTTCAGGAATTAATTTTGAAAGTTCAAAAACCTTTTTATGTAAATTTGTGTTAGCTATATATAATAATACATTTGTATTTGTAACTATCGATACTCCTTGTTTTTATTCCTCAAATCTATTCATTTTCCCCTGAAAACAACTTGATTTTCATAAGTCGGTAGGAAACAATCACACATTTCTAAATAGCCATCCTTGCTATGAAGTAGATTTGGATTGTTTTATTAACACAATTTCTTGGCTCTGTTACTAAAGGATTCAACAAGTCACTGAGCTAAACATCACTTATTTTTGCCTTTTGTTTCTTCATAATGCTTTTACTAGGTAGACATTTTTATTTATAATGACAATTTTGTTATTACCATATTTTGAAAAATAACTATCAGGTTACTGAGCCATTTTTTCATGTAGGTGAAAAATTATATGAAATAAAGATTTTAGAAGAAACACATAAACAAGAAGTTGGTCGTCTACAAAAGCGGTTACAATGGTATGCGGAAAATCAGGAGCTTCTGGATAAAGATGCAGCCCGTCTCAGAGAAGCCAATGAGGAAACTGAGAAGCTGAGATCAGAGGTGCGTTTCCACAGCAGTCAACTTGCTGTGGTGTCACTCGTGGAACTTCCTGTCATGGCTCCCTTACTGCTATGTGCTTCTCTCTCTCTCTCTCTCTCTCTCTCTCTCTCTCTCTCTCTCTCTCTCTCTCTCTCTCTCTCTCTCTCTCTCTCTCTCTCTCTCTCTCTCTCTCTCTTCCATTGTGCTGTATCCTCAGCTCCAACCCTGACTCTTTAGGTCTGGATTTATAGCTAGTTTGGGTTTTGGTTTGACTCTGAATGACTAGTCTCTTTAGGTAGACTGTAGATAAGTACCAGCAATTTATCCCAGCCTGACCCATAAGGCCCTGCTGAGCACCTCTGTGCTGCTTGGTGAGTTGACTCCCCCTAACCACACAGCATCCTCAGATGCTGCCTTGTCCTTGAGTTTTCCTGTGCCTCACTAACTCTCTTCCTCCATCAAAACTCAGCTCAAGTTCCTACTCTTGGAACTTCCTCCTGTACTCCTACCCTGCTCTGGCTTTCAGTAAGTAGTTTTGTTGCTAGCGCTTAGCTCTCTGTTGGGTGAATTTCGTGTTAGTTTACTTGGTTAGCTTATCAACCATCTGTTTCAACAAGTGCACAGACCCAGCTTCCCTGTATGCCCACATTTCCTGCAGCCAGTGCTTTCCTCAGAGACACTTGGGAAAAGTAATAGCTCAGTCATTGTCTGCTACGGAGTTAATCTGTGAGTCAACATTACACCCCTCCTCTGCACACATTCGGTGCTTTCCTGTTGCTGTAAATATACCTCTTACCTTCCTACATTCTTCCTTTGTGGACAGATTCAGAAACTGAAAACTGAGTATGGGAGCCCAGCTACTCAGCAGAGGTTACGCTCAAAGGAAAGAGCTCTTGATGCCAAAAGAATTCAGGATCTGGAGCGGCAGGTGAGTGTTAAAAATGTTTTAAAAAATTAGTAAAACACTTTTAATGTATATGGTGCTTTGCTTCAGGATTTTCCACAAGACATCATATTTATGAAATCCTTAAAGTGTGTATATAGCAGATTGCATAACCCAGGGCTTATACTTGCGGAGTGGTAGACTGAGTCTCTCGGTCGGAAGATGGAAACCTATGGATCAGGGCTCCTTCTGCCTTGCAGCTCTAGTAAACTTCTAGAAAGAAGGATGAGAAATCAAGTTGGGTATCAAGTTTATTTTCTGCTATGAGAGGCTGAAGCAGTAAGATCACTTGAACCCAAAAATTCAGAATAAGCTCAGACAACATAGCAAAATCCTTTCTCTCTTTTTTTAAAGAACAGAACTAGTCCATATCCCAAACTCCCCCCCACCAAAAAAATAGGTGGGAAGGGAGTACAAGAAGATTTCAGAATTGGGAATGTTGCTAATTTAGGCAATGTAACAGAAACCACCCTGCGCCGAGAACACCTAGTGTCCTGGTCCTGGCCGTCAGCCTCAGACTTGCTCATGTTGGGCATCTCAAGTGTTCACTTTAGGGTGTGGGTAGCACAATTAAAACCTTACTGTGAGGACTCTTAAAATAAATTTTCTTATTGAAGTCGTTTTGGATGAATACAGTCAATTTCCGTTCTATTTTTAAAGCATTCTATCTAGCATTTATATTACGGCTAAATAAAGTTTTCCAGCCTTTGATAAGGAAGTAGAACTTGTGTAATCTGGTTCTTAGACAGACCACTATTATTTCATCACAGATCTAAGATTGTGAGGTCATCACAGACAAGTGGTTTGATGAGGGAACCTAAGTAAAAGTTCAACTTTGTTACTTTCACGGGACCTTTCTGGCATTAAGAGGTATGACTTAGTACTTTGGTTGCAGGGCCAAGAAAAGACTAGGACAAACGTGGCTTGAAAAACTAGAGATAACTCAGTAGTGAGTGTAGTGCAAAACTGTCCTTGGGCTGTCTTTGAGTTTAAAGTTTACTGTGACAAGTGTAAAAGCAGCTGTCCAGAACTGTGAGGGGACAGAGACAAAGGAGCAAAGAAGACTTTGGATTGTGGGACTGGGGAGATGGCTTTGGTCCTCCAGAAAATGTCAGGCGTGGTAGCATGTGCTGGTAGCATGTGTTTGTCATCCCAACACTAGAGGGAGTAAAAACCTGGGGTTTACTGGGCAGATAGCCAACAGGCCCAGTGCACAAAGCCTGACTCTAGTAAAAGGCCCTATAAAAATTATCTCATAAGACCACTCCTGTGTGAAGGCTCGTTTCCCAGGGTAGGGGAATGCCAAGGTGCTGAGGTGGGAAGAGTGTTTGGGAGAGGGAGCACCTTCATGGAGGCAATGGGAATGGGAGGGGAGATGGGATTGGGGGAAAGGGATACCATCTGAATTGTAAATGCAGAGAATATCCAATAAAAAAAGATTATTTCTTTGGAAAACATTAAAATAAAAAATTACTTCTTAAAAAAAAAAAAAAAAAAAAAAAAAGACCACTCCTGTGAAACAGTGCTCAAGGTTGACCTCCATCAGCTTCTGCAGGTGTGTACACATTCATATTTATTCTCTCTCTCTCTCTCTCTCTCTCTCTCTCTCTCTCTCTCTCTCTCTCTCCTCCCTCCTCCCCACAAGTGGTATTTCATGTTGGCCAGAAACATACTCTTTATAAAAGTAACGCTCTTTCACTGAACATTTATTGATTACACATCTTAGATTAGTAACACTTTCAGTGAGGTTTGCTACATGCACATTCTGATGTTCCTGCTTGTTCTGTCTTCCTGAGCATTTCTTTTATAATGATATTATACCTGAATATGTTATATACTCAGAGTATATCACAATATAGTTAGAATCATTTTGGAGCCATTGCTGAAATAGATTAGTTGTAAATAAAATGCATTTTCTAAATAGAACAGATGAATGAGGCTAATAAGAAAAATGTTACAGTTTCTATTCATACTTTTATTTAATGGACTATTTCACAGTTTGAGTGAGACTTTTCAAAATTGGCTTTGTGTACCAGTCATTGGTATCACTGACCAAAGAATAAAACCTTAAACCAAAATTAAAGAAAGTACAGATAGAAGTTAACTTTTTCCCAAAAATGTGTTATGTGTTTCTTGATATGTCATTTTAATATTAATATAAATCTATTTATTTTAACATATTAACATATTAAAATGCTTTAATCTAATTTTATTTAATATATACCTCGATAGAACTCAACTGGTAGTGTACCATGAGTACAGGCAGTTTTTAGGAATAGAGATGCTCACTCTGCTGGCTTTGCAGATGGTATGTTCTGAAATTTCTTCTGTGAGTTGTCTACAAACAGGATTTTGAGCAATTAGGAAAGGTAGTCTTTTTTTTAGACAAATACAATGAGAAAAACCAACATTTACCAGTGTTCACTCTGTTCTGTTTCTCTGCAAAAGCTTATCAAGGTGGAAGTAAGTTGGTCCTCCTTGTGTGGATCCTGTGAGTTAATATTGTTGACATCCGTGTTTAACTCATAAGCTGGAAGTTTGGATTGAGGAAGGTCCTCTAATGGGAAACAGTCTTACCGAACATGACCTAACCACTCTGCTACACTGTGTCTCAGACATGTTTTACTGCATGACCATGGGCTAGAGAAGCATGTGACCAAAGACTGTTGGGTTTACTATGTCGTTTACAGGATGCTGTGGCCATAATGCCATTTTAAAGCAGGTACAGACACTGGCACCTGCAATGCCAAGCTGTAGTTTCTGTGTGCTGGGACATAACTCTCTTACAGAAAAGTCTTAAAATATGTCATTGGTTTTTAGACTGAGTGGAAAATCATCTTTTATGAAGACGTTAAGAGGTCGTTTTAGGGGAAGGAGAGATGGCTCTGTGGTTCAGAGAACTTGCTGCTTTTGCAAAGGACCCTGGTTCAATTCCCAGCACCCATGTGGTACCCACAACAGTCTTTAACTCTAGTCCCAGAGGATACAGTACATTCTTCTGACCCATATGGGCCCCTGCGTGTACGTGGTACTGAGAAAACACTCATACATGTATGTCTTTTCTACTAAGTGTTCTTGGCAGGGAAGGCCTGATGTTCTAACCGGCAGGTGCTTAGGAGGCTGTGTCTGTGCGTGCATTGCCTTCTCTGGGTATAAGCACAGTCTGTGCAATGCTGTGTCTCTGGTAGGCATTTTTGCATGTTATTGGGCTAGGGAAACAAAGACTGTTGGGTTTAATAGAGTTTACCAGATGCCATGGCCATAATTCATTTTAAAGCGGGTACAGGCACTGGCACTTGGGATACCAAGCTGCAGTTACCAGTGGAGTCTGAAGATGTCTTTCAAGTGACTGTAAGATGATCACTGTGAATTGAGCAGGCTAGTTAGATATGAGAAGGTAATCTTTCCATATGACTGTCCTGCACCTTTAATTCAGCATGGAGATAAGCTATAAACATCCTTGACATGACTGGGGTAGCATTATCTAAGCTTAACTACTGTACCTTTATGTATATTAACTTAGGTATGTTTAATACATTTTGTAGGTTAAAGAAATGGAAGGGATTCTGAAGAGAAGGTATCCCAACTCCTTACCTGCTTTGATACTGGCTGCCTCGGCAGCTGGTGATTCAGTAGATAGAAATACCGTGGAGTTTATGGAGAGAAGGATAAAAAAGCTAGAAGCTGATCTGGAGGGCAAAGATGAAGAAGCCAAGAAAAGCCTTCGCACCATGGAACAGCAGTTTCAGAAAATGAAGGTAAGTGTAAGGCAATGGGGACGGAGCAGGGAGTCCCTAGCCCTTGTTTTAGCAAAGCCTCTGAGTATCCTGGCCCACCAGTATCTTCTTTAGCTCCCCCAGCAAGTCCTTTCTATTCCAGACAGAAGAGCCAAGCACAAGGCATCTTTATGACCCTATTGACATTACAGTCAGAAGAAAGAGGTCAGGGAAATTAGGTTGAAAACCTTTGCTGTGTGTTCAGAAGCAAAGGAGAGAAGACCTCATCATTACTGATGGTCCCCGCTGAAACTCATCTAGTATGGGTGTGGGTAAGGAGATAAGGCAGAGGCACCCACCTTGGAGGTGGGATGGGCTACTGAAGAGCATCCTTGCCCAGGGCTTTCTCACTTTCTGGATTTTCCATTCTTCTGTGGAACAAAGATGAGTGCAAACCTGAGTGCCAGAGCAGAGCAAGGATGATCAGGGTACGGCGCAGCAGCCGCTCTCTTCCTCTGCCGCCGGCTTGACTAAGGCAGGTGCTGCTTTGTGAGTCTTCACATTCCATGAGTGCTACTTTGCAAGCCTGTTGCATCCGCTCTGGTTAGTTCCTTCTGGTATTCCAGCTCTGTCAGGTTCCTCTTGCCCCAACTCATCTCTATGGATGTGCACATACCCTCTCCCCACCACACTCTAGAAGTGGTCTTTCTGAGGTTACATTAAGGGTTTTTTGTATGCTAGACAGGTCTTCTACCACTGAGCCACAGCCTGCCCCACGCACTTCCATGTCTGTTGATACCCCTTCAGCAACTTCTGTGTGATAACATTAAGTATCTAGATATTTAATAAATACTTTAATCAGTTAACCATATGTACCACACAAACACTCAACTAAATGATTATAATTAGTTTGAAGTTCATTGAACATGTAGGGAGTCTGGTGTGAAGTCCAACCTACACTCCTTTTTGTGCCTATAAATCTATGTACCTTAACTTTTCTTACAATCCCTATCCCTTTCCACTCCCACCCTTCCTCACTACCCACCACCTCCTCCTCTCATTTCTGATTTTCAGTAGAAACTAACATTCAATAACCTTTTCGTGCCATCCTGTCTCTGGATGGCTCTGGATCTGTTTGCCCTGTTTCTGACTCAGCCGTGAAGACCAGATGTTAATGTGCTGTCTCCATGCAGTCTCCCACCTCTTCAGGTCTGCAGGCAGATGCCTTGGCCTTGTCCTGTGTCTTCTTTACAGCAAGTGTCACAAGATGTGGCACCTGTTGTGTTGCGCCCCTTCCCTAGACCATTATCTGGTTGAAAGCACAGCTGAAGGTCAATAGAACCAAGCCCAGTGCCTAGTATGAAGTTGTAGCTCAGTGAATCCTCACAAATGAGCAGCATTGGTACCCGACTCAAATAGAATCAACTTTATTATTTATATTTCATTTTGCTCTAAAAGTACAGTATAAAAACTCTAAGCTGTTGTACTCCCAGTTTTGAAGATGTATTGTCCTCAGGCAGTAGAAGCAAGAGGATCACAAGTTCAAGGCCAGCATGAAGGTCTCAAAAAATCAAAACAAATGGAAAACACACTGTTTCTCAAACACTTCAATACCTCCGTTTGCTTTCTGTGTTTATCCTCAGAGTATGAGAGCTTGCGTGGAGAAGCAGCATCATAGGTTAACATTAAGATTAGCTTAACATTGATAAAGTGTCAATTCTATTACTTTAGTAGTAGTATTGAGTAGGAAAAAAACCCAACTAGTTTTTTTTTTTTTTTTTTTTTTTTTTCTTTTTGACCCAAGGTCTCATATCTCAAGCTGGCCTTGGGTTCACTGTGTAGCCTAAATAGATAAACTTCCAATCCTCCTGCCTACACCTTTCAAGTTCTGGGGTTTAGGCATGGGCCACTATGCCTATCTCTTAAACTTATTTTAAGATTTAAAACATTTGAGGACTTTATAGGCACATGTTACCTAATATATAGCTGAATCAATTTTTAAATGATATAGTAACACCCTTCAAAGAATAAGACCTCAGTACATCTGATTTTCAAAGTTGAAGACATAAGAATATGTGAGTGTTTGGGCAGAGGACTCATAGCAGTGCAGTAAGACACGGGGCTTCACTAAGGAGTGATGCATTGAGCAGGGTTTTAATAGGGTCTGGATTCTTTCCCCAGATTCAGTACGAGCAGCGGCTGGAGGAGCAGGAACGGCTGCTTGCCCACAGGCAGAAGGAGGCTGCACAGAGCCAACGTAACAGCTCCTCCAGGCATACAGCACTCGACACAGAACTTGGGGACATAAAGGACGCTCATCAGATCACTGTAAGGAAGCTGGAAGCTGAAATAGATGTTCTTAAACATCAAAATGCTGACCTAGAACACAAGAAGAATGACAAGGAGGATCAGGACCTCCAGTCCATAGAGTTCCAGGTAGAGCAGGCTCAGGCTAGGGCAAAGCTGGCGAGGCTCAATGAAGAGCTGGCAGCAAAAGGGAGAGAGATACAAGACCTTACAAAGACTGTGGAGAGGCTCCAGAAGGAGAGAAGGATGATGCTGTCCAGGCAGAGCCCCAGGAGCAGAGAGGAAACGGCTGCCAAAAGGCTGAAGAAAGAGGTTTTGCACCCAAATAGAGGAAATGCAAATGCTTTCCCTGAAAGCCTGGATGCCAAACTGTATCAGCCACACACTTTTACTGACTCTCATATTTCAGAGGTCTTACAAGAAAACTACAGACTGAGAAGTGAGCTGGAGGGGTTGGTTTTAGAGAGGAATAGGCTGAAGATGGAATCTGAAGCAGCAATATGCCAATTTGAAAACTCCATGAAAAGGTAAAGCTTAAATTGTTTGTAAATATGTGGGAACACAAAAAGGGTTTGTTTGTTTTGTTTTTTTCATTATGAGGCATATTTTGCCTATAATAACCTTGAAACACATTCAAACTACATTTTAAGAAACTGCAGTTGATCAATTGCTGGAATGTTTGCCTCTTGTACATGGAACACTGAGTTTGAATCCCAGCTCACAGAGACAGGTGCATCCAGACTATACTCAGTACTATAGAAGCAGGACGGTCAGAAGTCCCAGGTCTGTGTAGCAAGCCAGAGGCCAGCTTTGGACACACGGCGCTGGTCTGTTTATTCTGTTGTGTGTGCAGTAGTAAGTGGAGAGAGAGGATTTTCAGTGTAGTGACTTCTTTACTGAATGAAACACCAGACTCTGATGACCTTCGTGCCAGTCCAGCCCATGTCCTCTGGGTGACCAGCAGCATTCCTCTCTCTTTACTCATTCTTCCACAGGCTCCCTTCCCTGCCCACTGCTAACTTAATTCCAACTGCTAATCAGTGTCAACTCCTGTAGTGCTTGGGTTTACTGACTAGAAGATTATATGCCTATAATGTTCCCATCTGTGCCACCTTCCTTTCTGTACTAAACAGTACATCATATTTCCCTACACCATCATCCTTTATTTCTCTCCCAATCATCTTGTAATGGTGGTGGTAGTAGTAGTAGTAATAAATATTCCTTAAATGTCCTCATAGTCATCTGGTCACTGTTTCCTTCAGTAACTCCCAACTTCCTTAAATTTCAACACTACTTTCTCTGCTCAAATCCCATAGACACTCTCATATTAGCCTCCGGGCCTAACTTGCCATGTTTCTTTGTTTCTCTTGCTCAGTTATGTTTGAAGTTCTGCTTTCTCCACAAAACCTTCCTTGGCAAATCTCAGAAGATGGCTTACTCCTACATAAGCATTAATTATCACCAGCCTTGTAGCTCCCAAAGAACAGATAGAAGATGGCATTGCTTTGCATGCATAACGCCCCCTGGATTCATTCAAGCAGGATGAGCATGGAGACAGCAGCCATGATGCTGATTGATTGACAGCAGTTTTGGTGACCGAGTCACCATGGTAGCCACATCGTGAAACCAATTTCTCCAGTGCTGAATCTAGTTGTTTAAAGGAATTGGGGAATGGCATTCTTTCCTAGAAACATTTGAAGTTCAGGTTTGCCATTTAAGGTTTCATATAGGGAAATTTTCTTTAAGTTTTTGCTAGTGTTGTTAGTCTGCTTCTCTGATATGAGAAGTCTTCCTAGGCTGGATTGAGATTGTTCTTTACTAGAACAGAGTTATTATCAGCGTTTCTGGTTTTTATCCTTTTCCTAGAACACTAACTATACTGTTTCCTTAGAGAAATAGCAAATAAGCAACTGATGTTTGTCTGTCATCTGTAAGTTGCCATTTTAGTTCTTTGTCACCTCAACACTTATTTAACTGCCCTGGGATGCATGTATTTTGTCAAAGAGACAAACGAATTATCACATACACAATACAAATTAAAATAATTTCTTGTCTGAGCATTACCATAAATGTTTTTATTCTCATATCATGACACTACCTATGTAGTCATTTGCATGCCCAAATTTTTGTGAACTGCCAATAAAAACCATTGAGGGTTTTAAGGGGATTTGCTGTGGTTATCCAGATAAGAACCCATGTAAGAAATCTGTCCTTAAAAGCCAGAATGACTAAACGTGCTGAAATTCAGATAGGTGAATTGGAAAATATAGCTGCAGTTAGAGGGGCAGTAAAAGACCCAATATTAAACTCCATCTGGACTCGACTTGATCTCATGCTAAACGGTTCACAGATCTGCACCATCAGTGTGGCCTCTGGGTGTCACTTTTCCTAAATCTGCTCACTCTTACAAAATACTCTTACTCCTAGAAAGTGCTCACCTGTGGATGATCAGAGACGCTCAAGCGTCCTGTTGAACACACCTGGTGTGCAGCAAATAGTAACTCCCTGTTGCTGCTGCTTCCAGGCTTTGGGAGTCCCTAAGTCACAGGGGTTAAGAGCCACTTTACATGCTGTCTTATGCTTGTTCCACAGGGTCAAGGACGACGCTGCAGCACACATTGCATCCCTCAAAGCATCTCATGAGAGGGAAATAGAGAAACTCCTTTGCCAAAATGCAGTAGAAAATTCTTCCTCCAAAGTAGCTGAACTGAATCGAAAAATCGCAACTCAAGAGGTAACTGTCTTTCTAAGACTTCAATGGTGTATCTTTAAGACTGTTGACAGAATGTGATTTAACATTGAAGTGTTTTGACCTCGTATTTTTTTTTCAGGCTGATGATACAACTGGAAAATAGTTATTGACTTAATTTTTATCCATATAGAAGGGAAACTATTACTATATATTTAACATTTTAACTTAAAATTATATATGCCCTATAAATAAGTGTTTACACATTTCTCAGATCTTCCTCTCCATGGGCAGTCACAGGAGGCTGAGGTATGTCTAGCTGACTAGGACCTTGTCGCTTGGGCTTGCCTGTTGAGCTCCCTCCCTCCACCCCAAGTCCCAGATGACAAGCACTGTCCTCATGCACTCTTCCTGCTCGTTACTGTTCATCATAGAACAAATAACGACTCCAGCCAGTGAGGCACCTGGGATAAAGTAATGAACAGAGACACACAGCTCCAGCCCCTAGGAAGCACAGCTTTCAACAGCTGTGGTGGGAATACTGGCAAGTCATCCACATTTCAAATTTCCTGTGACCGCTGTCCTCCTTCTTGGATGACAGGTACTTCGAATATCTGAAAAGAGCTGCCAGGTAGCTGTTTTCTGTATTGTTAGGATACAAATAGAACTTTATCCAACATAGTTTAAAACAGTGACTAAAAAGGGACGTAAGCAGTGGTGAGTGGAGCTGTGTTTCTTCCTAAGGACTCACGTTCATAAGTAATTGTACGGGGAGGCTGCAGGAAGTCCATACCTTCCTGCCTTGATTCACTGAGGAAATTTAACTAAGGACAGGTTACTAAGAATTTTAAACCACTATAAATCATCAGATGCAAAACTGTTGTTATGCCTGAGAAATGCCCTATTATAAAGAGGTACATGTTGAAGTACTCCGGAATGAAACGCAGGGAAGCCAGGCAGTTCTCATAATGTGGTGAGACATACTTCAAATGCTCTTCTGAAGTATTTTGGACGTAGCACTCCAGGTAGCCCTGCAGATCCTCTGCAGGTGTCAGGAAGCAGCTGCCATTGCACCAAGGAGATTTGCAGAGACAGTCTGGACAGAAAGCAGTGCTGTCAGACCACAGCAACACACATAATGTCTCCTCCTCAGATGGCAGGTGCAGAACTGCAGAATAGTGAGTTCTGTGGAAGTTGAAGCCTCATTATAATAGTAAAGGTCTAGTCCCACGGAGGAGAGCTGGGCGCCCCACATTCTTAGGAAGTCTGTACATGGAGTCCAGCTCTTTATCGAAATTATGAACTTGACATTTGTAGTCCACAGATATTATAACTGTTATCGTTAGTTAATAATCTTCTAATTAAGAAAAAACTAACAGACTGCTTATTCATAAACTATAAAGCTAATCCTGTACATTTCCAAAGCTTATACTTTACAGAGATTTACTTCTAAAGAAAAAAAAATTTTTTGTCCTGAGTTGGCTTTCTCATAGGATCTACACATAGTATTCATGGGGAGCTAAATAATTCTCTGACCCGGCTCAGTTTCTAAGATCAGATGAGGTTGGGTGCTTTCAGGGTCATATGGTTGGAGACTAACTCCACTTGTCTTAATTCCCTAGGTACTTCTAAAACATTTCCAAGGTCAAGTTAATGAGCTGCAGGGTAAACAAGAGTCCCTTGCAGTTTCTCAAGTTCGAGAAGAAATCCTACAGAAACAGGTAAGAAATAGCCAAATTACTGAATTCAATAAATTTTCTTAGGAATATCAGCTATGCTCATATTTATGTATAGATTTTTTAAACAAATGTACACACTAACCTAGAAGTCTTTGTCACAAATAGAAAATTCATTAGTAACTTAGTATACAGTCTGCTTTCTAAAATTCAGTCAGTTTAGAAGTGAAAACCCAAATGTTTTAATATGACTTACACAGCATGAGCCCAAACCTTTAATCTGTGGGTCTTGTAGCTTTACTATCTACAGGACTCCTAAACCTCCTCAGGATCCAGAGTTCCTTCCCAGAAGGCCTGGGATATCAAAAACCTGTTACTACATTGGTGGTGAGAATGGTGGTGATTAAGTGTTTCCTACGGAAAGTAGGCAGGCTCCAGACAGACCTGCAGTCACAGCTATCCCTGAGTGGGACTTTACAGCACCAAACTAGCAACAAAGACTGAGAAGCCAAAGGCCCTGAAGTAGGCCCAAAGCCAACACACAGAATGCTACTTGTCAATCTACCTCTAGTCCCTCTCGTAAACTGCCTGACATAAGCCAACATGTCCCTCTAGCTGGCAGAAACCAGTTTTTTTCACTACTTCCAAAAGCCAAGTTATCAGAACATGAGAATAAAAAGGAGAAATGCATCCATTTGTAAACACTGTTAGCTCCCCAGTCCTTTACCCTGATAGAGTAACAAGGCTTATGAGACCTAGTGTGGCCTCTGCCTGTAAGTCCCCAGCAGATGGCAAAAAAAGACAACTAAACAGTAGCCTCTCACAAGCCTCAAGACCCACAGCCACGCATCACATGCAGTAGTTAGCAAAGAAGTGAGTTTTACATTTTGTAAAGGAAGAGACAATGAAAGACTTTACCTTCCCTCTCAGCTGAGAATCCAGGCATGTGGCTCACACCTGTAAGCTTAGCACTCTGTAGACTGAGGCCATCTCATCCCAGGCTACATGGGGGGGGGGGGGGGGTCAAAAAGCCAGAGAGAGAAAGGGGTGGAGAGAGGGAAGGAGGGAGGTGATGGCTGGGGTGGATTGGTAGATGGATAGAGAACATTGGCTTTGGTGAGAATTCTTACATTATACTCTCTGCTGCCAGCTTCCCTAGGATCCTGTCCACAGGTTCCAGGAAGAGTTGAGCTTTCAAGAAGCCTTGTCTGAGTTTCTAGAAACTTTCAAGGAACGTATTGTCTATCAGTTCTGTGAGCGCACAGCTGGCACAGGCTCCTGTAACAAACAACACATTAATTAGATTCCAGAAAAGCAAACAGTTGATTGGTGCTCACAGTACTCAGCAAGCAGAAGAAAACCCAGTAGAAAGTACCTACACAGGGCTTAGAGCTCTGCCTTCTGCAGGTCAAATGTGTGTGTGGGACCCAAAAAAGCCACTGGATTTCAAAGGTGGGGAACAATAAGGAAGGAGTAAATGGAAGAAAACTTTCAGAGTGAGGTTTCAGACTCATCTAATGCCTTCTTTGCTGGGCTGATAGGAGCCAAGCTGTTGCCAGTAAAAGATTCTGTATCCTACCTTAAACAGAAAAGGGTGTGTGGAGAGCTTTTTATATTCACTATGCCATGGTTATCACGGTTATCACGGTTATCACCCACTGAAAAGCCTGTCAAAGAGACACATCAGGTCTCCCTGCAACATCGACAGTCTTCATACGGTGTCACCAGGCGCATGCTCATTGGCACAGGCTCCTGGAAAACCACAGAAACTCATTGGTTGGAGGTTCCTTTGATTCTGGGAAGATACACACACACACACACACACACACACACACACACACACACACATATATATACATATGTGTGTATGTGTACATGCTTGCATTTCATTGCTCAAGAAGCTCACAGAATCTTGTTAGCCATAATCATTAAGCTTATAGGATCTCATAGAATTGAAGTAAAGCTTTTAGAACAAGCAATGGCAGGAAATAAATGTTTATGTTTGCAGGGCCAAAAAGCAAGGTCAGTTTTAACCAACTTATCTTCCTGTTAATCTGTTTGACACAGCGATGATTAAGGCAGTTCTTAGTTTAAGAGTAGCCAAGATATTTGAAAATATAAAATATTGTTTTACTGTTTTCTGCTGTTATAAAAGCATCCTGAAGACTGATAATTCATCAAAAGTATTGTTAATGCAAATATCCAAGAACAACATGCCAGTAGCTGCTGGGGCCTCTATACTACATAGTCTGTGGTAGAAGACAAAAGAGCAAGAGAGGGCCAGGCATACTTTTCTGATAGCCTATTTCCAAATTAACTTGCCCAATCCTTTACTCACGACTTCTGTCCTCTCGTGGACTAGGGAGGACACACAGAAAGCTAAACAGCTGCAGTGCGTGTTGAAGCCTTGTCCCTTTAGAACTTCATACGCCGCTGTCTGCTGAGCGAGAGATGCTGAGTGTGGATGCCTGCTTTTCTTATGGAGTTCATTTACCAGAGCTGCTGCAGCATTGCTAATGTCTTGGCCTTGCGTGTACTGAGGCATTCCGTCTCAGTTTGAAGGGAAAATGAACTGTTCCCACCTCTGAACTTAGAATTATTGCTGTGAACATTGAGAGATATGGAATAGCATAGCTCTAAAGAAACATAATTTTCCAGAATTCCCATTTTGAAAAAAAAAATGTATAAGATTCCTGAAAAATAACTTAAACTAATGATCACAAGGAAATTCATGTAAGAAGATATAGGAAACTGGAACAAAGACATTAGAACAATTCCAAATATGAATGAAATTTTCATCAAAGAGCTGAGAGACTGTAATGGAGGAGGTGTTCTGTGAAGCCAGTGGACACCATAAGTGAACCGAGGTTTGCATGGTAGGAGATGCAGAGGAAAGAGGCACAGCATTAAAGTCTTTTCCAAGTCTTCTAAGAGACCAAAGGGACCCCCATCTCCAACTAAGGCAACAACAAAGACCTTCCTTGAGACAAATTACAATCAGTCCGTTAAAAGTAAAGACAGAAAATTCTAAAATTCTGGGTTCTCCAAGACAAAAGCATCAAATTACCAGAATTTAAAAGAAATCTCAGTAGACAGAAATATTTCTGGTAATTAATATTTTTGGTGACCTTTTAAAAAATCTGTTAAAAATGATTTAAAAGAATTCAGTAATCAACATACAGGGTCTAGAGAGATGACTCAGCAGTTAAGAGCACTGGCTGTTCTTCTAGACCTGAGTTCAAATCCCCAGCACATGGTGGTTCACAGCCGTCTGTAACACTGCCTCCAGTGACACAGGCTGAGTGAAGTGCCCTCTCCTGAAGCAGAGTGACTACTAACATGGCTGAGATTCACATTATTTTATAGCTACTAAGCATGGGTTAAATGTCCAGTATATACTAATTAATATTAGACGTTAGAAATTAGAAGCTATAAAAGTCACCTATATTCCCACTGCCCCAAATACATCTTGTTAACTCCTTTCCTATTCCCACAGGGGTACCAACAGTGTAGAGGTACAGTCTTGTGTATGTAAATACATGTGATTTTTAAATTTAAAAATCTGTCTTTACCTCAGAGTATATTTAGATAGATTCTGTGGCTCAGACAGTAAAGGAGTAGAAATGTAATAAGCTGAGGCTGCTGTCTTGAAGGCGTAGCACTGACACGCTGTGGGTTGTTGGTCGAGTTCTTTAAAATTCAAGTCAGTGGCATCTGCCATAGGAATCCTGCCACCCACCTCTGAGTTCTCCCCACCCTGCAGGTCATTGTCCTCCTCAGAATTCTCATTTACTTTTGGCTTCCAAAGACCAGGTATGAGCTACAGGTATTGCAAAAGCTGGCAATGACTTAGGATGAAAGTCATCTTCCAACCAGAAAGAGCTGGTGAGGAACTAGTGATAGCTCAGAGGTAACGTGCTCACACCGGGGCACATGAGGCCGACACACTCCAAAAATAAGTTTACAGGATTGAAATGTTTGAAAATCCATTCTTTAATTATGAGTCTGCTAGCTTCTTGTTCAATCATCATGCCTGCGGAGTTTTCTCAAGTTTTAGTAGTCGTTGTATAGTGAGTACCATGTATGTGCCCAGTGTGAGCCTCTCCTGTGCTCTGCATGACCACAGTGGTTCCGGACCACCTGTTTCCATGGTGACCGTGACACCGTCAGGATGTCTCATCTGAGACACTTAGATCACCTCTGGTTAAATATGCGTGTGTGCTCACTATTTTCCCTGCTCACTTAGGGACTGAGGAAGTGCTACTGTTGTTATTAGCTAATAGGTATTTTATGTAAAACATGATTGAATGTGTCATTTTATCCATCTTCACTTTCTTATTATTTCCTTTGCTATAGCAATTAGTGAAACCAGATCTGTGGTAGAACTTCTTACTATGTGATAGGAAAAATGCAGTTGATTGCTTCACTATAAAATCTCCCAAACCCCCTCCATTTTATTCCTAGTACTGGAAAAAAAAAAAAAAAAAAAAAAAACTTCATTTTCTCTGTGGTGAGAAAGTACAGGTGCTGCAATGAAGGCAAGGACTGTGCCTTCATCTGTCTGCATCCTGGGGTCACCACTGCCGCCACCACCCCTGCATCATCCTCTTCTGGCAAGCAGATCTTTATCTGTGGAGCAAACTGCCAACAGTATCAAGTGATACAGGGTCATCAGATAATTAGAAATAAAATGACTGCTCTTTCTGGGCATGGAGCACATGTAATTTGAACCATAAAGCAGTTCCTAGCATATCAGAGCTGAAGAAAGCACCCAGCTCACTTGAACCCCATAACAGTAACGAGAGGAAGTAGGCCACATCTGGGACCAATTAGAATGGCAGGCCGGCGTAGCCGGGATTGCTCTTTACTGCTTGGATGTGAGAATAGAAGCTGGTAATTTCTACTTGAATCCAAGGTGCCACTTGGAAATCTTCTACAAATATTCTTGCTTTTCAAGATTATCTGTTTGAAAATAATTGTTTCCTTGTGATTGTGGTTTTTCAATTTCTACTTGGATTTTAGATTACAAAACTCTTAGAAGAACTGAAAGAAGCCAAAGAAAACCACACACCAGAGATGAAACATTTCATGGGCTTGGAAAGGAAGATCAAGCAGATGGAGATGAGGCATAAGCAGAGAGAGCAGGAGCTCCAGCAGGTAAAGCGGGGTGGGGGTGCTACTGCAGCACCGTGGGGGTAAAGCGGGGTGGGGGTGCTACTGCAGCACCGTGGGGGTAAAGCGGGGTGGGGGTGCTACTGCAGCACCTTGGGGGTAAAGCGGGGTGGGGGTGCTACTGCAGCACCTTGGGGGTAAAGCAGGGGTGGGGTGCTACTGCAGCAGCTGTGGCTTTTCTATCTCTACCAAAAGCTTCCTCGGTGTTCCCGTCATCTTTTTTGTAGTGTGTGTATTTTATGTATATGGATGTTTTGTCTTCATGAATGTCTGCACTCTAGAAGAAACATCAGATCCCATGGGACTACAGTTATTACAGATGGTTGTGAGCTGCCATGTGCTGGGAATTGAACTCAGGACCTCTTAGAGAACAGCCAGCGCTCTTAACCACTGAATCACCTCTCCAGCCCCACCCCCTCATTGCCTTCAGAAGGCACTTATCCTGTCAGCTCAGGGCCAGTCAACACAACCTAATTAACTTATTTCTTCACTCCTAATATAGCCACAGCAAGGGTTTTGAGAGATGATGGGACATTTAACCCTAACAGATTTTCATAAACCTTTGGAGACAAAAAGTAAAATCCTTTAAGCTTCATGGTTGTTCTGAGTTTTCCCCAAGAGGCCCTGAGTATACCTAGGTAGCATTGTCCTCTCTTTAACACTGTTAGATGTTCCTCATTTCCACTATGACTTGGAATATTAATAAAACTTTTCATATTTTCAGATAATACAGCAAACACGCCAAGTAGTAGAAACGGAGCAAAACAAAGAAGTTGAGAAATGGAAAAGACTTGCGCAGTTAAAGAATCGGGAGCTGGACAAGTTCCGAACAGAGTTAGACTCCATACTAGACGTCCTTCGGGAGCTGCACCGACAGGGGGTCGTTGTCCCAGTTGCTCTTGCAGATGAAGAGAACACAGCAAAGTTTTAGTCGGAACTTGGATCAGAGTGACCTAGTTGACAGATGGTTAGAAACATGCCGCTGTCAGGACAGCCACCGTTCAGCCACGGGTGACCACCACAGTAACACATCGCAATAAACTGCCATGACCCAACAGGGAAAGAACACACATCTTGATTTCTCTTACTGAAAACTACTAAACATTTGAGATAACTTATGAGCAGGTTCCGTAATGTCAGAAGGCTGTGAGTAGCAAGGTTTCCCGTGGAAGGGCTCCCAGGCTACGGTTGGAAGAAGAGGGTGCACATCCCCAGCCACATTCAGAGATTAAATGACTTCCCGTTCTCTGTCTGACAGAAAGTATCATGAAACAGGTAGATGAAGGAGAGCCTTGTCACCTGAGCTGTAGAGTGTCCTCAAGAATTTAGATGACAGTTGTAACTTCTGAACAGAGAAACAGCAAGTTCTCCGGAGCCTTTTGCACCAGATATAAAGTAATGGCACAGTTTGATGTGTCTGTTACTGAAGGACGGGCCTAGTAAACAACAAAGTTATAAATAATATATTAAGTTTTTTCCTTTTCTGTTGAAAAAGAAATATTATGTCCATTAGAAAAAATTAAAATGTGCTTTAAAATAGCTAGTTTATTTTATAATGCCATTTGTAAGTGGATCAGAAATGTGTGTGGTTTCTGTAAATGAAAGCTGCTGCCAGTTTGTCTTCAAGTGTCTCTCTGGAGACAGCTGTCTGTGGAGACAGCGTAGTGTGGTGTCTGCACTGGGCGCTCCTGGTGATCTGTGCAGAAGAGGCGGGTAACATGAAGACACCTGAGCTCCAGGCAGTCTGACAAGAGCTGCACAGTGAATTTTAATTTTTAGTCAGCTTAAAATGTAAAATGAATCTGTGAACTGAGTCTTTAGAGTATATTTTACATTAGTAGCACGTCTCGATTTTGACTACATCCCAGCTGCCCGTGCCAGTAAACTCAGTCCTGAAATAATACTTGCAAGTAGAATGTTACCTAAGACATGGGTGAGCAAGTCTTAGTGGAATTGTCCTAATGCCAACATTTTATAATGTGTTTTCACTCTGAGAGGGGAGTAAAAGGCATTATTGTTTTCAATATTTTCATATACAACGTTTCAGCTATAATACAGATAATTTATTATTTATGTGTTTTGTGTTTATCAGTATACCTGCTCTGAATCCATAGTTTCCAGCCCCCTTTGTCCTTTTGACTGAGTCTATATATGAGCCATCAAAAGAACAAAGCTGGTTCTAAAACAGAAGGGAAACATGCAGAAAGGGTCAGTATTGACTAGGTTGAGCCAAGTCCAAATGCATCATTTCTGTGTCTGTACATGGCTGTCCTGCACAAACATTTTCGCCTTGAGAAATGGGGATCAGTATGTGCAGGAGCTGTGGCAATCATGAGGGATGGGGATTAGTATATGCAGGAGCTGTGGTAATCATGAGGGATGGGGATTAGTATATGTAGGAGCTGTGGCAATCATGAGGGATGGGGATTAGTATATGCAGGAGTTGTGGCAATCATGAGGGATGGGGATCAGTATATGCAGGAGCTGTGACAATCATGAGGGATGGGGATTAGTATATGCAAGAGCTGTGGCAATCATGAGGGATGGGGATTAGTATATACAGAAGCTGTGGCAATCGTGAGGGATGGGGATCAGTATATGCAGGAGATGTGGCAATCATGAGGGATGGGGATCAGTATATGCAGGAGCTGTGGCAATCATGAGGGATGGGGATCAGTATATGCAGGAGCTGTGGCAATCATGAGGGATGGGGATTAGTATATGCAGGAGCTGTGGCAATCATGTTAGCCTCATCTACTTTAAACATTCTAGCTTTCTAAGCTGGGCTGCTGCAGCTGTTTAAAGAATTCATAAGAGAGGGTGGTGTGGCTTAACGCACAAATGGCTCTTAATGAACAGATGGGGTTAGAGGGCCCTGTGCTTTCTGTGTGGTCCTTAAAGGTCTACTTCTCAGGTTGGGTGGAAGCGTCTAAGCTTTACTGATACAGATGTGTTTGGAGACTAAGATGGCCTAAGGGGGTGAGGGACTGACTAGTGATGAGCATGGAACACGGTTTTCTAATAGCAGTACTAGGAAGGGGTGCTGTTGGGGAGGAATATGATCCTTTTATTTGGGATGACCTAGAGCGAAGGCTGTGTTGGAGCTGAGTGTGGAGCTGCTAAGTTCCAGTGAACACTTCCATTTTGACAGTACAGGGGATATGGCCCAGAATGCCCTATATGCCAGGCAGCCCCCTGCCCCCTTTTTTGAGACAGTCTTGCTGCACGACCCAGGTTTAACTCAAACTTGAAGTCCTCATGCCTCAGTCTCCTTAGTGCTGGGGCTGTGTGTCACCCAAGTGACCTGAAGAGGGCTTGGTGGTGGTAGTGGGTTTTGAAACAGGATCTCATCTAATATAGTGCTGCTATTTGAACCCAGGGCTTTGTGCACGCTGCACAAGGACTCTGTTGACTGAGCGACATCCCTAAGTTTTTGATCTCTTTATTCAGAAGTGGGACAGTCTTTCAGGGGATGAGCCAACAGGATTAGCCTTGCACTGACTGAACTATGAAGGGCCTCTCCTAGGTGAGGTCTCCTGGGTAAGGCAGGTGCAGAGCCGGACAGTGCTCCTTTAACTTGAGACGGAGAGCCACCACTTGGTAACTTCTACAGCTGTGACTGGGATTTTAGTCCCAGGAAGCTCACATAAGTGATACAGAAGCCCACAAGGACGTGTGAGTTTTCTAATTTATACAGTAGAACCCACAGACTGATACTGGAAAAATTAAAAAGGAACGTATGACCTGTACAGGAACAGTAAGTTGAATCACACCGAACATACTGACACAACAGCCACAAACGCAGATTTGAAATGAAGAGCTCATCAGACTGGGGATACAGCTTGCACAAAGCCCTCCCTGGTTCAAATCCCAGCGCTGGACTAGATGAGACCCTGTCTGAAAGCTAAGCATTTCAGAGAGTTAAAAAGGGCTCCCAACAGTTTGTTTGACTGAAACATGGATCAAACAAATTGGACACATTTAGGGGATGTTATCATGTAATTGTCAGTTAACTATTAATATGCAGCAAGGGTCCAGGAAAACAACGTGCCACCTGCATATTTAGGTAGGCCTTATGAGGGTTTGTTTCTTAAATAGCTTTCTGTGGGACATTTTTTTTCATCTTGGTAACTGGCAGGCCCATTTGGATTAATCCCAAAGGGAGGGACAATGTACATGTTTGCTCTCTGCCAGAAAACCTTCCATCGGATAGTGCTCTGATAATCACCCTAGAACTTCATAATGCCATGGCCCCATTCATGGCCTGAGAAACAGTGCAGATCCCCTTCTTCTGACCAAAAGTAATTCTGACAGGATGTGTTAGAAAGAATTAAAGAAAACTATGTCTGAATGTGTAAGAATAGTGATGTTCTACCTGGAAGAGCCTTCGAATGGGCGTCAGCAAAGCCCTTGTCGCCTCCACTGCCCTTCTACGTGGTATTTTAAGTCTTAAGAGGTGGTGGTGTGATTATTCTCTGCCCTTTAGTATTGCAAACTATAATAAGCAATTAAAGTCCCTGCCTTGCCATTACTTAGCCCGTCACCTGCAAAACTGGAGTGTTACCAGGAACATGGAAGATAGGCCCTTGATTAAGTCATCCTGGATGACCTACAAGCCTTCTAATAATTTCTTAACTCTTAACAGTCTCGGGTCTTTTAAGAGAAAACTCATTGCAAAAGTGCCCCAGAAGTAAGATGCTTCAAGGCAGTGACTACTCTGCCATAGCCTTTTATACAATTAAGCTTTCTCTATGAGCTTTGGGTTTTTGAAACAGCATCTTGCTGTGTGATCCAAGATGGCCTTGAACTCCTGGCGTTCCTCCCATCTCAGCCTCCCAAGTGCTGCCATTACAGGCATGCTGCTCTGGATTTAAAATTCAAAGGCTGCGGGCTTTTTCAAACCAGTAACTGAGATTGTATTTAGAACAGAGTTCTGCCGGCGCTTTTCTGACATGCGATAAAGCAGCCGTAAGTAATCGTGATGCTTTTCTAAGGATTAGTGGTGTGATACAAATAACTAGAATTCTCATGGTCTCCCCAGAAGTAGTGAGAGTAGAAAGGAAGGCAAAAGAGAAGCATCCATACGTGAGCTCAGCTTTATGCCCACAGGAGAAATGATCACCCAGGTGAGTGTCACAGCAGGGTGGGAAGGCTGACTCGCATGCAGTGATGGAGGCTTTTGTAGTTGTAGTCAGTATGGTTTAAGTTCCACAAAAAGCAGCCTCAACACATGCCCATGCCACACATCACTGGGAAAGAGGACCAAAATCCCAAACAGCAACCAGCTTCCAAGGGCAGGGGCACACAAGTAGCCACTCCCAAAGGCAGGCCAAAACAGGGCTAGGAAGAAATACGGTACCTCAGAGGAAGAGCCAATGCCCTTGTAGCTAGATGCTATTGATACTGTTAAGGATCAGATTCCTCCAAGAGTACGGTGAGGAGAGGGGATGGCCCTGTACACATCATCACAAGCTGGCTAGTGTCTGGGTATTTAGCAAATAATTATCCCATCATTGCTGAAATTTCAGTAGCATCAATAAAGACAGTGACGTTGACTAATGCTAAATATGAACATTACAGTGCAAATATGTTAAGTGTCCCTAACAGGTAGGAAATTGAAGTTAGGTCCGGTTGGTTCTTCCTCCCACCCCATGCTCCCAGAAATAAGAGTCAAACTCCAAATACATTTACAGATACTTTGGCCTGATAGCTAGGCTTTATTCTGACTAGATGGTAACTTGGATTACCCATTTCTTTTAACCTACATTTGGCCACGTGGCTGGTGACCTGTGCTCAGGCACCATGCCTCCATCTCATGTCTGCAGCGAACCTTCCTGTGCCTGGCTCTATGCCAGGATTCTTTTTCTTCCCGGATGTCCCACCTTCCATTTCCTGCCTAAACCATAGGCCATAGGCTTTTACATTGACAGGTGATACATCCATACAATTCACAAGCTATTCTCTCTACAGGAAATCGGTTGTCTTGGATAAGCCAAAGTGGAAAAGAGACAAGATAATTATTCATGGAGAAACAGACTGGTAAATATTCAGCTAATGCCACATTCACCCATTAAAGGACAAAGGACCAATACAAAAGTAGAGTTTTAGGCTTAGAATAGTCTACTATTGTGCTACCTTGAATGTGCCCAGTCTTGTCTGGTCTTGGAAGCTTGACATCAGGCTAGATTAATTCTTCAGTGAGGGGGCTTATTATATATTATATATTGAAACCTAGTGAAATTGCCACCCTTGAAATGTATGACCCACAAACAGGAATTTTATACCCTGTACCTTAGATTTGTAATACCAAGGGACAAAAAAAATGTCTGATAGCTTTACAGGTCTGTTGATGGAGATGACTTTCCCCAAGACTCACTAACATCTGGCTTAGATGGTTAAAATAATGACAGTGTGTAGCTTAGAGTTGGTACTGTAGCAGATTGAAATGCTAGTATTTTGAGATAACTATATTTTACATAGAGGATGAACTGGACCAAAGAAGGCAGGGAAGGAAGGCTGCTGGCTCTCGATATATCCATATCTCATCTCTGGAAATTAGTCCCATGTTACCTTTCATGACAAACGAGATCAGAAAGAGACTTGAAATGAGTTATCCTTGGTAATCCAATGTAACACCAGAGTTCTGGTAAGAATGACAAAGGGCAGTAATAATCAAAGGAAAAAAAGATGTCACTGTGACATGAGGTCATGATCCAAAGATTAAGCCACCTGTGCAAATTGATAAAGGCCAGAAAATAGATTTTTTCCAGAGCTTCCTATGTTAGCTTTCTCTGAAAGAAGTTAAGAAAAAAATACATTTGGGCTCATGGTTTTAGAGACCTCAAATCCATGGTCATTCAGTCCATTCTTTCTAGGCCTGTGGCAGTACATCATGAGAGTAAGAGCTGTATGGTGAAGGAGGCTGCTTACCTCATAGAGGCCAGGGAACAGAGGGGCCAGCAACAAGACCCAGCTTTCCAAGCATGCCAACGACTAGGTTCTCTACCTCCTATGTTTCTATCACTTGTTAGTCTAGACTAGACCCATTAACTAGTTCATAATGAACTCACGGCCCTTGTGATCCAGTTATGGGCTGAATTCTTCCGAGATTCTTCCCACCTCTGCTCATTGATGTGCTGGGCTCCAAGTCCACAAGCTATGAGCCCTTGGAGGATATTGTAAATCCAAACCAGAACTTTTCTAGATGGTGCACAGCCTCAATAATAAATTGTATTTAGCTATTTGAGACTGTTTTTAGACTTGTGTACTAGCATGATAAGAAAATAAGTTGATGTTGTTTAAAGACATGGTCTGCCCTAATTTAACAGCAACAAAAAATTAACTCAGAACGAACATCCCTGTGATGCACCTGTAGCCTGCTGGGCTGAACAGAAGGTTTTTGTTGTTATTGTTTTAAGAATATTTCTAGGGTTTTTTTTTAGTTTTATTTTAAGTATATGAATACACTGTTGTTGTCTTCAGACACACCAGAAGAGGGCAAAGAGAGCATAGATTCCCATTATAAATGGTTGTGAGTCACCATGTAGTTGCTGGGAATTGAACTCAGGGATTTCCTTGGGTGAACTTGTTCCCAAATGAAGTACCTGTATGACTGAGTCTAGGATCCCTGAGACACTGTCAGCATACAGCATACAATGTCACACTCTCAGAGATCAGGAGACATTGTAGACACAGCACAGGATAGCTTTTTAGAGAAATAAAAACTTAACCATGTGAAAAACAAACCAGAGAAAAATCCCTGCGCGATCAAATGCATTTTATTTTGCAACTTAAGCAAGACAAATGGAGAATGAATTCATAAAGATGCCACCCAGAGATTAGCAGCTGCTCATGCATACAACTATCTGTGCGCAAGACGGAGTTGTTTCTGACTCCAGCAAAGGGTCGCTTCCTTTGTGAAATGAACACCACGTTGCTCACATTAACATCAGCACAATCCTGAACATCTGCTACTGTGGCACAAGCACCCCACTGTCCATCTCAGCTCCAGGCCAAGTGTGCCAACAGCACGGGGAGGAGGAGTATCCTGTTCTGAAGGTCAGAACTGTGAGTCCAGGGATGCAAACCCAGGGACACCCCCGAAGGGACCCACGCCAGCCAGATGACAATCTACCAATTTTTTGAGAGCAAACGCTTGTGAAAACAGTTTGGGCTGGTACTCACTGGAGCCAAAGCTGTCCCAGGTTAAAGCAGGGGCGGGTGGGGTTCATCACATACATTGCTCCCACAGTGCGTGGGAGGCTCCTGGGCTTGGAACTAAAGTGTGACTCGGTGAGGGCTGAGTGAAGGGAGGGTACCAAGACCTGGAGAACCTGCCATAAAAGCCAGGATGCCATGTTCTATGTTCTACAGCTTATGTGTTTCTTAGGTCATCTTAGAAGCTAAGTCAGAAAGCCACAATATTCTAGAGCTGGGCTAGGTCATCTACTCCAGACAGGCCACCTTAACCTGTAAAACCATGGTCGTCCAGAGAGGTAAAGCAGCCTGTTACAGGCATAGAATGGTGGGGAAGGGCTAGATCAGATAGCAGTGACCTAACCCTCATCCAGGAGGGGGCTCAATCGCATATGTGGCTAATCAGTTCAATAAAGGAGGTTTAATACTGGCAATGCATTTTTAATCCAAAAAGAAAAAAAATTATCCTCCCAAAATCAAAATGGTGCCTCCCATCTCTAAATTCTGCCCCTCTATCACTAAGTCCCAGCCCTATCACATCCTCTCCCCTCCCCCTGCCTCTGCTCTTTACACACACACACACATGTGCATACTCAGCACACACACATGCCTGTGCACTCACAAGCACACACGCGCGCACACACACTCGCACACAAGTGATTTCTTGCTATACAGAGACAGAACACAGCCTCAGGAAGGCACCCACAATGTCTCTCAGTCCGGGTCTATGCGTGCTGTCTGGGAAACTGGCTTATTTTCTAGAAGAACAGGTGGTTCCGAAATCAGAAGATCATCCTCCCCAAAGGAGTTCTGGTCGGTGTTCACGAAGTTGGGGATGTCAAACTTCATAAACCTGGTTAGGTCCTCCTCAGGCCTCCCACCACTTCTGAGGGCTTCCTGGAGGTGGACATCACTGTCGATGGCAGTTGTTTGGTGGCAAACTTTAACCCTGTCCAAGTGTTTCACTTCATCGATGTAACAGTGGAACAGAGACCTGGACTCCTCCGTGCTCTGCCGAGAAAACACCTTGTCTGACTCTAGGGGCTTCCCAAAGTCTGACACAAAGCTGTTCATTCGGAACCTCTTCTCTGAGGACTCCGCATTGCTGTGAAGAAAAGAAGGAAAGGTCACAGATCTGCAGCTCACACACCCACAGCCTCGTGCTGTTCTGCATAGAGGCCAGGCCAGGAGAGTCCCAGGAAGCACCTACTGGGTGTCTCTTGGGTTATGCAGACCAGCACCAGCAGTGAGGCACATCACTTCTGAACACAAACATCCAAGCAAAAATCCTCCAGATGGAAACCCCTGGATTTTCCTGAGGACAGATAGGATGCAGAACCCCCAGCACCCTGTAAGCACTCCAGTGATTCTTAGATCTCCTGCATTAAATCAGCCTTTAGTCTTTACTTCATGCTTATGTCTATGTGGTACATGTGTTTGTATGTGTGCATGTGTGTACAGGTGTCTTCTCCCATAATTTGTTTGTTTTTGCTTTATTCCTTTCATGAAACAGGATCTTTCACTGAATCTGGAGCTCACTGATTCAGCTTAGACTTATACTGCTTTTTATGTGAGTTTCCAGGCTCCAAAATTCAGGTCCTCAAAGCTGCCTTGGCTGTCACTTTAGCAACTAGACCATCTCCCGGCCTTGCCCCAAAGTAAAAATAGGTGCCTCTGAAGAAAGTCCTGTCTTGCAAACCTTTATAATCTCCAGAGGTAGAAAATCAGCATTTTCACAGAATCCCAGATAACCATTGCTATAGTGGCGTTCAGAATCACAAGCCTACGGCACACAGCACAGACCAAAAGCCCTGCCAGTGTCTGCCAAGTCGCTTCTTTCCTCTGGGCCCCATCTCTGCGAGAAACCTTCTGCAACAAGTTTGATCTGGCTAGGTGCTCCGCAGGGACCCTGAGAGCTTCTCTGCTTTTGTCTTCCTCTGTCTTATGCCCATTTCTCCATTTCTCTGCCACCTGCTTCCAGCAGTGAGCTCTCCAGACCGGAATTGTATACTTCCTGCCTACATTCCCAGTGCCAAAACCAGCAGTAGGCATATACTAATTGCTCAGTGTGTTTCTGTTGGACGAGTGAATGAACGAACACATCCGTCATGAGGAGATCTGAAATTAAAACAATCTTGTCCTGGTAAGATGCCTCTTGTACAGATCCTACAGGCTGGAAATAAATTCAAGGACATGTTCAGCTAAGACCTAAAACTAGAAGCAGACGCACCGGGATGGAGGGATGATTGACACTAAGTGGAGACTCCAAAGTCAGCGATATGGGAAACCCAACAAATCAGTCCCTGCAGTCTCTCCTCTGCCTCTATTTAGCCACAGGAAACCATCTTGCCTTTGCTCCACAGTTCTCCAAGAGCTGCTCAGCCATCTGCCGCAGGGCTTCCTCCCCAGGGTGCTTGGCAAGAACAGACCATTTGGTACTTTGCACCTTTCAAACTGGCCAGCCTGGAGGGAGTATGGGGGCGTTGCATAAGCTCAGATACCATCATAGTGGTGGCCTGTCTTCCTGCTAATTACTAAGAATGGCCCTCAAATAATGAAGACTTTGCTGTTGTGTTCAACATTACCACACAGCACTGCAGCCTAAAAAAAGTTTGTGCTCAAGAACCTTGGGTTACAGGTTAGATCTCTCTCTCTCTCTCTCTCTCTCTCTCTCTCTCTCTCTCTCTCTCTCTCTCTCTCTCTCTCTCTCTCTCTTTCTCTCTCTCTCTCTCTCTCACACACACACACACACACAGCAGCCAAAAGCAAGCACTGACTGATTTTCCAGAGATCCTGAGTGCTTAGAGAACCTGTGACTCCAGATCTAAGGATCTGACACCTTCTTCTGGCCTCCGTGGGCACCTGGATACACACACACACACACACACACACACACATACACACACACACACACACACACACACACACACACAGAATGGGGGGGGAGGTTAAAACCTTCAAGTTACCAAAAACTATGTTTTAAGTAAGTTTACAACATTTTGGCCACATTCATAGCAATCTTTCATCACATACAGGTTCTGTGCTCTCATGACAGAGGAGGGCCAGCAGTAGCTTTAAACTCCCAAACCTGGAGGTCCTGGGGGAAACTAAAGCTCCCAATATCTCTAATAGCAGTTAAACAGCAGTTAAAAAGACATTTAAAACTGGCCAGCTCTCCTATGACTCTGACTAAACCTCTGAAATAGACAATTACAAGGCCCTAACATCTTAAATTCCACTTTAGCTAAAATTATATCTAAAACCAGAAGCCCCAAGATTCAAGAACTTGAGCCTTGAAAGGGTGGGTTAATGGTTAGTACCATCATGAAAAGAGAGCGCTCAAAGACTATTTGCCCAAAAAAACGTTATCCCCAAGAATCCTAGCACCTTTCCTCATTCATGACAGTTCAGACCCACTGTGTGTCCTGCAGATGTGTGTCCCAAGATGGCTTAAGTGTTTAAAAGTCCTCATAAGTCCAAGAAATAAGCCTGTTCATCCTGCTAGAAACCTGAACCTATTTTCTCATTTTGCTTTAAGCAAGTATATTCGTTATTTTTAATTTGTATTTCACTAATTGTCTCCAACATCCTGTTGCCCAGGCTAGACCTGACTGCTCTGATCCTTGGCTTTTTTTTTTTTTTTTTTTTTTTTTTTTTTTTTTTTTTTTGACCATAGGCTGCACCCTCTCTATTCTCCCAGCCTGTGGGGTTATCAACACCACAATAGCATCTTTCAGAAGAGCTCGTTCAGTCCTCTAACTCATGCAGTGACAGTCCGTACTCACCTTCCCTCCCATTCTACTCACCCCCCCCCCAGCCTCTTCCTCACTCCACAGTCTAACTATAGCGGACCTGATTGTCCCATTTGCACCTCTGTCGGAGGTGTTGGTCCACCAGCAGACCCCTGCCCTGGCGTGGTCCATGTCTCCACGGCAAGACTCTGATCTAGCAGCAGGAAAGGGGTCTGTCCACCCCTCCCCTCCTGCCATCTTTTTCTGGTTTCTTCCTTAGGTCATGTTTCTCTGCCTCCTGCAGGAGCTATTTTCCTCCAGCCATTTGTTCCTATCCATAGATGTCCACACGGATAAATATGTGTGACCTTCAAAGGGCCTGGGGAAGACATGAGCCTCAGTGGATGCCATATGAAACACTGAGCATGGCAAGATGTTATCTCTGGGCTTGTCTAAAACCCTTACTACTGGGAGATACACAACCATCCCAGACACATCTTCTCCTGACAGAAAACCAAATAAAGTCAGGCAGACAGCCCCTTCCTTCCTTCCTTCCTCCCTCCCTCCTTCCCTCTCCCTCTCCCTTCCTCCCTCTCCCTCTCCCTCCCTCCCTCTCCTCCTCCCTCCCTCTCTCCCTCTCTCTCTCTCTCTCTCTCTCTCTCTCTCTCTCTCTCTCTCTCACACACACACACACACACACACCTCTACCTGCAGAACACAATACTGGTCATACCCTGAATTAGTCCCTAAGGATTTCCCTTAGTGCTAGGTCATTGCACACAGACTCCCTTCCATGCCTACTCATGTGGGGGTTGCAGGGAGGAAGGTGGGCTCAGAAGAATGAGAGCACCTGCCACTTCCAGCAGTCACTTCCATGGGGCTCTTACAAGCTGAGAAAAGTCGTCCTCAGCGTGAAATTCTGTGAGAAAATCACCGCTCCCACACACAGAGACACAGCCTGAGCCAAGAGTTTGTAGACACTATGACTCACCTGACAGAGGCACCAGGCACACACTTTTGTAAAAGCCCCTTCCATGGCACAGCTTTTGGTGGTTAGCTGGGAGATGTTGGGCTCAGTGGGCAGTGAAAACTCCCTAACCTTAGAATTCCTCTCAGCATGGCCCCGGGTATGCAGTAACTACACACTTAGTAAAACCTTCTAATTGATGGTAAAAACAAAGGCGGTTCAGCAAAGGTTTATGGGTTGGACCCAACACAGCCTTTTTACCTATTGACAGTGCTCATCACTGTCTTAGCATCTCAGGGTTCCTTAGCAACCACTCCCCATATCTGTACCCTGCCCTCAAGACCTGGGATGGTGGTCAGCGCTAATGATTTCTATCAGTGACATTTTCCTGCTGACTAGTTGCACACCCCTGCCCTGTACTAAGGGCCATAGTCTGCTAAATTACAATTCGAGGCAAAATGTCATTTCTAGTTTTAGAAGGTCATGAGCAAGCCTGTATTCACCCTTAAGTAAAAGCTACCGTTATCAGGATATTTGTGGGGATGTTCAATGTCTGAGGCTTGAAAATCGTTTTTAAGAAGTCTAAAATATCCAACATAAAAATGAATCTAAGAACCCTCTAACCCTAACCCCATGCCTCTCTCTGACAGATGTGTGCTAATGGGCTCTAATGTTCCACCAAGACACTCCTCGGTCTCCCCTGCTGACAGAAAGGACAAAAATGGCTTTTCACTACCTGTATGGTACCCAGATAAGAGCTTTCCTGCTACACACACACACAAAATAATCTATGGGAAAAATAATCACCATTAAAGCTGCTTCTCCAGCCTAAAAGCTTGTAAGAAAAAAAAGATACCAGCTTTGTACTTGAATCTCTGCCTCCAAACCCTTCCTTCCTTGTGCCCACAGACACCCAGGTCTCTTCCAGAAAGCTGAGCACCATTCCCAGCCCTGAGATCAGGTTCTGAGGAATGAGCGATGGAAGGAAAGGCTGGGTTGTCTAAAGAACAGAAAAGTGGGAATCCCCATGCATGCTGTCATCACATGGTGTGGGGGGGGGGGGCTCCTCTAGAGCAGTGTTCTCAACCTTCCTACTTCTGTGACCCTTCAGTGCAGCTCCTCATGTTTTGGTGACTCCTCCCACCCCACCATAAAATTATGTCATTGCTACCTTGTAACTGTAACGGTGGTACTGTCATGAATTTTTAAATATCTGATATGCAACCCCTGTTGACACACCCCACCAAAGGGTTGAGACCCACAGGTTGAGAACCCCTGCTCCAATGAAGCTGCCTCTGTCCCTTACCAATCCTGGAAGTCACTTGAGGGTGATTCGGCTTCTGTTATGCTCTACTAACAAGCCCAGTGGCTGCTTAATGCCATTAGTCCTTCCAAGCCAAATCTTACCATGTCCCAGGCTATGAAGTGGTATTGAAACTAAGGCTCTGAGAACTGACCTAAGAGTAAAGGACACTCATGTTGTTAGCGCCACACAGGGGCCCAGGGAGCCCTGCTCCGTATCTGAGCATTGTTCAGAACGACTCAGGGTAAGCAGAATGCAAATATGCCCACTCTCCCCCTCCTCTACTCCTGTCCCAGTCCCTACACACCCAGTGTCTGTGTGTGTGTGTGTGTGTGTGTGTGTGTGTGATATTCCAAAATTGGCTTGTTCAAACTCTGTAAGCTTCAAAGGCTACAGCTACAGGAAGGAGTTCTTGTCTGGACTGACTGACAGTGTTATTCAAGAAAGGCACTCAGCTCAGTGAACGAAGCCCTTAAAGTATGTAGAGGTTAAGAATTAACTTCATCTTAAAAAAAAATAGATGTACAGAAACTTTTGTCTAGCCAAATAGCTAGATATCATGGGCAAGCTATGTATATGTACAACATTGTTCCTACTTGTATGTATCCAACATGCCTGCTCCCAGTGAGGCCAGTGGAAAGGCTCAGATGCTCTGGAACCGGAGTTACAGATGGTTGAGGACAGCCATGTGAGTGCCGGGAATCAAACCAGGGTCTTCTGGAAGAGCACTGAGCCATCTCTCCAATACGTTTGTTTTACCTTATCTTTTCTTACTATTAACAACTACACCATATGCTTGCATTTCCCAGAACAATACTATGAAAAGTGCCCCTCATTTTTTTGTTGTTGTATTTACAGGATCTCTCTAGTTCCCAGCGACTCAAGTGTGATGGAGTGAACAAGCTCCCTTTTGCTGGGATCTTCGTTAAAGCTCAAGTATGAAAATTAAGAAAAGTCAGGAGAAACCAAGTCGTGAGGCACAAGAGGAGAATAGTCGCCAGGCTCAACTCCGTAAACACATCACCGCACGCGGTTTCTTCTGTAGCAACATTTTTTCGGAAAAGGGTGAGAATACATCTTAGTTTCAATATAAAAATCAGAACTAGGATTAGCATAAAGATGGCAGGAAAGGACCAAGAAGGCTGGTTTCATGAGGGCTACAAGAGGGGGGAAAAAAAGCAGGAGGAGGAAATTGTGTTCTCTCCGACCCAGCACCTAGGCAATCCACGCCCCGCCCCTTCCCCCGCCCCTGGCTTTGCCCAGCCCCCAGCACTGGTGCCCCGCCCACCTCCATCAGCCACCTCCTCAGTGAAGCACAGAGCAGCAGCCCAGACTTACTCTTGGTGCGGTGCGCCTGTCTTCGTCAGCAAAGTCAGCACAAAAAACATGAAAATCACAAAGACCGCCAGACCAACCCAGAATCCAATCACAATGGAATCTGCAAGACAAGAAAGGTGACGGTAGTGTTTCACGGAGCTTGGGTTAGCTTACACATTTCAGGAGTCCAAGGTCTCTAGAGACACATAGACTATGAAAAGAAGTCAGAAACAGCACAATGAGAGTATGACAACGACAGGTCACAGGTTATCCCAAGCGTCAATCTTCTACTTCGCGCCACCTTCAATTAATTTTAATCAGAGATATTTCAAATGAACTGGCTTTACCCCACTTCACTCATGTTCATGTGGTCACAATTCAGGTCTATGTCACCTTTTGGAAAGTACATCTTAAATGAAGGAATACCTCTGCTCTCCTAGCACTGAGGCTGCCACCCCGGGCATTTTACCTGGTGCTGAGAAGGTATCTGCAGAGCCGGCTTTTATCATTACAATGGTTACCCCTGTCTCCTAATTTGCTCCTATTTTAAATCCTATTTGGACTAGAGGACACCTTGTCCCTGTGTGTCCCTTTAGCTGCTGGCCACAGCTTCCTTACACCAACACTTTCTTAGTACTTTGAAGTCCGCCCTGCGGGTCCAAGCTTCACACCACCACCCAGGCAGGCAGCCTCTTATTTCTCTACTAGGCAGACCGCTTCCTCCTTTAAATCAGAGCACTAGTCTCTTCTTTCTCTGAAGGACAGGTCTTTCCTTGTCTTGAGCAGTAGTTAGGGCTGTTGATAGTTTCTGACTTAGTTTTGTATTATAGGACATTTGAAAGCAACATGAACCCCCTCAAACCTGTATTTCCAACTTCAGTCTCTCCCCAGGCTTGCCAGACACAGTTGGCATGGTGCTGTCTCTAGACAAAGAACAGGGGCAGCTTGCTGCCACTTCTCAAGGGCCACTGTATTACAGAAGGAACAGCCATACTACACCATGCCACTCAGCTAGGCTCGAATGTTTACTAGGTGAGGTAAGTTAAACCATTTTCAACTTCCATATTTCCAGTTGATAGTAGGTTTATTGGGATATATATCATCGTAAACCCAAGCTCAACAGCCTCTGTGTATGTGTCTGGGGCACAAGGATCAGAGTCAGTTTCGGAGTCTGGAACACACACTCTAGGATCACGCACTGTGGAGGTGCAACAGGGCTGAGTCAGTCTGCCTTTTCAACCTTATATTTGTACCTAAACTTTAAAAGGTTTACCCACTCCATACAATGGAGTGTATTAACAAGAATACAATGAATATTAATACAACTTTTTTTTAAAGGTGATCAAAGTTTGTATAGTAAATGTGCTTAAATACCAAGACTAATTGTAATTGGATTGCTGGCAGTTAAATAGGCTCGCTCAGGTCTGCACCAGCATCCCAATTTTCTTAGGAACCCCAGGCAAACAGCTGAGGTGCATGTTTAATGTACTAAAGTGGACCTGGCCTCCAGGTTCTCCCTCAGTCCCTACCTGACATACTCCACCCTCCTCCCTCTGCACTGAACATTCCGGCCCAGGGGCTGGGATCACCCTCCCCCAGAGGCTCTTTCCTATATAATCCAGACATTTCTAGTGCGCTCACTCACTCCCCCCTCTCTCCTTCCCCTCCACCCACTCCATCACCCTTTCTTTCTCTCCCTTCCCCCTCTGTCTTCCTCCCATGGCAACTTCTCTGGCCTTGTTGCTTGGGACTAATGAACTCACCCAAGAGCAGTTTCCCAATAAAATTACATATATATATATATATATATATATATATATATATATATATATATATATGTATGTATGTATATATATATATACATATATATATGTATGTATATATATGTATACACACACACACACACACACTTATCTGGCTTAAATTGGCTCGTTTCACTGTTAGAGAAATAACTTATCAATATGTATATACACAGCACATTTTCTAAAGTAAAATTAACAATCTATTGTGCATAATGCATACTTGTCTAGACAGACAGACAGACATTTGAGATAGTATATTTAGCACTTTGGAGAAAAATATTAATGTCTCATTCCTAGTATCTTAATTCCAAGTGCTAAAGAAATAGAAATTTCTTTAGACATGGCCTTTTAATATAATGAAAATAAGCCATAAAAGTAAGGGGTGTGTGGAGTGGGGACCTTCAGGATAGTTCAGCAGGGAAAAGCATTTGTGGAGAAAACCTGACTTTCTGAGTTTGTGAGTCAGAACCCATGCCAGCACATGAGAGATCTAACTCCACAAAGCTGTCCATATGTGAATACCAAGACACCTGTGTGCACCCACCCACATGTCATATACACAAACACATACAATAATAATAAGTGAAATTAAAAGATATAAAGCAAGTCACCAAAAACACAGGGAGGCAAGTACAGCTGACTTGAAATTATAAATCTCAGTCGCCTTGGCTTGTGCTATGATGAAATACGGCCATCTCCAAGTCTGCACTGTTGTAGCAGCCGCTTTACAGAGAAAGCAACTCTAAAGCCATATGCCAGTGGCATGCTTCAGTCCCAGGGTTTGAGTACAGCCCTTCTGTGATGATGGCATTTCCAGATCTGTTTATTGAGAAGGTCTCTCCTAAAGACAGCGTGGTAGGGGTCTCTGGGAGCCAGGGAAAACAAAATATAACTGTGTGGGCTGAGCAATGTCCTTCACTATATACATAAACTCATCCAACAGGCTTGTGCAAACCCTTCCTTGCTTACCAAGCCTTTCCAAAGACTTAAACAAGCTGAGAAGCCACCTGTGATTTCATCTCTACTAAAAGGCTTCTGTGAGACCCTGATACCTCTTAGAGCAGCCCTATCTTCTTCCACATTCAGGCTGTCTTTAGAATCCCACCTTAAGGATTTAAAACGACCAATAAAACTATGTGTTAGCATATATAAGAGAGAGAAAACGAAATGCATATAAAAGGCCCATTTTACTGTTGTGGTTTTCTCTGGGTGTTTGTAATAAGAGTTTGACTGGGATTTCTACTGTAATTAAAATTTTCCGGGCTGGAGAAATGACTCAGCGGTTTCGAGCACTCACAGCTCTTCCAGAGGTCCAGAGTTCAATTCCCAGCGACCACATGGTGGCTCACAACCATCTGTAATGAGATCTGATGCTCTCTTCTGGTGTGTCTGAACATAGCAACAGTGTACTCACATACATACAATAAATAAACCTTAAAAAGAGAGAGAGAGAGAGAGAGAGAGAGAGAGAGAGAGAGAGAGAGAGAGAGAGAAACAGGGATGCTGAGACTATGTACCATGAGAGCATCCTGCAGTCCTGGCATCTCTAAAACTCCACAGCTTCAGCAGTAGCCTCTCCTGGGCTCCCTTCTGGACTTGAATTTCACCTCATGCGGCCAAGCCTGTTTCTCTCCATAACCCCTTCTATCATGAGGTTTTTACTGCAGCTGAGGGCATACTCTCCCCCGTGCCTCTCCTGGGCTTTCTTAGAGGGAGACTCCAACCCCACCCCACAGTACCAAGCCTTGGCCTTTTTCCTTGACGCCCCCTCCCATTGCCTCAAAATCGCTACCTTGTGAGAGACTTAACACATTATCCAGTTCAGCTGCCAACATGGAACTCAGCCATGGGCCCTGAGAAGCATAGCATCACTGGGCTGACCATGAGGAACTCTTCCCAGATTTTACCTCGATGATGCTAGTCTCAATCACAGCTGATTTCTCTTAGCTCCAGCTAACCTTCGTCTAATTTTCCCCAGACGACAAACGTTTCTCTTCTAGGGTCTTGATTCAGATTAGATCACACAAACAGCTCAGTAGAGTTTTTGCTTCCCTCTGAAACATCTAAGTCCAGACTCCCATTATGTGCACTGGGCTCAGCATTACCTTCTGAGTTCCCAAGATAGCGAGCGCTCTGACCTCTGAGCACTCAATGGCTTTTTCAACCCAAAGTTCCAAAATTCTACTCTGCAGTCCTCCAAAACACAGTCAGGTCCAAAACAGCAATCCTCCTTTTCCTTCAGTAGTGTCCTCACCAACCCCGTGATAAACACTGACCAAAACCAACTTGGGGAGGGGCAGGGTTATTTTACCTTATGTTTTTCAGTCCATTATCAACAGATATCAAGGCAGCAATCTAAGAACTCAGAAACCGGAGGTAGAAACTGATGCAGAAGCCATGGAGGAAGAACACTGCCTACCGGCCTACTCAAGGCAGGCCACTTGTCAGAGGTAGCACCACCTATAGTGAGCTGGCTCCTCCCACATCAATCACTAATCAAGAAAATGCCCTGCAGTCTTGCCCATAGGCCAACGGTGATGGAGGTAAGTCCTTGATTGAGGTTCCTTCTCCTTAGGTGACTCTAGTGTGTGTCAAGTTGACAGACACTAATGCACAGATATTAACTGTGTCCTGGGGCTCAATCCCAGCACACACACACACACACACACACACACACACACACACACACACACACACACACCAGGTTTCTAATCACACCCACTCACCAGCCTCTTAGCCTTGAAAGGTATTACAACCTCCATCTTTCTCCCCATGCCTTCTTGGATGCAAGGCTGGTATGTTAATTCTGCAGGTACAAAGCTGAGTTCTGATGTTCCTCACTTCTGAGACCTATCTTTCCTTTACACTTCTTCATCCCAGTTAATGGCAATTCCATGTTACCAGTCACCTGGTCCCAAAGCTTCAAAACAGTCTTGCCTATCCTCTTAAGACCATGCCAAGTCATAAACAATCTAGAGACCCCACATCTATAAATATCTGAAATGCATGGGCTTCTTGCTAGACTACCTTATCCTGCACCTTGGTACCTCAATGGCTATGGCAGAGTCCCTCACTGGTCCCACTGAAGCCTAAGGCAGGGGCTATTCTTCTGTTTTAAACCTTGTACAGACTTCTCAGAGAAAAGCCAATAGTATCAACCTGATCGCTATGCTCCGCCCCTCATCTCTATGCCCCGCCCCTCATGTTCTGCTTTCCTTGACTTCTCTACCCTTGGTTTCGGCCACTCTGTATGGAATTCATTCCCCTGGAACTAGGGTGATCTCTGTTTTCCTTGCATATTACAGTTCATTCCATCCACAAGACCCTTTTGCCATGTTCTGTCACAGTTCTTCCAGATCATTCCCTCAGATCTTTTCCAGTAAGGCCCTTCCATGGATAGCCTCAAATTCAAGCTGTTAGAGGAGGTGCCTTTGAATTTCAGGCTCACTGCTGTCTCTCCAGCACTTAATGTGATACCGTGTATCACAGGTGCCTGGGAAATATGCTGAAGTCATGAATGAACCATTTCTACTCTAAGGAGCAACCATGATTTCTATAGGCTGAAGAGCTTCATCTGAGGAGGCAGCTGCCTTTGCCAAATGTGGCACAAAAAAAGGGGAGTGAAACATAATGGTCAGTCTCCCCTACAATATACATTTCTTCTGAAAATGTTCTGTTGCTATTCTATTGACCAAACTAACTGTGTAGGTCACCCAGTAAAACAGCATGTCATATTAAAGATAAAAGATACTGCTTTATTTTAAATGGAACTCCAGGAGCGGGAGAGATGGCCCAGCAGTTAAGAGTGCGTGCTGTTCTTGCAGAGAACCAGGTTTCAATTGCCAGCACCCATATGATGGCTCACATTTGTCTGTAACCCCAGTCACATGTGACTTGATACCCTCCTCTGGTCTCCATGGTCACTAGGCACGCATGATTTATGGACATATGAGCAGACAAAACACTAATACACATAAAGAAAAGATAATAAAATGAAGGAATATATAGATGCTTGCATTCCTATGGTTGGCATTCCTGGGCCTTTTTACTGTCCTATATATGGAGAGGGCACGTCTGTTTATATTCTGTTCTCCCCTCAGCCTCATACTCTGTCCCGTGCCGAGAGCCTTCACCTTGGTCATATTTCTCACTGTGGAACAGTGAGTACTCACCTGGACTCTGATATTTCCCTGATGTTCATGTTGGAACAAAAGCATCCTCCTTAACATTACAGTCATTAAATTAAGTATGCAATGTGACACAGCTCTGCCTTGGTTTTTGAAGGAAGTTCTTTTTCTTTTTTCAAACAATAATCATATCCATAACAACAACAAAAGTGCTCATGAGAGAGCAGCCATGGTTGTCTCTGAAAACACGCCGATGGAAATTATAGCAGCGGGCTGCCTGTGGCGCCCCTCAGGCCACGGGAAAGAGACGGGAACACGCTGACAGCCCTGACAGAAAGGCTCACATCAGAGAGAACAGCGCGGCTCTCTGCCAGTCTTTCCGATTCCCACCAAAATTCACAACAGACAAGTGCCCTTTCCTAGAGGTCATCCCATTAAGAACAACAGATTAAAGAGCTTGGTGAGTTTAGGAGGGCGATTCCGTGCTCAGACCACAAAGACTCTTCATCAGATAATGCATGACAGTATATCCAAAGAGGCTCGTGCCCTCTCTCCTCATCCCCATAAACACTGAGCAGGTGTCAACAAAGGAAGGAGAAAAGCATTTCACTGCTACTGCACGTGTGAAGGAGATGTGATTTGGCTAGTGGTTTTGCTTGAGGAACAAATGGAGCCATCCTTCCATGTATCAAATTGGCGTTGCTACATATTGCTGTACCATATCACTGCTGCCTACAGGGGAGGGACGGAGGGAGGAAGGGAAGGGCGGGGACCAGCCAATGACTATACTCTCTGATGTTCCACTTGATCTGGACCAGTTAAGAACCTAAAATAAAGGGCTGGAGAGATGGCTCAGCAGTTAAGAGCACTCACTGCACTGTAGCGGACCCAGGTTGATTTCCCAGCGCCTGGATTAGACAGCTCCCAACTACCTATGACTCCAGTTCCAGGGGAGCTGATGTCCTCTTCTGCCCTCTGAAGGAACTACCTACCTACCTACCTACACACACACACACACACACACACACACACACACACACACACACACACTAAAAAAATCAATGAATCATAGCAAGTCTAAAATGTTTACAGTATTTTTGTATTCAACTGGAAACAGCTGAACATTGCACAGTTACAGCAGGACCCAGAATGGACCGCCGAGGTGCATTACCTATAATATCAGTTCTGCCTTCCCCCCAAAAAAGGATGCTTGGTGTGAGCCAGAAAGCACTGGGTTGGAGGAGAGTTAACATTTCACTGAATGGCATTGCTCTGTGGCAGATCAATAATCACCCCCGGTGCCCTGTGACGTAACTGACACCTATGATGACCTCTACGGCCTCTGATGGGAGGCTGTCTTTGTCTGTCTCTGTGAACACTGCTCTTCACAAATCTAGACTCTCAATGGGGGTTCTGAAATGCCTCTTAACATTTATTTTTATGTCACGTGTATTATTGGTGTTTAGCCTACATGTGTGTACATGTACCATCTGTGTAGAGTGCACATGAAGAAGGTAGGAGGAGGGTTGTATCCTTTGGAGCTGGAGTTGAGGATAGTTGTAAGCAGCCATGAGGGTGCTGGGAATAAAACCTGGGTCCTCTGAAAGAACAACCAGTGCTCTCAGCTCTTCATCCTTCCTGTGGGCTTGGAAATCGTATTTCTGGCTCTTACAAAAAAGTCTGCATGGAATCGCTGCACATCCTAGTTCTATACACATTTTTATTGTTGTTTTGCGGGAGTTTTTGTTCCCTTTGTTCTTGTTTTGTTGTTGTTGTTTCATTCTTTTGTTTTCTTTCTGTTTGGTTTGGTTTTTCTTTTTTTCCCGAGACTGTGCCTGTCCTGAAACTTACTCTGTAGGCCAGGCTGGCCTCAAACTCACAGAGATTTTCCTGCCTCTGCCTCCCAAGTGCTGGGTTTAGATAGGCAGATTCACTGTCTGGCAGGACCTGGGATAGTTAATGCCTTCTTTAAAACAAACAAACAACACCAAAAAACTTCTTTCTAAAGCTAAAACACATGCTCTTACTCTCCCACCAAGCAGGTGTCATTTTAAGTCCTTTGTAAATCAGAATTACCAATGTCCCCCACAGAAGCCAGCCAACGTGAAGGGGGTGCCTTGTATTTAGAGACAGAAGAGCATTCTGTGAGAAGATAGGATGTTAGGAAAAGACAGTCACAGGAGGCTTCGCAGTTAAAACAAACAGGGGACAGCTACCCAGAGGAACGGCAGCACAGCCTTACATTTATGAGCCTTCAGCCCTTCGAAGGAAACCGGTCCAATCTCATAGTACTCATATTCCCAGGTGTAGTCGGAGTTAGATGGTGACGGCAGGGATGTTCTGTTAGAAGTCATCCTCTGGACAGACGTCTCCATCCTGCACACATGGAGAAAGGCAAGCGCAGAACTGATCAGTCTGTCTCAGACATACAGCTACCCTGACTGATCTCGGATGCACTAGCTCTTAACCGCTGGGTCACAGCTGCCCACACCTCGTACAGTGTAGCCTTTATTTTTCCCCATTCCCCACTAGTCAACAGCATATCTCACACCAGACACTGTCTTTCTGTGTGCTGTGAACTGCACTGGATGCTTTGGATGCAAGCAGAGTGAACTCCTGGGAGATGGCGGGGGAAGGGAAAGAAGAGGCTGTGTCAGAGCCTCTGAGACTGTGTGGGATCGGTACCATCAGTGTCACACTGAACTGTGTAGCCATGCAGACGTACAACCCAGATGACAGGAAACAGGGTAAAATGAGAGCATGAGCAACAGCAACTGCACTGTGGGGGAAGGTCCTCAGGAGAGGCCCAACCTTGCCTTTGTTTACCCCCCGGGGGGGGGGGGAGCCACACTTACAGCATTTCCCAAATACCTTTTGTTTGTTTGTTTGTTTATCGGGTTATTTTAAGTATCTTCTTTCGGGAGATGTTAGAATGTGTGCCTGGGTTAATTACAGCCCATGCAGCCTCCGTGTAATTACCATGGGCAATTACATCTAATGTACTTGAGACAGCCTGCTACGGTAGAGCCACAAGAGTTATATAAACCAGAACCCTACAAGCACGTGGATAAACAGAAATCAGGAGAAATTTTGGACGAAACACCAATCAAAATCACGACTCTGTGAGCATCTCCACCACTGCACTTCTGTCTTTAAAATAACTCTCTGGAACTTACCTTTGCCTGCCTGTCAGGGGAAGAGTCACCCACAGCCAACTTTAGGGTACAGTCACGGGGACAGCTAAGCAAAATCTGTACCACCACTCTGACCCAAGGCTCCTATATCTCCTTTCATTGACTCCTCTCCCCTTACTCCTAGCTAGACCTGGGACCCACTATGCTGAGGCCTTAGAGTCAGCACAGAACACAGGCAAACACTAAATCCTCTGCAGAAAGGAGATTTATTACTCCAGATCAGACAAGCTAGGGGCTGCCTCTGGACCAGGCAAAGACAGCAGCCAGTGTCTCGGCAGACATGGGTTTAACACGGTAAAGGGGAGGTCTGTGTTAGGATGAATTGGTAAGTCCTGAACATGATAGTCAGTGTGGCCAAATAGTGAATTACTAGACCTTGGTGTTTTGATGGCTGGACCTTGGAGCTTTAGTTGGGCATAAGGAAGTGGCCAAATAAGGAAATAGACCTTGGTGGCTAGCTTTAGGAATGTAATCTGTCTAGCAAAGGAAAGGTGTCCTTCACAAAGTATCCAATTCCACAGTGTCCGACAAGTAAAGTGCTGGGGCCCACAGATAAATGCCAGTGTCAGGAATTACATCCTTCCCCTAAAGGTGGACAGAAACAGAGGTGTCAATGCTTACATAGGAGAAAAGCCTCCATAAACCAGAAGGCCCGCTGAACTTCACATACGTTAAATCAATCACCCATCCAATGTCAGTTTAAAATAATGCAAAACCACTACCGCATGCCGTGGTTAATCTGATCAACTTGACTGGATTTAGAATCACCATGGAAACATAATTCTAGATATATCTATGAAGATGATTTCAGACAGGCTTAAGTGAAGAGGGATGACCCATGACAATTAGGTGATGTCGGGTCATGGGTGGGGTCCCAGATTGAATAAGGAGAGACAGACAGAGACAGACAGAGACAGACAGAGACAGAGAGAATCAAGCACCAGCATGGATCTGTCTCTGCTCCCCAGCTGTGGATGTAGTGTGAACACTTGTGTCATGCCCCTGCCACCGTGCCTTTCCTGCCCTCAAACTCTGGGTTGGGATAAACCCATCTGTGTTCCTGTTTCCTCAGGTATTCTGTCACAGAACCAAGGAAAGTAAGAGAGGCAGAAAGTTGGTGCCACGGAGCAGGGCCTGCTGACATGAACCTGGCCTTGTGCTTGTTCAGCATCTGACTGTTGAGACCATAGAAGACTGTGCAATACCAGCTAGAAAAGTGCTAGCTACAGTGCAGACCCTTAATGGTAGTTCCAAACACAGTCCGCCCTCCCCAAACTGTTACTATATTCTCAGATGACTTCTACTTTCTTGGTCATTACAGCTTTGGTTGATACCAGCTGCCTTCCAGGCTGACTGACTCCCAAGGGTGGGCACGGCCAACGTTCAGGGGCCTGCTTGCTGCTGATGGAAACTTCCCCCTCTTCACTGCCTGAGGATCTGTGTGCGGCTCTGCCTGTCCCAGGCTCCAGCCAGTCAGTTCCACAGTTCCCAGTCCCCAGGTTAAGATCAACCACACATGCTTACAAACAGCCATTTCAAACTTCCCAACTTGTCTCTAATAAGTTCTTTTTTTATAACATACTTCACATATTTTGTGCCTTATCAAAAAATAATGTGTTTTAATTTAATGTAAATTTTTTTGGTTCAAAAAAAAAAGGGAGTTCTCAGGATTTCAAAAATTATCAACAACCAGCTTTTCTACTTTAAAACAAAGTAATTCATGATTCAAGGCTGATTAACATTGTTCTTACAGCTCTTGCTACAAACATAATTCCAAAGGGGAAATCTTTTTTTTTTAATAGGTTGGCAATTTAAGTTGTTAATGTTACTAAGTCTCATGATGTTTACAAACAAAATAAACTTTAAAAAATGGTAAGTAAAAAAACATCCCATGGATGTAACAGACATTTCTTTTTCTTTTTTTTAAACAAGAGCTCTAGGTGAGCTAGGACGTTGCCGGGGTGGCCAACAACATGGCTGTGTTATTAAATAGGTTATTGCAATTAAAGAGGTATCAGGACGCAGCAGCATCTGCCACATAATGGTTTGACAGGCACAAGAAATAAAAGAGCAACAGGATTGTAGAGGCTTGCACCAAGGTTCCAGGAAGCCACCGAGGCCAGCAGAATGGAGCAGAATCAGATTCCTTGTAAAGAGGCCCCTGAGAAGGTACTGTATGCATCAGGAAAGCAGATGTTTAAGAAACAATAGATATTCTCCCTCTCCCCTCCCCTTTTCCCTCCCCCTCCCTCTCTCTCTTTCTCTCTTTCTGTAGTGAAGATTCAGGGTAAGATTAAGAATATTAAGAATAGGGACTGGGGCTGGAGAGATGGCTCAATGGTTAAGAGCATTGACTGCTCTTCCAGAGGTCCCGAGTTCAATTTCCAGCAACCACATGGTGGCTCACAACCATCTGTAATGAGATCTGATGCCCTCTTCTGGTGTGTCTGAAGACAGCTACAGTGTACTCATATACAATGTATATTTTTTAAAAGAATATTAAGAATAGCATAAACTGTTACTATTAGCTAAGAACCCTTCTGGGACAGAACCACCACTGTGTTTTTCCTTGGATATTACCAACTCCTTGGCCAGCTAGCCACTACAAAACCTACCCTGTGGTTAACCAATCTATGTGTTCTAGGCAAAAAAAAAATTAAAAGTAAGGGATATGGGATGTTGCTTAGTGACCACCTGTCATGTGTGGAAGCCCTGGACTCAAATCTTCAGAGCTGAAAAAAAAAAAAAAAAAAAAAAAAGAAAAAGAAAAAGAAAACAAGAAAGAAAGAAATAAAAGAAAAGGAAGACAATTTGGAGAGAAATTATTTATAATAAAAATAACTCAAATGATGACATTTGGTTGTCTAAAAGCTGTGATTATCAGCATCTACATCTCAGGATCGCTGCTCCTTAACTGACTTACCAACTTAGAAATCCGGCAATGCCCGTTTCTTTTTAAGGCCACTACGATGCGGTGTCCTTTGATCATTACAAATTGACATTACAGCCAATGAAATAAACAGAGCAGAGGGAACAAGAAGATAATGATAAGTATATGGAACACATTTTAAAGAAAGTGGAGAATGCTGTTCCTCTGCTCTAAGCCTCACACCACAATCACACAGCTGCCCTACCCACAGCCTGGCAGCCCAGAGCAATACTCGGCAGAGACCCACAGGCCTAAAAGCAGACACCTGGTGCTCTCCCAGGGCCCCACTGCAAGCTCTCTGGTGTACACGAAATGTTTATACAAAGGTGTCTTTTCTCCTGTTCACTATTTGCTTCACCTAAACAAGCTATTAGGGATAGCTTACTCAACTCTATTACTTCCATGTGCCATGGTCCTAAAAGAAAGGATTTATGATGGGAGAAAAGCAGAGACCTAGCATATCAAACCGGGTTGTGAATGATACCAGAGCCAGCCCTGAGGCCCTGCAGTAGGGCAGAAGGGAAAGCCAGATTCCTCTCATCCAGCCAACTACAGTTTTAGAAGTTGTCAGGCAAAAGGGGGGCGGGGAGGGATGTTCTCACTGTATGACTCCTTTTCGCTTTTGACTCCCAGAGGTAAAGTTTAGGACAGAACCTGTGGGCTCATCTTTAAAGGGTCATGTGGTACCCTAGGGAAGTCCAGCAGGCAATGTTTTCCCATCCATGTCCCAAGGTAGATGTTTAGGATGAAAGGACAAAGAAGTTAAAGGCAAGCAATATCTTAATTTGCCTGCTATAGACACCCAGGGCTGTCTCTGAGCTTGGCTGAAGGGAAGCCAGACCTGTTGGCTGTTTGGAAGTTGCTACCCTGTCTGTCTGGGAAGCCCACTCTCTAGAGACTGTCTGAGGAGCTGGCTGGTTCTGGGGTAGTGACCCCAGGACTAACACCAGGGGGCTAAGGCTGGCAGTGTTCTCTGTATATGCAAACGGGAGTTAGGGGGTGTCCCCCTTGGTGTCCTGCTGCTTTAGATATTTAATGTAGGTCAGATTGCCCCCATATCATTAGAGTCCTTAAAAATAACCTTGCAGAAGGGAAACACATCCCAAACAAGCTTCCTGGGGTGGTAGAAAGACAAACTGTTCTTTTATGTAGCTGAAAGCACTGTTGCCAATGAAGGCAGTAACAATTAGGACCTTCAAACCACACTGGAAAACGGGCTAGCTTTTTTGGGAGCATCAGGAACAACCCCTGGTGGGAAACGGTGATTAGCAGACTCCAGACACCTTTCTGTGCATGTGTAAAAAACCATCCATCGTGTCTTCTTCCTCACACACTGTCACACTTTCTCATTAGCTCCTCTGACTCTTTGAACCCCACACTAGCTCCTCTTGCTCCTCCTGGGCGTTCCTTTCTTAAGAGCAAGCGTGTCTTCCCATCTCTCAAACATGCAAGTTCCCTGATGGATCAAACTGAGAAAAGGCATTCAGTATCTCCACCCAACTACCTCAAAGATGCTCACCCCAAGAGGCCAGTTAGATAACCTTCATCTCCATGTTAATGCAAATATCTGTTTTCCAGTGATCTTAGGTGACCCCTATGAAATGGTCATTTGACCCCCAAAGGGGTCAGGACTCCCAGGTTAAGATGAACCAATGGTCTACACTCTCAAGCTTTATTTCATCCCCCTCTGTTTCTCAGAAGACACTCTATACTGTGACCGAACAGGTTTTCAGAATGTACCTTAGGCTCTGCCTCTGTTTGCCAGGGCACAGATGTGACTGGTTTCAGAGCACACCACAGAATAAAAAGTGTGTCCCTAAGATAGATGATGTCCCCTAAAAAAATAAACATTCAGATCAAGATAGTAACTTGTAAAATAACAAATGGACCTTAAAAATTATGCCCAGATAGGTACTAAGCGAGCACATTAAATGGAGAGACTCGATTGATTAACACATGGACATCCTTTCTCTAACAAGCCTTGAAAAGGACTAGAAATTCCTCCCCCAGTTAGGCTTGATGCACTTTAATAAGTAAACAGGCCACACAGTAATAATGCTTCGAGTTAGTGTCTCCTGGCCCTGTAGTTCCCCCTGCCTCAGTTCAGAAGATCTTCCCAACTAAATTCTAGGTACTGTGACATGACAAATGTTCTTGACCTTTGGGGATGGAGACAGTCCTCCCCAGAATACGACAAGAAAAGTTATGATGCCATTCAGCTAATAAGCCCTCCCCTGGCCTGCTCTGTCTCCTGGCTCCTTCTGTAAGTCATCAAACAATGGCCTTTTCTACTTTGCTGACTGCTGGAGTTCCTTTCACCTACAAGTCATGTTCTCAATGTTGGTTTTCCCCACACTCGTGTGTTGAATTTTGGATCATAGTAAGAGTTTGTAGACCTTTTAGGGGGTAACTAGGTCACAAGGGCTCAATCCTCCTGAGTGGGATTAGTAGCCTAAGAAAAGCAGCCAAGTGCACTGCCTGTCCCCATCTTATGAAGACACAACAACGAAGCATTGTCTATAAGGCTGAGAGTCCCTGCCAGACACTGAGTGTGTTGGTGTCTTCACATTGGATTTCCCATCCTCCAGAACTATTAGCAATACATGCCTATTGTTTCTAAGCCTAAGGTATTTTGTGCACACACCGAGAACAGACCAAGATCGAGGGTGAGATGGCTCAGTGGTTAAAGCTCTTGTACAAACCTGAGCTCAATTCCTAGAACCCACATAAAGATAAAGGAAGAGAACATCATTAAGTTGTCCTCTAACCTACACATACAAACACACACACACACACACACACACACACACACACACCCCTCATGCTCACAAAAACATAATAAAGTTTTGTTTAAAGAAAAAAGAATGAACTAAGAGCACAGGCCTGGGTCATAGACATGCTGTATGTATTATGGAATCTCGTGATGTTAATGCTTTACAAAGTTACACTTCTTCCAACCCTGAACTAAGGAAAACACATCTCCCCACCTGTCGCACCCATTTGTTTGCTGTGCTGTTGTCTGAAGAAAGGTCACAATTTTAGGAAAATGAAATGCGTGAAAAAGTCATTTCTAACCACAAACAACCGACACACGCACACTTGGTACTGTCCGTAATTTTGCAGGGTACTTCTCTTCATGTGTCTATTACAGCGTCCTCCCTCCCCACCTCTCTCTCCTCCCCTCCCTCCCCCTAAATTCTGATGAGCCTCTCTTTCCAATGGGAATCTCTGAAATACTGGCGAAAGAAGTATTTTTCTCCCTAACTGCTCCCACATCTAAATCTTCTGCCACCAGAAGCAAATGGAGCATCGAGCGGACAGATTGCTACTCTTTCCCATTCTAATCCAACTATTAAAAAAACAAAAACAAAAAACAAACAAAAAAAACCCTCATATTCTGAGCAGCCACATTTGGTGGGACCTGCCCCAGTATTTGCCTGCTTTTGTTTCCCAATACCCCTCCGCTGCCTTTCACCACAGAGGACAGAGCTTCTCTACTCACACAGTCACTAGAACAGCAGTGTCCACAAATGAAGGCTGGCCTCTCACTGTGCTCCCTCCTAGGAGAACTTTTCTTTCTCCATCATCTTCTGAGCTGCTGGACAGCTCCTCACCCATGCAAGGTCAGAGCAGGAAGGCAGGACTACAGTGGCCTGGTTCTCTGAGCTGCTCAGTGACACCTGTCTTTTTTCCGGTGGCTCTTCATCACCTCCCTACCTCAAAGCTCGCTGCTCCTGTGCTGCCACTCTGGCTGGTCCCTCGTGGCCCCAGGAAAGGTCCTAGCATCCTTTTCTCACCAAATTTGAACAAGGTAGGTTGATTGAGCTACCTATGACATCTCATGAGCTGCATGTTCAGGAAACACATATGCAAGTTCAACAGCTCTCTCCAAAGACATCTCTTCAACAGCCTCTTCCCTCAACCCTTATATTATTACTCATCTTTTGTGTCTTTGTGGTGCTGGGGATACAATACAGGGTCTCACTTAAGGTAGGCAAGTGTTCCGTCACTGACTTGTCCCAGCAATCCATCCAGCGCTCACAAATCCCCCCCGCCGTGTGTGTGTGTGTGTGTGTGTGTGTACATGTGTGTGCAAGCATGCATGCACACATTCTTCAGGTGCTATGATCTGTACATGTATGCTTATGTATGTGGAGGCCAGAGGTCCATGTCAGGTGCCCTCCTCTACTCCTCTCCACCTTTGTTTTGTGAGGCAGAGTCTTTCGTTGAACCTGCAGCTCACTGACTCAGCTGGACTGGCTACCCAAGGAGCTTCAGGAGCCCACCTGTCAGTCTCGGCTTCCACCTTGACCCTGAGAACTAGGCCTACAGGCACGCACCATGGCACCCAACCTTTCCCACAGATTCTGGGGGGTCCCTAACTCAGGTTCTCGTGTTTGCCACGCAGGCACCTTGTCAACTGAGCCATCTCTCCAGCTCCATCTTCACATTCTTGGAGTGGCCGGTGTGTTCCTTAGTCAAAAAGTTTACCTCGGTGCCCTCACTTTATCTACGGCCACATTGTGTGCTAATTTCTGATTGTTTTTCTTCTTGCTTTCTAACAAAATTCAATGTGAACATTGGAAAAGGAAATCCAGCTTGCCTCTAATCCTAGGGGGAACTGCTCTTTCCTATAGTCCTGACCGCCAGTCCTAGGCATGCTCCACCTCCTGCTTATTAGCTCAGGACTGGCTCAGGCCAGGTTATTGCCTGTTCCTCCAGATCTCTGTCTCAAGCCACATTCCTGCAGATTCTTTGATGTGGTTCCATCCTCTAAATAGCTGCTGCTCAGAATTGAACATGGAATGGAGTAGACCCTGGGCTCCTCTGATCTACACCACATGGAGGCAACAGGTAATTCTGGTTCATGCCTGGCTCTAACCTCAGCTCTCCTGTCTTTTGGCCCTGCGACTGAGCACACATACCTTACTCCTGCATCTCCGTCTCTTCACTCCTGCCATCTCCTAAACGGGCATAGTGATGACATAGTCCCACAGCATGGGGGTGCTACAGGTGTTGGGGTAAATTTCGAACACTCCTATCTTCCTGACGTCTGAAAAGCTCTACACAAATGCACATAAGGAATGGCATGTCTTTATCGATGAAATGCAAGGCTGGTCCCTAGGGCTCGCTTAGCTGGCAGATGACGGAGACCCCAGAATGCAGCTCATCAGGGAGGAACTATCCTGTAATCGCATCTCTTCTCTTCCTACCTCTCCCTCCACCCCCAAATCTTTGAGACAAGGACCCACTGTGTAGCCCATGACGGCCCCCAAACATAACCCTGTACAACCTATGCAATTCATCTGACTCTGTGTGTGTGTGTGTGTGTGTGTGCGTGTCTGTACATGCATGTGTATATGTGTGGGTATATATGCATGTGTGTGCATGTTTGTGTGGGGAAGCAAGAGACTGGTGTAAAGCATCTTCCTCTATTGCTCTCCACCGTTTTGACACAGATTCTCTCTCAGATCTGAAGCTCAATGATTCATAAAGACTAGTGGGGCAGCAAACCCTGTCTCTATCTCTCTAACAGTAGAATTACAGCCACTATGCCTGGCTGTAACTCTGGCATTTTTAATGTGCATGCTAGATTATCTAGCAAGTACTCTACTAACCATGTGTGTGCAGTACCCAGGGAAGCCAGAAGAAGCATCCGATCCTCTAGGATCAGCGTTATGGACAATTTGGGTGCTGGGAATTGAACTCAGGTCCTCTGGAAGAGTAGCCAGTGCTCTTCACCACCTAGTCAGCTCTCCAACCCCATGTCCTCTATTTTAAAATGGTCTCTGAACTTGAGATAGAGATAGAGCTTCAACCTGTGTGCCCACAATTCTATGATTAGTATCTTGCAGATACATTTCCCCTCAGATCTATAGTTATTGCAACTTTAATCAGCGCTTCACAGACCATATATCTTCGTCAGAGTAAGTGGTACCAAGAAGGAAAAGGTGTAGAGACAGAGCCCCTTACTCACTTTACTCCCCGCCCCGACCCCATCCTCACCCTCGCCTGTTGTTTAATATAGCAGGACGTTGCCTCCCAAGATCCTACAAAGCCAGGTGCACTTTATATTGTCTACCACGGTAGGGTTGGTGACTCCAATATATTTGTAAATCACTTAGGCTTGAGACTAGAGGAGACAGACCATAGATGAGGAAGCACCTCAGCAAGTTGCAAAACTTTCAAATCCCAAAGCATCCAGAAGTGGATTCTGAGTGGTCAAATGTCCCAGCTTCTGCCAGCTAATAGAAACTAGGAAAATGTGAAAATGATGTCATTGGCAAAGTAAGACCCTGTGTGAGCAGAGGTGGGTCAGCCTAGAGGGCAGGCACTAGGCACCAGGACTAAGAATGTGGGAACAGCAGGATGAGCAGCTAGAATGGAATGCGCAGGCGCACAGAGTACATGCATGCATGCATATGCGCATGCGCGCGCGCGCACACACACACACACACACACACACCACAAGTCGATGGCAACTCTGGCTCTCATAAGTGCTGATGCTTTTCTCTTCCCTTCTATTGAGCTCCATGTTTTCAAAATGCTGGTTGCCACCTACTAGGCTAGCATCATTACCTTAATGACTCATCCCTCACATTGTACAAACGTGGAAATGGCAAGCTGTCATCCACAGCCCAGTTACCCATAAATTCCCTCTGGGGATGCTTTCCTGGGTGGTCCTGGGCTGTCTCTTAAAGGCATTTGTTCTGGGAGGTGATGTTTCCATCCTTTGAAAAGCCTCCTGGCTCTGTTCCCCTCCCTCACACCAGGTGCAGAGGTGCTTCTAAAACCCTTTACTGTTCCGGGGCGCTGGCTACTCTAGCTTCGAACTGCCCCTTTAGGACTTCAAGACCTCTCCAAGCAGTTTAGGCCGGCCTCTGCCCCTCCGAAGGAGCTACTTCCTTATCCCCGCTCCGCCCCTCTACCCAGTCAGGTCAGTATCACTGCCCTGCTAGAAACATCAGTGCCGGTCTGATGGGATGGATCCTCGCCTCCAGGGCTGATCTGTTTCGCTGTTTTCTGTACCTGTTTTTGCTTCTGTGCTCCATGCCTGGAATCACAGCGTTAGTTTCCAGATCTCCCTCCGCCCCCACAGTTAGCTTGGGGAGTCGGGTGAAAAAAAAGTACTTCGCTCTTTCATCCCTTTTCACCTGTGTGCTGGAAATACTGCTACTTACTTGGGGGAGGGGACAGTTCGAAAGGCTTAATTTATGTGTGGCAGTTCCTCTCTCTCTTCCTTGGGTCGTCAGGGACACCTTCTTCCAAGCTTCTTTTGCTCTCAAAATGTTCCCGATTGCTTCATCGTTGCCAGATTAAATGGAGTTACAATATCCAGGGCCCCATGTCATCTAAAGCGCTGTGGAAACCGAAGCATCAGAACAGTTTTCTGTCTCACTTGCTCTCAGAAGGCCTTCCCCGGTTCAGTACACAGAACGGGGCAGAGAAGAACGCAGGAGGGACTTGCATCGGCAGTCTCACCCATAAGGTGACCCACCACCCGCTGGCTCCCCAATCTGAACAAACCTGTCAACGCAGGTTAGTCCAGAGAAACAGACTCACAGGGGACGCGCATCCTGGGGCTGGGGGACCACGCCCTTGGTCTGGAGGTGCAGGTTCCACAGACCCTGGGGCTCTGTGGTGGCGCTGCGGAGGTCCGCAGACCCAGGTGGCGGCGGGAAAGTTTCTCACCTACAGCAGCGGGTGTGGCTGGGTCGTGGTGCCCTACGCCCCCTGGATGCTCAGCTCAGCCCTCGGAGCTATAGCCAAGATTTCCTGACTCCTTGGGCAGGAAGGGCTGACCTTAGCAGCAGGACAGGCTTCGAACTTGGGAGCCCTTCAAAAGGCCAGCAAGATACCTGAATACCGTCTTAAACCCTGATAACTCTTTCCCACCCTTCTTATCTTCGCCCACTCCAATCCCAACATGGGTGCAGACTGAAAAGCACCCGGACCCAAGGCTAGCCCCACACCCCGTCCTGTCCCGGTTTACCGCAGGTTTTACACGGTCCAGCAGCTCCTCCGGTGCGCGAGCCTCACTGCTGCCGAGCCGCCACTGCCAGTAACCGGAGCTGTGCAAGTAGCTCCCTGCGCCGCGGTGCGGTGGAGGTGCGCGCTTGCGACCTAGCGCGGAGGCGGTGCTGGGCACAAAGGCTGTGGCTGAGCTCCCGAAATGCCTCCCCAACCTCCGGGATCCACAGGATCCTACACACACACACACACACACACACACACACACACACACACACACACACACACACACACACACACACCACCCCTGCGATGAGCAAAGGAAAGAAAAGATGTCCAGGGATACTTTACCCTCTCTGACTCTGTAGAGGGTGTCTTAGGGCCAGCTTTGGGTACAAACTCTCATGAGGTGATCAAGATGAAACGGGGCCACATGAACAGAGAGGTGTACGGAACCTGCAGGTACAGATGCCAAGGGGCAGCAAACACCGTCCAGATCGATCCCAAAGAGTTAACTGGGCTGTGGGCTGGGGAGCAGGCTCAGGTTAACAGCCATGACTCTCTTCTGCATCCGCTTGTTCATCCAATCTGTGTCCGGTGCCAAACACCAGCTTTCGAACGGATATGTCTAGTAATGAGACAGACAATAAACTTTACCAATAAACACAACTGGGGCTATGTGAGTAAAGTGTGGGCAATGGTACAAAATGAAAATAGGGCAGGGGTGTGTTCAGAGCTAGCCTAACTGTGTATCAAGGAGGTAAGAAAACAACCAGGCCTGCATATAGGAAAAGAACACTACCTTAGAGTCAGGCTCGAAGATGTCCCTTAGCATATACTTGTGTGTCTGTCTGTCTGTCTGTCTGTCTGTCTGTCTGTCTGTCTCTCTCTCTCTCTCTCTCTCTCTCTCTCTCTCTGTGTGTGTGTGTGTGTGTGTGTGTGTGTGAGTCTGTCTGTCTGTGTGTCTGTGTCTGTGTGTGAGTCTGTCTGTCTGTCTGCCTCTCTCTCTCTCTCTCTCTCCCCCTCTGTGTGTGTGTGTGTGTGTGTGTGTGTGTGTGTGTGTGTGTGTGTGTACGACATGAGAAAGGTCCATGGCCATGTGGGTTTTACAAACAAGAAAACTTAGACCTGGCAGCAATGGCACCATACCTTTAATCCCAGCACTCTGAGTTCGAAGCCAATCTGGTCCACAGAAAGAGGTTCAGGATAGCTACACAAAGAAACCCAAGAGGGAAAGGGGGAGGCAAGCAGAGAGAGGGAGAACTGCTTGGGAAGGCCCTGCCAGAAAAGGATTCTTGGAAATGCTCTCTGTGAAAGCTGCTTCCTGGATCTTTTGGAAAAGCAGTTTCCGTGTTTATATAGCATCCCTGTGTGCTCTCCCGCCTCCCTGGCAGGCAGCTTGATTCTAAATGATACATTTTAACATCGTGGTTCCCAAGACCGTACATGGACTTTGCAGAATTCTGTTTCTGGGGATGTGATGTCACTGGGGCACTGGCATCTCTACCACTGTCAGAGTCTGGTGACACTACACAGAGCAGTAAGGTGACAGAATGCTGCAGAATAGGCCAATATCCACCTCAGTTGTGGACGCCAGATGGATAGTCCGTGAGCATCATGCGTGGGGGCAAAGGCGGGTGGCTAACCATTTGTTTCAGTAGCCAAAACTGCAGCCTCCTGGAAAGCAACATCAGGAGGATCAGGAAGCCCAGAGGTCCCTCCTAGGTACCCCTAGCTGTCTGCACCACTACTGGTACATCTCCATGTCTTTCCTCCAGAGTCACTAACATCTTTCTTCCTTTCCCTGTAGGTCCATCTCAAGCATCGCACCTAGAAAACCTTCCTCACTGCTCTGCTTGGAACGTCTCTGTGGAGCGATAAGTACACGCATGGGAAATGTGCGTGTCCCTGTGTGTTAGTCTCACGTGTGCCGCAGTGAGTGTGCAGAAGGGGGAGGACAGCCTCTGCCATCTGTCCTCACCTCCTTTGAGACAGGATCTTTCGTTGGTAACACGTCTAACCTGTGCCGTGCCCTATCTTACTGCAAGACTGGAATTACAGACACATGTTCCTTGATCCAAACTCAGGTCCAAACTGAAGCTCACACAAGCACTTCACCCAGGGTCGCCTCCCTTAGTGCCATCCATGAACTCTCCCAACCCGAGAGCTGACACCTCTCAAATAGCACTTCTCTGTTTCTACGTTAGATTCAGTGTGCGTACCCTGACCCCTCCCAGAGACCTGATTCTGTGGGAGATCATGTTTTGCATCCTGTGGGCATTTAATAGGTATGCTTCTATTACAGGCAGCAAACTGATCTACTGCCTTTTGCAATTCAAGGAGAGTTAGTGTCAAGACTAAGTTCCATGTATCTTTGTGCATTCATAAAGGTTGTCCATTCATAGAGGTTGCCCATTCATAAAGGATGACATCAGTTTGTCTTGAGGTAAATTCTGTTTGCCCTATTCTGAGATTGGAAAACTAAGGCTTAAGCATCATTTCCCTAAGGTCACAAATCCTACTCGGTGGCACAGCTGGGATTCACACTCCAAATGTAGAAATTATCTTCATCAGGAACTCATACTTTCTCTCCTCCAACCGTTCATTCAAGTGTTCCTTCTACAGAGATTTGCAATTATTTGCCTCGGCTCCGTAACAGCTGCCAGGAAAATTGGAATGATTGGCTCGCAGATCTTACCCTTAAAAAATCCAATAAAAGGGAAAGAGGAGCGAGGAGGTAATTAAAACCCAATATTCTGAACTTCACAAAGGAGGCTCATGGAGAGAGAGAGCCTAAAGGAGCTCTTTGTTTCACCCACAGTGTTTGGAAAGGGGGCTGACAGTAAGGATTCGCCGAGAACACAGTTATTAAAGCCTGCTACACCAAGGGAAGGAAACTGCAGAAGCCAAAGGAGGAGCCTATGCAAAACCACAGGGTTTGGATGAGTGTGATGAACTAGGAGGCTGGCTTTGATTGCTGGGGATGGGGTAGGGGTGGGAGATGGGGGTGGAGGCCAGGTGATGTGTGGTTATTGAAAGCAACAGAAGATGAGTCGGGCAATGAAACCAGATCACAGAGGTCTAGGAAATACTTTCATAGAACACATCATCCTTGAACATGTGTAAAAAGTTGTCATCTACATGTCATCTCAGAGGAGAAGCACCAGGGCTTTAATCAAATTTTCAAAAAGGATTAGTGGCCCAGGGTCAGAAATTAGGGACATCAGGTTCCTTTCTTGAAACTTGATCTGTGGACTAAGTACTTGCACAGTCAATCAGGATATGCAGGACACCTGGATGTTGGAAGGACAGAAGGCTCAGCCCTGCCAGATGCCTCTAAACGTGAAGTAGTACTACCATTCCTAAACCAAAATGGCGCTGCGCTCCAGCCTCTCACCAATGCTTCCTAAGTGGGAATGGAGTGTGCTGCTAGCCCGCTAGGAGGCCAAGAGTCATGGGGCTGATAGCCAAAAATATGTCATATGGAGGGACAAAGGAATAAGACCACAGTTTTCTGAGACACTGAACCTTCGGGGTTTGAGTTCTCCAACCCCCATCTGACTTCACTAACTGATAAGTTATGCAATCCCAGAGCATACATCCCGATCCCCAATACTAGACACCATTTGGAAATCGGAGCTTTAAAGAGGTGATTGAGTTAGATGAGGCTGTGTGGTTGAGTCTTAATCTGTACAATCAGTGTTCTCATGAGAAGAGCAAACTAACACAGAGAGAAACAGTGGGTGGATAAGAGCATATGAGACAAGAATAAACTCATCATCCAAAGTCAAGAAGGGATATCTGAAACAGAGCTCTGTCTGTGGCCCTCTGAGGAGACTTGTAGTCTCTGCGAGGAGATAAATTTCTATTATTTAAGTTACCCAGACTGTGGTATTTTGTTATGGTCAGACCCAAGAGACAAATGACACCAATTTAAAACTCAAAGATAATGTATTTAAGAAACTTAGGATGGCAGCCAAATAGCTTTACATCCCGAGGGATTGCCTTGCATGGACATAGATCCTCTACCATCACATTGCTCATGCGCCCCTAAAGCCTGGTCGTAGGAATATGGGGATGGAAACCTGAATACATCTTGAGATGCGGGAGTAAAGTGGGAATTTCTGGTTTCTCTGGAAACTTAGTTGTGTCATGGGGCATTTTTCTGAAAGTTATCTTGTAGGAGGATGTTTTGCTAAAGCAGAAACACAAGAAGGCATGTGACATTTTGCTGGAGTGGAGGCTATGTGATGTTTTGAAAGAATATAAATATAATCCCTCAGACAGTGACAGGATGTTCTTGCATTGCTACACCTAGCAACGCTTTGCTGGTCTTCACTGGTCTCTGCTGGTCTTCACTTCGTAGAGAGAAATGCACCAAAGATCTTATGGTATTCCCACTGATTCTTGCTGCTTCCCTTGACTCATTCAAATTTGATGGAGCCTTGCAGTTTCTGCTGGATCAAGCTGCTGCTATTGATTGGTGTTTGGTGTTTGCTATTGGACTGGACTGCTGATATCCTGACAATAAAGATTGGAATTGCTCAAAAGAACTACTTCTAAACAGGTCCACAACCCCCTTTTCTTATTAACTGTCTTTCTCTGCTACCTCTGGTCCATGGACTAGAAGAGAGTTTGAAGTATTTAAGAACCCCAACTAAAGCAGACTTGGAAAGATCTAAGCCTACATAGCAGTGGGACTATGGAGAAGCTGAAGCAAGGCATTCGTGAACCTGGTCCCTGGAAACAGACGTGAGAAGAAGGACTGATGTCAGAAAGAGCAGCCAGGGAACAGGAGGTGAACAAGAGGGAGTAGAATGTATGGGGAGTTGAGTAACAATGTCTACGATGATGATCATAGCCATGACCCATAGCAGAGTGGCCACATAATGGAAACTAGAGCCAGACTGTCTGCTAAGAGACTAATCATATGATCACACCATGCCCTTACAAGGAAGCTGGAAAGAGGTCAGGACTACAGGAAAGCCATGGCATAAGGAGGGCTGGTCATCAAAGCTAAATGATCTTACTGGAAAGGCCAATGACAGGTCTTCCAAAAAAGACACCAAAGTCCTAGCCTTGGTGTATGGCCACAGTTGGCGCTCTGTGTGTTTGTTGGCTCATTAACTCAACTTGGTACCAGGAATGATGCTGGAGACACACGCAGTAGGTACAGCCAACACAAAGAGTAAATTAATGAGATTGCAAAGTGTCTGGCTGCTCTTGCTTTACTCTTTGTTTTTGTTGTGTTTTGTTTTTCTCTTCAGGTTAGAGACAATCATTTGTAAAAAATGGAGAGCATCTCTTTCCAAGGAAGAAGAAATTTGAAGACAGAGTTGAGGGAGAAAATAATTGCTGAAATAAGACACTGGATAAAAGAATAAGAAGATAACAAGAAAATACGGTGGGAGGAATTGATTATCCACTTATTCATTCAATGCTGGGTATTATGTACTGCCCTTCTGGAGATAAGGAACTTTTTCTCAGAGATGAGGTAGATATGAAAGAAAGCATGCAGTTTGTTCCTTTCCATTTTCTTAAGATGATACCATCTATTAAGAAGGTTTTCACGAAGAAATAAGAATAAAAACCAGCAATGAAACCCATCAGGGATGTATCCAAGCATCCAAGTAAACAGGAACGGTTTGGAGACAAAATGAACCTGGAGAAGACCCAGAGGTATCACTGGAGAGGCAGAGGGAACATAAGGAAATGAAGTAGAGGAAAAAAAAAATGAATGGATGGGCCCTGCTCCTCACTGCTGGCAGGGAACAGCTTGCAGCTCTTAGGATGCAAGAATCAGAGACGCATTGTTGGCTGCAGACTGGAGGTGGAATGGTTTGTTTTCCTGTTGATTAGGACCTATGTCAGCCAGCCCAGGAGGAGCAGTAAGCCAAGACCAGTCTCTGAGGATACACCACAAACACTTAATGTGTCTGGCCCAGAAAACCTGGCTACATTCCAATGTGTTCAACAGCAAGGCGAGAGCCAACTAACGGAAGTAGTGAGACAGAAAAACTGCTATTACCCTCAGACCTTAGAATGCACAGAAAGATGTATTTCCTACGCTAACTTGGCTGTTTTCTTTTTATACTAGGGTAATCTGTCATCTAGCTAAACCAAAGGCAGAAACACACTTCTGCACAAGGTGCCAGCGAAAGCTACCCAAGGGAACAACTTACAATTCCTCAAGGACAGTTTCTCCTTGCTGTCTATGGACTTTCAGAAGACAAACAAGAGGGTGAACATCTCAGAAGCCCAAGCTAGACTGTGAGACACACATGCTCAGTGCCCTGCTATCAATCAGGCCCCCTGGCCCCTCCCACCTCTTCCTGCAGTAGTTCTGTTTTCCCAATTGAGTTTGGAGGTTACTGATTATTATAATATTTTTCTTATAATTTTTTTGTCTAAAATTGGGCTTAATTTGCTTAGCCTTGGTTTTTTGTGGACCTTTTCAAGTTAGCACAATCATTGCCATGTCTGTATTCTTAGCTTCTGATTGTAAGCTGTTTCTTTTTATCCTGTGGTCCACACAGCAGGACAAGACATAACCCAGCAGAACCTTACACCCAGGCCCTGTGAATCCCAGTCTTTTGACTCAAACTATCCATTTTGCATCTAGTCCTATTGTTCCTCCACTAGACATCCTCACAGACATCCACCCACAGAGTGTGGCACCAGACAGGCAAAACAGCTAACACCTTTTGGTACACATGTGGCAATAAGTCAGGAAGATGAATCTTTTGGAGCTTTGAAGTGGCAAGTTGAATACATTTCACACACACACACACACACACACACACACACACACACACACACGGGTGTATACCCATATATGTGCATACACACATATATGTATACACATACACAGACACATACATTTTAATATAGGGAAGTTTTACAATTAACTTTGAAAAGAAGACAATAACACTCTGGCCTGCAGAATGCTTGTCAAACAAGTGTTTCTTATTTCAAAGAACTGTTATCACCATCTTCCCCTTTAAGCAAAGGAGGGACTAATGCTTACTAGGACAGAATCATGGGTGATGTGGTAAAAGCAACCACCACACAGCTGCCTCTCCCCAGATGATCTCGGAAGATGGCTCTTCACACTTCTGGCTCCATTGAATGCATGTCTTCGCTCTGTGGAACCAAATGTGAGGAAGATGGACAACGGTGAGATGACACATTGTCTCTCTATAGATATAGATGATAGAGATAGAGATAGAAATGATAAATAATATAGATATAGATAGATACATATGTCTGTAAATAGTGCATAAAATCTTGGGAATATTAAGTATGCAGACATTGAAACTGTTGACTACTTTAAAGATAGCATAACACGCAACAGAAGAAAATGGCATCTGTCTTTCACTGCCACAATATCACCGATGACAGGCAGCATTCTCATTAGGCTTAGGCAAGTGTGAGGCGTGGCCATTTCTACAGTGCCTAGACAGTAGGCTGTGGTAGCCATAAACTGGACTATTGGGTTTTTTTCCACGTAATGTTACTTTATTGTATTTTATTTTTATTATACAATGTGCATAAACAACAACTTTATTATTCTTTGACAGAATCCTGCTCTACAGCTTAAGCTAGACTCAGACTGTCAACTCTCCTGCCTCAGGGATTATAGGTGTCTGACACCAATGCCAGCAAACAGAACCTCTTAGCAGTACTAATATTTCACTGAATTTGTTCCGACTCATCCCCTGCCCAAGCTAAGAAACCTGTCTGCTCTTCTTTCCCAGGCCTGCCTACAGGGAGGAAATGTGGTCTAACACATCATCTCTCCCTGTCTCAGCATTTCTGGCTACAAATAATTAAATTCACCCACAAATGCCTTCCCAGGGGCTTAATATTTTTACCTTATATGAGCAAAATTTCACAGGTGCCTACCTCTCTTGTCATCACCCTGAGCCCCAAACCCATAAATTCCGGATAGCTTCACTGCCCTCCACCCGTGAGATCGGTGGACTCAGCTGAGAGCTGCCTCTCAATAAACCCGCCTTTACACATCTGATTTGGCTTCAGTTGGTTCCTCAGCAGAGAAACTATGTTAAGTACTTATTCCCTCTGTCCATTCATGTTTACTTTATACCTGTCAGCATTTTCAGTGCCTGCCAATAAGTCCAGCCAGCGTAGTAGAAGACAATACTAGTAAAAGTTTTTATCCATTTGGCAATACTTTCCTATACTATTAACCAGATGTTAAGTTACTGTCATAAGTTTATGAATGAGAAATCATCCCATTTAGTCTATACACAGGAAATCTACGGGCAGAGAAAGGTGGTGACTCCATCAAACACATGAAGGCTGGGGACCTGGGGAGAATTGTTCAGTGGCTTTAGGTAGAAGTAGGTTTCACTTGAGTGAGAAAACATTCTGCTAGGTGGCCCAAAGAGTACTTCCCCAGTGGCTGTGATCTGGAACAAGCAAGATACACAAGTACGTGGCAAAGACAGAGTCAAGGGCATTAAAGTCACCCTACAAGGATGGACGTGATGCTTTTGCAGATCACTTCAAGCCCAGTGATGCTAGAAGAAATAGAGCGATGATGATGGAGAGAGATGGAGATGATGCAGGTGGAGATAGAGATGTTCTTTTGTAAAATAGCAATGAATTTGCAATAATTTTGGATTGTTTAAAGTGGAAGGGTAATATCAACTGCTACCCTGTGTGGTCCATCATTCAGTAAATATGTCTCATATGTGTATCAAGATCCAGGTGCCCTTTAGATGAGCAAAACAAACCAGATTCCCTCCTTTGTGGCGCCAACTAACGTCTGGCATGTTCTCCAGACTCTTCTAGGGTTTTCCTCATCTGATTCCATGATGCGTACGTGAGATAAGCAGGCTATCTGTGCTGTGGATGAAGAAGTGGAAACACACAAGGAGGAAAGAGAAAGGCCTCCAGTGCTCCAGCCTGCCTCATGGCTTAACCAGCAGCCCCTGCGTGTGGGAGGTCATTATTCCCAAGCGCAACTTCAGACTTGTAGAGTGGGAAATAGGTCCTGTTTTTCTAAAGATTGCTACTTTTTTCTCTCTTACAACTTTATTTTTTAAAAAAGAGGGATACATATACAGATTTTTTAAAGGCATTTTGGCATAACACTATATGAATAATTTTTGTCAGTACTTAATTCTTTTAGAGGTTTGATAGTATGCATTGAAATCCCACTAGTTACCATGAGCACAAAGTACATGTAGGACAGAACGTAACATGGAAACAGTTTTCTTGGTGAGTATAGATTAAGCATCATGATCTTTGAATACCAAAAATTGCCAAGGGCTCTTGGATTATTAATGATTTAAGGTCCAGGTGTACCACACTCTGAGAGGGTACTATACATTTATTTTTTTCCTAAGAAGGACTGAGGCTTTCATTTTTTTGGCCTTTGTTTTTCTTGAGCTTCATATGGCCTGTGAGACTGCTACTTTTTAAAAATATTGCAAATAGCTTAAACCTCAGATGCCATGCTGGCTACAAGCCTAATATATTTTAATTACTAAATCATGAGGTTCTTAAAGGCAGATTCTGTATCCTATTAATTCTTAAAAAACGTCATGTCTGGTGTATAATGCATGTCTGATAATGGATGTTCTATGTGTTTGTTAATTGGTAAGCATAAAAAAAGATACCACTCTCATATTCTGTTTCTAAAGGATGCTATTCTCAAAAGTACTACTCAACAGAAATGGGAAGCCATGGTAATTATTATGCCATCAAAGGCACAAGACAAGTTAGACAAGGAAGTGTATTTTGGCTGCAAAAACGTTAGGTAAATTGTGAAGACCTGATGCCTTAGGCAAACAAGGGTATAGTTTCATTGTCTTTCCAAAGCATTTGAGAACCTTGTAAGGTTTTTGTTGTTTTTTTCCAGTACATTTCATTTTTTTTCTGCTTAAATAAATTCTGTTCCTTAGTTTTTCAGTACCTCACAAGGCCTTCATAATAATCACCAGCTTATATTATGCCAATGAGTCATCCTACATTATTAAGGATATTCTCAGCACTTGGATATTAAGAAAGGGAGATGTGATGCGTGTTTCTGTGATGGCTTTCTGGCACATTTCTCCTCAAAGAGAGAAGATAATGAAAAGGCAGCATGTTATCTTCAAGTTCTCACCAGTTGAGAAAGCCACATACTACTTGAAGCAGAAGTATGTCTTCTCATAAGACATTCTAGATGTTTGGAGCCCTCAGAGCCTTGTTTTAAGAGAAATCAAGAAAAAACGTGATGGGGTAGTTTGAATTAAATTGACTTTATAAGTTTATATATTTGAATACTTGGTCCCTAGTTGGTGGAACTGTTTGGGGAGGATTAGGAGGTGTGGCCTCAGAAGGTGGATGTCTCAGTCCTTCGTAGAAGGGAGAACTAAACACTCATGGGAGGAAATAATATGACAAATAGAGGAGCAGGGATTGCAGAAAAAAATCATCTAAAGACTGCCTTAACTGGGTATCCATCGCATATGCATTCAGTGATGCCAAATATTGCTTAATGGCAGAAATCTGATATGGATGACTCCTCAGAGGCTCTGCCAGAGCCATACTGATACAGAGGAGGATGCTTGTAGCTAACCATGGGACTGAACACGGGGACCCTAATGAAGGAGCTGAAAGGATCTGCAATCCCATGGGAAGAACAAAATTACCAACTAACTAAACCCATCAGAGCTACCAGGGACTAAAACACCAATCAATGAGTTTGCATGGAGAGACCCATGGCTCCAGGTGCATATGTAGCAGAGGATATCATTCTCTGGAGGCAATGAGAGGAGAAGCCTTTGGTCCAGTGAAGGATTATTTTTCCAGTGTAGGGAAATGCCAAGGTGATGAGGTGGGAAAGGGTGGTTAGAAGATGGAGGCAATGGAAGGGGGAGGGGGATGGTATTGGGGAAAAAGGGATAACATCTGAGATGTAAATACAGAGAATATCCAATTTTTAAAAAAGGAGGTGTGGCCTTGTTGGAAGGAGGTGTGTCACTGGGGGGTTTGATTTGAGGTTTCAAAAGACTCTCACCATTTTAGTGTCTCTTTCTCTACCTTGAGTAGTTGTGATTCGAGATGTGAGCTTTTAGCTATTGTCCCCCTGCCTGCAGCCATGTGCTCCATTATGATGGTCATGGACTCTAACCCTCTGGCACAGTAAGTCCAAAATGAAACACATCATTTTATAAGTTGCCTTGGTCATGATGTTTTATCACAGAAATGGAGATGTAACTAAGTCCAGGAAAAGCTGCATTAATCTCAGTGTCATGATGCTGGTAACAGATCTCCAGTTGAACAACAAATGTTGGGAGATTCCCAGAGATTTTGAGCTGTACTTACTTACCAGACTGCCTTTGATTGCTTCTAGTGGATAAACCTGGGATCTGTGAATTCTAGGGAAAGTTTCTTGTCATCCTCCAGGAAGCTGTGCAGGTAACCCAGCCAACAATTCAAACAGTTTAAGACTCAAACTTTCCACTGAGCTGTGCATAGATTTGTTCTGATGCCTTCTGTGTTTCTGTGAGTCATACTTTGAAAGGGGGCGTTGGACCCCTGTCTGACTGCTCATCGGTTTGGCTTCTCTGTTTCCCTGTGCCTCTCGAGTACACTGTCTCTTGGAAATGTGTAGAACTCATCACAATATGGGATTTCTAATTCGCGTTACTGTGATTTTTTTCAACCCTTCTCTGCTGAGCAATCAGGAGTCTGGTGAAGCACAGGAGTGAGCATTCAACCATAAATACCAGGCTGGGAGGTCCATAAACGAAAGACAGGTTCCCCACTGGAGTCTTCTATGGCCCATATCTGCCATAAGTGTGGGAGGACTTAGAGCTTGGCTCTCAAAGATGAGGTAGTCTAGATAATTATTAAGAGGACAAAGGAATGAAACCTGTCTAGTGACATTCTACTTAGAATTCCCTCAAATTCAACACAAAGTGCCACACTGCAAATGTTTCTCCCAATCTCTTCAAAGAATGCAAAGCTTGTTTCATTGGAGAACATCTGAGCAGGAATGTCTCTGCCAATAACAGGATGGAAGGCTTGAGGAAACACTAACCAAGCAGGACATCCAGCCAGAAATTCTGCTTTTTGGGTGGTGCATAGATCGGGAGCTCACTCCAGCTCTGACTCTTACCAACCTGATCACTTAGTTCATAGAGTATTTTTTTAAAGATTTATTTTATTTATTTTATGTATATGAGACCACTGTTGCTGTCTTCAAACACACCAGAAGGGGACATAGAATCCTATCACAGATGGTTGTAAGCCACCATGTGGTCGTTGAAAATTGAACTCGGGACCTCTGGGAGAGCCGTCAGTAACTGCTGAGCCATTTCTCCAACCCCAATAGACTCTATTTTTATCCTCAGACTCCAATTACTTGGTTTTTCTGCTCATTTCTTCTCTTGTTACTTTAATTTATTCCTGGTTCAAATTCAGCAAGATCTCTCCTTTATAAGAAAAAACAAAGTTCACAAAGTATATCCTTGTGACAAAAGGAAGGTTGGCCCCCACCGATCTCTTTGGTTTTGTCCTGTACAATTCAAATGAGACCATAAGAAGCATGAAGTCTGTTAATTCCAGAAAATGAATGTACACACAGGTGCTGAACCCATCAGAAACCGATGTTTGTATAATGGGGAAGAGAGAACTGGTCGAGCTGTCATTTCCCTCCCTGGAACAGGTGAAAACATTTAACTCATAAACCAAACTGAGCCATTTGTGCTTGGAGATAGCAATTAAATTATTAGAAAACCAGTCCCATCCCCTGCAGTGCCCCCACCCCCACCCCAGCCAGCTTGGCTGGCCATGCTGTTTGGAGAATGGATTCTTCTATTTACTGATGAACATTCCACCAATGCTTTGATAAAAATTAGCCATCCACAAGTAATCAACTTCAGGCTTCTTTTCAGATGTCTTGCTGGTTGAGAGAAGGTTCTCTACCAGACAAATAAATCATACTTCTGTAGATCTCAGATGGGATCGGTAGGCTTCTGCATACACCCTCCCCCAAAGTTATAAAATATGTCATGCTTATTTGCAACAAAATAAGAGGCCTTGGTGGCTGACACACACCATAACCTCTTTAATTTTCTTCTTCTGAAGACCATTACTTAAATTTGATGCACATCTATATGGCATTTGCTATAAATGCCTTACAAAGATTAATTTGTTCAAACTACCATCTTAAGTTGGTCAGATACTACCATTAACTTCATCTCCATTTTTCAGAATACTGAGCACAGAGCGTTGGAGCTTGCCTAAAGTCATCTAACCTCCCTTATTCAACTCTAGCACAGTCCCTGCGTGCTAATTCACTCTGCCATCCTACCATACATCTCTCGTGTATATGTATGTGTGGTACACCTATGAGTAAATGGCTGTGTGCATGTGTGCAGTCTCATGTGTGTGCAAGTGTGCATGTGGAGACCCAACACTGATGTTGGCAGTCTTCCTCAGCTACCCACCTATTCACAGATGAAAGGGCTGTTAGCTGAATCCAGAGCTTGCTGATAAAGCTCTGAGCTTGGCCTTGCCATCCCTTTCTCCACCTTCCCAGTGCTGGAACTATGGGCATGTCACCGACACACCTGGCATTCACATTTGTTCTGGGGACCCAAATTCTGGTCCTCACATTTATATGGGGCATGCTTTAACCAGTGAGCCATATTCCTTATTTACAAAAATCTAAATACACTCAATTCCTTCACAGTTTTAAAGTGCTATTTTTGTAACAGCAACAAGAAGTGCACACACCACATCCTCGATGTATTTTGGGGGGACTCTGTAGGAGAAAAATGGGCAGAGATATGTGCACAAGACAGTGGGGAGTATGTGGGCAACTGCTGCTTGGAGTCAACTCTCCTACAAAATTCCCCATCTCTGTCCTCCATTCCTGGGCTGGGTTCCTGTCTGTTTCCTTGTTCTTTTCCCCATACTTAAGTTCATGAATTAATGTTACCCACTGAGTACTAAATAATCTCCCTGGGATGATTTATTAATTCATTAATAAGTCATTAATCCATCTCATGACCTCCTTCTGTGTGTGTCAGGCTCATACTGGAATGAAGAACACCGGAGCCTCTTCCTGTACGTGAAGAAAGGGACTACTAGACTATGGTAAATCAGGGAGTGGAAACCCCGAAGGTAACATCAATCCTGAGTACCTTGGACAGATCCACGAGGAGCGATGTACCCATATGTATTGAGCATCTAGACGAAATGATGACAATATTTGCCACAATCAATATTACTGCACCTGGCCTGTTTTATGCATATGTAAACTAGGTAAGTTGAATGTCCACCTCACCAAGCTTTTACAGAAAAGTTGCCAACAAAAAGGTAATTACAGGTACAATTATAAATGACCTAATATTATATATTGAATTTCTAGGCTGAATGACATTGAACACCATAATGTCCTGATATGGCTGTCCCTTTTACAGTGGTTTCTTATCCAGTCTGACCATTCCTCACTTTAGGAGTTTATAAAGACACACGATACTGGACACTAGTAATTGAATTGTGATTTCCAAACAATTTCTAGGAAGGATTTGGTAGTTCTATCAACAATTTGTCACAAAGGGACATATCAGAGATCCAGAGGCAGAAGTTAATTGAGTGCAAAGGGCGAAGCAAGAGCCACTGGAACACATATGTCGCTCCTAGCTCTTCTATGGAACTCAGTATCATCTTTCAGTGAGTAGAAGGCAGTAGCTTGTACTAGTGCCCAACCTGATAGTCTTTGAAGATTGCATTACTTAGGCATAATGGACCAGCATGCTCTTCTTGGGGAGAAGAGGCTATCTTTTATTTCTGTCATTTCATGTACCTCTGTATACATAGCTGAGGAAGGTGGTTCCTCACCAGAACTAGTCAAACTAGACAGGTAGAGCTTTGAGAAGATGTTTATACCTGCTTAATTAGACCTGTGTTGTCTGCTTAGCTTCATTCAGCAGCAAGTAAGTGAGTATTTTGGAGAGGACTGATATCACAAGAACGCCTTTCTTTTTATGTTCAGCTCTGTGATTCATTCGGAGGAACACTTTTGTTCCATGGAAAATGGTTGTTAGGATAGCTCTGAGTATTTCTTAAAATCTGCATTTTATTTTCATATCTTCTAGATAAAACCATAATGCTTCTTATAAGACAACTCATACTAGATGTGTTCACCTATGTATGATACATGTGCCAAGTAGCATGCTGGGCACCTTAAAGATCTATGCTGTGGAGGATCCTAGTATCCTACATAGAATAGAAAGACCATCTGGATACAGCCACAAATTAAGGAACACAGTAAATGCTTGAGGGCTGGAGAGATGGCTTAATAGTTAAGAGCACTGACTGCTCTGCTAGAGGTCCTGAGTTCAAATTCCAGCAACCACATGGTGACTCACAACCATCTGTAATGGGATCTGATGCCCTCTTCTGGTGTGTCTGACGACAGCAACCATGTATTTATATGCATAAAATAAATAACTTTTTTTTTAAAAGAAAAGAAAAAGCTTGAGGAGAAGCCCTGGGAGGGTTTCTCAGGTCAATTAAACAAATCTCTAGGACAGTTTGAGATGTTAGGTTTGCTGCTCATGCATCAGAGCAACAGACAGAGGGGGTGATCTGAGCAATGTTCTAAAGTAACTAACCACTGAGAGATTGCCAACTGTGCCAAGGGTCTGAGACACTTTTGTGAGGAGAAGTGAACAAAACTGTTCGAATACAACCTGAGGCACAAGAGCTTTACACACTTTGTTTTGGTTTGATTTTTAAAGCATTAGTCTTCATGTTGATAAAGGTAGCCAGTTTACTTTCTAAACGGATCAATTTACCCCCACTACCACACACCCACAAAAAGATCAGCTGTTCATAACAGTCTCTGTTTTAATGGGTTAGTAAAGAATGTGTTCAGGAAAAAGAAAAACCCTGAAATAAAACATATGTTTCACTATCGGTCTAGAAATTGTCTTTTTTTTTGTTTTGCTGATGAGCAGCTAAAGAAAATATAGTTCAGAAGTCTCTTCTAATGGACACAGAAGGGCTTCCATTCAAATGTGTAAGAAATCAGAAGTTTGGGTAAATATTTGAGCCAATACTTTTTTTTAAACCCCAGTATTTATCCAGGATAAAGATTTAGGAAAGAAAAACCTAATACTATGTGCCTGTGTTACTTTTTCTGTTGCTGTGACAAAGAGTACTTTAGAAAGAAACAGTGTGCTTTGGCTCACAGCTCAAGAGTGTGGTCGATCGTGGTAGTGTAGTGGAGGCAGCAGAAGATTAAAGCAACTAGCCTCATCCCATCTGCAGACAGGAAGAAGAGCAATGGATATCTGTGTACAAGCCAGGGTCTCAGCCTAGGGAATGCTGCTGCCCACAGTGGGCTAGTCTTCCTGCATCAAACAATATAACCAAGAAAACCCCTCACAGGCATACCCAGAGGCTTATCTCCCAGGTGGTTCTAGAGCTCATCAGTTGATTATTGAGGTTAACCATCACACTGCAATTGATTATGTAGCCTTTAACTAAGCATTTATGATCTAGAAGGCTTTATATTAATAGCATATGGAGATTACAGATGAAAAGTGTCCATAGTTCTGATTTTATCAAATGTGGTCATCAGAGTCTCCTTGGGGTAATAACAGTAGCGTTTTCCCACCCTACCAGAAATGTTAGTTTATGGGAATATGTAGGTTTTTTTTTAAATACTGTTTCTAAGCCCTAGGGGCTCCACATGTGCCATTAGAATGGGATGTGAGGCCTCTTAGAACAAAAAGGAGGCCACAAATGTCATCAGGAGTTTTGATGCTGTGATTCAAAGGACTTGTATATTTTTTTGAGAAAGCCACAAAAATACAGAAAAGTAGAGACTCTCAGAGATATGTCTACCGGGCAACAGAGAAAACCATTTTACAGCAATTATAGAAACTTGGAAGTTGGGACTATTGCAACGTTCTTGGAAGTGGCAATTTCTTCCTCTGGTATTGATCAGAATGACCCTGATTGTCCTGAGCCACACAGTTTTACAATGTCAGGTCATACCAATTATTTTCTTCTAGCTGGTTGGTAATTTGACTTAACCTGATGAATAGCAAGTGACCCTAAAAGTCTCAGGTCAAGGACTATCATCTCATTCTTAATACCATGAAATAACAGTTTCCTGCTCTGCCTGTCTCAGAAGGAAGAAAATGCAATGGGTGAATCACTTCTGGGGAGTTTTGTTCTTTCAGTTTCCTCTTTTGCCAGGGCAGATTCTAAAGACATAGAAATCTCTACAAATTGAAAAAAAAAATCTGTTCCCAGTTCCAAATGATTACAAAACAGTCTCATGCTTTATTTCTGAAATAACATGAATTTATGTGTGTTCAATGCTCCCACTCTAAGCTCAAGCCTGGGATAACATGAGTTGAGCAGAGAGAACAAAAATAGAAAACAGAAAGAAACTCATTAAAAATGAGCTCGAAGTAGATGCAAATTCTGTCTGCTTTCTTACTGCAAGGTCTCCTACTAGCTTTTGCACTTGTAGGAGGTAGCCCAGAGAGGACAGATTTACCATGGGAACCCTAAGCATCTTCTCAACAAAACCAAACTCCTACCCAGAATGCCTTGTCAGGTTTCCATTACTTCCCACACCTGCCAGTGATTCTTCATCTGTGTTTTTATATTAGCATTCTAAGGAAAGTTTTAGGTAAAATGGAACTTCACTTATTAGATGTAGAGAACTAACAAGGGTATGAAATATTCATGACATGTGGAAAGTAGCCTAAGGATTACCCAACTATATTGGTCAGATTTTGCTTCCTTTTGACAAAATACAAAATACAAAATTCCCTGGCAAAAACAACTTAAAGGGGAAAGGGCTCATCTGGGCTCCTGTTTTCAGAGGGCTCAGACCAGCATCCCTGGCTCCACTGATCCCGATTCTGTGCTGAGAAAGAGTAGTGGTAAGACATGAGGCAGATGCTATTTATCTCATGACAGACAGATCACTAGAAAGGGACCAGGGACCAGAGGATGCATATAACCTTAAAGAGCACCCCTCCCCACAGTGACCTATTGTCTAATAGGTCAGCCCCCATTTTCTAAAGTTTCTACTACCTCCCAAGAGTGGGCACCCAAACCCCAAATATGACAGTCTGGACTCCTCAGGTTAGACTCTTAACCGAGTGAACTGAATCAGTGCTGCTCAGAAACTTGTGTGAAGTAGGTTTCTGCTTGTCATGCCCACCCCCTGACAGATGACTGTCTCCTTTACATGGGGCATCTAGTTCCCTATGAGCACATACCAGAGCACAACACTAGCTGCCAGCCTCTTCTGGCCAGTGAACCTCCCCAATATCTACTCTAACTCCCAGGCTGTTTCTGCTTGCAGACTTCTGCACAGGCAGATACCCTTTAAAACTGGCAAAGCGGTCCCTGCCTTTTGTTCTTGTCTCTACCACCCAAGAGACAGCCAGGGCAGTCCACTTTGCTATAATCTCTCTGTGTGTCTCTGTGTCTCTCTCTCTCCCTTCCGTCTTCCTCTCCCTCTCTCTCTCTGCCTCCTGAGAGATAGGAACAACACTTGTGAATTTTCCAAAATCAACCTTTCCTTCCACCCACAGAGTGTTCCTGTTCGGTGGTCTCACTTTGAGGAACCAAGCATTCGACATGTGAGTCTATGTGGGACATTTCCTATTCAGGCTGTACCCCTTTTAAAAGGGAAATTATGAAACTAGGGGATCGTAAGAAAGAATCCAGGCACTCAGGAGGCTAAAACCCAAGGATGGCCAATGGTTCAAGGCCATCCTCCACAGCAGTGAGGGCTCTGTGTGCACAGTCCAATCTGGTGTACATGAGACTCGGTACGTGTATCCTCAACCCAAAACAAACCAAAACATACTAAAACAAACAATAATAATAAAGATGTGGGTCGAGCGGATCCAGCACAAAGCTGAAATTACTCAGCAGGCAACAAAGAAAACAGTGGTGACTGCAAGCTCAGGCCATGAAGAAATTGAGAACGCCATTGATTTACCTATCTGAGATTTGAAGAAGGAAGCTGGGAAGGATGAAAGCTACCCTGTTTCCACAGCAAGGATGCGGTTAACGACTGGAAAATAGAAATGGAACAAAGGAAAGTACAAAATCCATCGCCAGCCAACACCGAGTGTTGGCTCAGGGGCACAGTACTTGCTGCCAAGCCTGGTGACCTGAATCCAGTTTTCAGAAGCCCACAGGGTGGAAAGCATGTATTGATTCCCAGAAGTTGCCCTCTGGGCTCCCGAGAAGCACCCGTGGCACAGTCACGTGCACATGCGTGTAATAAATAAACAGAACTACAGAAGATGGCTTTCCACCTGTCTAAGACTTGCCTTCCAGGGGTTTAGCAGCATCCAGGTTTTACACAACTGCGCTTATCTCTTGGTATTTTATCTTGTAAATAGGCTCCTTTTCCCACCATTTTTTTTTTTTTATGCTGATATTACAGAGAGGAACTTCCCGAGCATTTCTGAATCTCACATTACCTTATGTCAACTGCAGACACATTTCAGGGGTCTTGATCATTGTTGCCTACAGGAAATTGCAATGACTTATCACGATACTCCTTGATCCTGAGGGATGTGCTTGGCAGGGGGGCCGGGGAATCCTTCGGAGACTCCAGACTCAGAGTTGAACCCATTCACTGCTTCTGTGTGTTGGAAGAGAGTGGGTGGCTTCATTGTTTGTTTTTGCCTCACACTCACTTGTTTAACTCACACAAGAGGAAATGCATCTAGAGGAAAGGGAGGCTTGTAAACAATTATTTCCAGCTTCCAACTCCCACAGTAGAGACGAGGGCAAAAAGCAGGGTAAGAATGAACGTGCATTGCCAAAAACCATATGCAGCATAAATATAAAACCTATATGAGGCTCATAAGATGTCAGAAAGACACATGAGATAGGACAAAAGTTATAAATATTTCATAGACAAGTAGGTGCACATACAAATAAGAAGGCACTAAGCAGGGTGCCTTTTCGTGTTTATGGTCTCTTAAATCTATGTATATAAACAAGTATTCACATGCACACTGGGTAGCTGGAATGCAGATTGAAAATTTGCCTACATGCCAGACACATCATACATTGTCACCGCACTCAGCTGGTGAGTGTGTGAGAAAACAGGAGTTCTCAGGGCCTCGGAGTGGAGGATGCATTTGGCATTATCCACCAAAGCCACAACTGCATATCTCACTAGAAGCAGCAATGCCTCTGCCAGAATTCAGCTTCAAGATACAAACCAGCGTGTGACTTGTAATTACAAGCACCTGTGCGCACTCTTCGGCACCCATCAGCAGAGGTGGGAGGCTGGGAGAGTGAGTAAACAAACGATTGTATAGCCCTACACCTTGGAATACTATGGGCTACAGAGATGGCTCACTGGTTCAGGGCACTATACCCAAAACAAAAGCCAAGTGTCTTGGCACATGCCTTTAACCCCAGCACTCAGGATATAGAGGCAGGATTGAGGCCAGCCTGTTTACATATCGTGTTCCAGGTCAGAAAGAAAGAGAGAGGAAGGAAGGGAGGGAGGGAGGGAGGGAGGGAGGGAGGGAGAGAGGGAGGGAGGGAGGAAGGAAGGGAGGGAGGAAGGAAGGAAGGAAGGAAGGAAGGGAAGAAGGAAAAGAAGGGAGGAAGGAAGGAAGGAAGGGAAGAAGGAAGGCAGGAAGAGAGGGAGGGAAGAAGGAAGGGAGGAAGGAAGGGAAGAAGGAAGGAAGGGAGGGAGGAAGGAAGGGAGGGAGGGAGTAAGGAAGGAAGGAAAGGAAGAAGGAAGGAAGGAAGGGAGGAAGAAAGGGAAGAAGGAAGGAAGGAAGGGAGGGAGGAAGAAAGGAAGGAAGGAAGGGAAGAAGGAAGGAAGGAAGGGAAGAAGGAAGGAAGGGAGGAAGGAAGGAAGGGAAGAAGGAAGGAAGGGAGGAAGAAAGGAAGGGAAGAAGGAAGGAAGGGAAGAAGGAAGGAAGGGAGGGAGGAAGGAAGGGAGGGAGGGAGGAAGAAAGGAAGGGAAGAAGGAAGGAAGGAAGGGAAGAAGGAAGGAAGGGAGGAAGGAAGGAAGGGAAGAAGGAAGGAAGGGAGGAAGAAAGGAAGGGAAGAAGGAAGGAAGGGAAGAAGGAAGGAAGGGAGGGAGGAAGGAAGGGAGGGAGGGAGGAAGAAAGGAAGGAAGGGAGGAAGGAAGGGAAGAAGGAAGGAAGGAAGGGAGGGAGGAAGAAAGGGAAGAAGGAAGGAAGGAAGGGAGGGAGGAAGGAAAGAAGGAAGGAAGGAATGGAGGAAGAAAGGGAAGAAGGAAGGGAAGAAGGAAGGAAGGGAGGGAGGGAGGAAGGAAGGGAGGAAGGAAGGAAGGAAGGGAAGAAGGAAAGGAGGAAAGGAGGAAGGAAGGAAGGAAGGGAGGGAAGAAGGAAGGAAGGAAGGAAGGGAGGAAGGAAGGGAAGAAGGAAGGGAAGAAGGAAGGAAGGAAGGGAGGGAGGGAGGAAGGAAGGGAGGGAGGAAGGAAGAAAGGAAGGGAAGAAGGAAAGAAGGAAAGGAGGAAGGAAGGGAAGAAGGAAGGAAGGAAGGGAGGGAGGAAGGAAGGAAGGAAGGGAAGAAGGAAGGAAGGAAGGGAGGAAGAAAGGAAGGAAGGAAGGGAAGAAGAAAAGTGCCTTGTGTGTGTAGAGGTGCATGTGTGTATACACACAGGCACATGTATATGTCCATTTATACTCTTGTAAAGGCCAAAGGTCAACAATGGATGTATTTCTCTATTGCTATTCTTCTCCATTTTGTGCCTTAGTGTCCCTGACTCAGCCTAGAACTTGCCATTTTGGTTAGGCTATTTGGCCAGGGAGCCCCTGGGAACTGCCTGTCTCTGCTTTCCTGGTGCTGAGGTTCTAGTTCTAGGCATGGGCTTCCACACTCGGCTTTGACATGGTGCTGGGGACCCAGACTCAGGTCTTATCTGAAGAGCCATCTCCTTGCCCTATGTATTGGCTTTTATATGCAAAAAACAAAACAAAACAACACAAAAACTCTGCAGTAGTAAGTAGGAAACACAAAAGCATTTTTCTTTGGAATGGTACAGTATGAAAGGCCCAGTGGCAGGCGGGTAGAGTTGACCCTCTGGATTTTATGCTTAAATTACACATGTGCTGCTTAGTGAAGAACAAGAGATTTTATTTAAAAAGAATACTGGGGTTGGGAATAAAGGAAGTTATTAGAACCTCAGTAGAATGCTACAAAAACCAGCATCAAAAGGCCTGGGGATAAGCTCTGGGAGGAGAGAGCAGCAGGTCCTTTATGCAGCTCAAAGATGGCAGGGTGACAGGTGGCAGGAACACAAGTTGCTCTCTGCTTACTCATCTGCACTAAATTGTTGTGGATTAAGCAATGCACAGTTTCTGCCTTCTTCCACACAGTGCACCTGAAGCTTGGCCTGCTGTGACTTCTTTCAAACCCACTGTAAATTTGTTTCATGCCTCTGAGCCGATGCTGGTCTCACTTCTCAGAACGTCCCCCTTGGCTTGTTTCTCTGGAAAGCTTTTCACTCCTGAAACCCAGCAGGTCATAACCTCTTCAAGACACCTTGAGATCCTCCTGGAATAGAGCTAAATTTCTGTGCCCGTCTGAGCCTTCTCCTCTCATCTGGCTGACTCTGTTCTACTGTGATACAGCTTTGGTACCTCATTAAATTCTGGCAGATGCCAATGTTGTCTTTTTATGTGTTGAAGCCTGGATGGCGAGGTAACCCATAACTAGCACAGTACCTGGTTTCTACATTGGCTTCATGTAGAGAGAACATATAGAGTACGGAGTAAGAAACTCCTTCTGTCTATATTCCAAACACAGTGAGGAAGCAGAACAAGGAAGAGTCTGCTCAGCTGGGGAGCCGGAGAGATGGCTCAGCTGTGAAGAGCACTCATGACCCTTGCAGAAGACCCGGGTTTGATACCTAGCAGCCACATGGTACTTCTTGACTATCTGTGACACCAGTTCTAGGGGACTCTAACAAATATGCACATGCATGCAGGCAAAACAGTCATACACATAAAATAAATCTTTTGTAAAAGGTCTGCTCTCTGAGTCTTCTTGCTCTCATGGGTCAGAGGCTCATATAATCTATTCGGGCAATGGGAGCAGAGACAGCAATGGGGAGGGGGTTTGGAAGCTCTGTGAGTACCATGGTGAATGAACCACACCCAGACCAGCAATCAGTAGGCAGATCAACTTTACTTAGGATGATTGAAGGCTTATAAAGTTTTGGGGACTGAGGGTAGCATCATCCAGGATGGGCAAAGGTCATTGGCTAGGGGCTTAGGGTACATGGAATGCCTCAGTAACATGGGGAAGTATTTCAGGAATCCCAGGTGCTTGCTGAACAGGTTTTATCAGGAGAAAAAAAAAATGGTCCTATAATCTAATTGAGGCTACGTGACATTTCTCAGATAGAGGAGTGTGTGGGGGCTTAGAATCCCCCAGACAGGGTCAGAGAAGGAGAAGTTCAGCTAACAAAGGGAGTCTTCCATATTGTGGAGCCCAGAGGTTATGTGGTCATGGTGGACTTCCATCTTAATTAGCAGTTTTCCCACACCACTCCACTGTGTGTACTTCTTCAGGAACAGAATCTACTGGAGCCTTGGAGTGGACTGACTAGGTCCTGAATGCATAGAACACATCTATTTCAGAAGATACAGTGCCCTTGCTGTCTACACAGCCTTTCTGTGGGCCTAGAAAAAAAGCAAAAGCAGCTTTGACGGTGTTGCTCCTTTGGCTGTCTGACATGCTTTCTTGCAGGTGATGGTGATGGTGTGTGTGTGTGTGTGTGTGCGTGCGTGTGGTGTGCCAGGGAAAGGGCTGTTTTCTGATTACATTTATATTCAAAACATCCAAACTGGCTTTCTGGCTCATTTATCTTAGCACGTTGGTTTATGTCATTAGAAAATAAAAGGAACAAGAAAAAACTTGAAATGTTCCTACCTCCTCCTCCTCACCAAGACCAACCTATGCATCTCCAATCAGAAAATAAATGTAAGTGGCATCTCTGTATAAAGCCTGGGTTTAGGAAACTGAGTTCCTCACATGTCACAAAAAGATCTTCATTTATGTTTCATTTACCATTTCCACCCATAAAATTCAATTAGGAGTTCTTATGTTCTCTCCGGAGCCTTGTTCTGACACCTGAATCCCTTGTGCTGTCATCACATTTGCTTTGACTGGGATTTGTTGGGATATTGACTCACCTAGAAACACCTGCGCCTTGTCTAATGCAGTTGATTCTGCACCGAGCGAGGGGACGCCGTCTTCTGGGCCGCACCTGCCATCCATTCATAACTGTGGCAACACAGCAAAGAACTCGATCCGCCAAAGCCTCGCTCCTCACTCACAGAAGGAGAGAGTCTTGACCTCTGAGTAAGAGATCTGCTAACACACTGTATCCGGAGGACACTGGAGTCTCAACAGCCTATTTGAAGTCGCTGGTCCATCTGGCACTCAATATTCTGCTTCCCTTCACTGCTGTTTGCTTTCTTGCTTTGGATTGCACTGACCTATTTCTACCTTCCCTACCCTAACTAGATACTGTTTTCATGTTCCCCAGCCCATCCCCCTCCACACACACACACACACACACACACACACACACACACACACACACACACAGAGATCACCTCAGCCATCACCCCTGTTAGATGACATCATACTGCTTTCTCCTCTGGTTTACCGATGTGTAAACTCCCATGTCAGACAACTCACATGAATTAAAACTATACCTGTTAATGGCATCTGATTCAGAACATGGAGAGAATCCTGTTCTGGGCACACATCCAAAGGAACTGAAATAGGTTCCTTCTTTTACGATTGTGGCAACTATTTTAGAGATGTAGAGTCCTGATTTATTCACTGTCCTTCCTCAAAAAAGAGGGATCTGTTTATATAGCACTGTGCACAAAAGCCAAGTGTTAGACAGTGTGCAGGTCTGTCCTAAACTGCAGATTTTGAAAATGAGCCGATGAGATGGTATTAAGAGACAGAATCCTTAAGAATTCATTAGGCCATGAGAATGGGACTACCACAAGTGGGGCTACCACAGTGGGATTAATGATCTTATAAAAGCAGTACATGAGACATGCTTCCCTCTCCTTTTATCTTCTGCCTCTCCCAGCTCATGAGGACAATGTGTCTCTCTGTCTGCCTCTGCTTCCCCCCTAGAGGACACAGCCATTGGGCACACACCACCCCACCCCACCCCTTTAGAACTGTGAAAAATAAACTGCTATTGTTTATAAGTTACCCAGTTTGTGGTATTTTGTTATAGCAGCTCAAGCAGACTAAGATAACACAGAAACAACACAAATGGCCATTAAAGAAAACATATATATATATATATATATATATATATATATATATATATATATTCATGAAATCTGATTTTGGCCTTTACAAAGAAGGAAACCCCTCCCGCCATTTGTTAATGGTACAAATGAAACAAGAACATTACGCAGAATAAAATGAGACACAGAAAACAAGAACTTTATGATGGGATGTATAGAGCAAGTTTAAAATTGACTCACGGAAGCGAAGTGATAGCTGTTAGCAGGTGTCGGAAGGGATGGAGAAACGGGGAGATGACAGGTACAGGGGACAAAGCTTCAGTCCCACAAGATGAATTAGTCCCAGAGGTCTTCTGTGCACTGAAGTGCCTATGGTTAATAGTACTCTTTTCTATATTCAAACTTCTGCTAAATGGTCAGATCATAATTATTCATGTCACATGCACAAAAATAATAAGAACATTTTAAATAATATTTGAAAACCTTTGGAAGTAGTGAGCAGATTTATGGGAGACATGTAATTATCTCTAAACTCATCAAGTTGTAAACATCACATATATAGACCTTTTTGAAAGCTAATCACAGCCCAACATAAACAATTTGGGAGGAAAATTCTTATACCCAAATATTTTAAAATGCAAGTCTCAATTTATTCACTGTCCTTTTAAAAACAGGAAGAATAGGGGAAGAAGTCCTTTAGCCTGAACAGTCTCAGATTCTGAGTATAATGTTTTTCTCAGTTTTCACACCAAAATCTAACCCTGCCAGAGGCACATTCAGATGTAATGTAAATACTGGGGCCCGTCACGTGAATGCTCAACACCTACTGAGGCCTCACATTGAAGGGGTTGGTTCTCAATCTGTGATCCTACTGGATGTCGGTATAGCTTTTGGGACATAAGAGCAGCTTTTCTCAACCTTCCCAATGCTGTGACCCCTTAATATACTGTCTTATGTTGTGATGACTCCCAACCATATACATTATTTCATTGCTACTTTATAACTGTAGTTTTACTACTGTTATAAATTTTAATGTAAACTTTTTTTTTGAGATAGATGCTTGGTAGGAGTCAGAACCCACATATTAAGAAACGCTGGTCTAGTGGAAGCTATAAGATGTATCCTGCTGGGGGGTACATCAGTTCTTCTATTTTCTCCTCTAAAATATTTCTCTTCGTGCAATATTTCTCCAGTAATGATTAATTTAGTTGGAAAGATCATCTTTCAAGTCTGGATACCACTGCGGGATGGAGAAGGAACAACGCCAAACAATCATCTTTTTTTAAGATGTATTTATTTTATGTATACGAGCACACTGTAGCTGTCTTCAGACACACAAGACCCCATTTACAGATGGTTGTGAGCCACCATGTGGTTGCTGGGAACTGAACTCAGGACCTCTGGAAGAGTAGTTGGTGCTCTTAACTGCTGAGCCATCTCTCCAGCGCCCAAACAATCATCTTAGTGGCAGATAATAGAGTAGTTAGAGCTGCTCCCAGAAAAGACCAACCTTACACAAAATGAGAATGGATCCCTGGAAAACTCTTACCTTCATGATGTTTATGATACTGGTATGAAAACTGTACTCAGGTTTTTCATGTCAGGAATCTGGAGAGGTACTCCATGTTAAAGACCAAAAAACAAATCTGGCTTTAAACCAAAGGCACTCACAGGCCTGAAATTACTCATTAAATACACACATGTACACACATGTACACACATATCCTCAACCATATAAGAAGGGAATGTTCTAACAAATATTTTGTTTGTACAGCACAAATGAAGCCACTACCATCTGCAACATGATGACCTCTGCCTTGTCTTCATATGGAATTTAAGAAGATGGATTCAGTAGGGAGGTCCAGATGGAAGGATCTGCATCATGGCCTATAATTCTGTCTTTTAAGATGGAGACTTGGAGGGAGTGAGAGAGAAGGAAGGAAGTCAGAGTGGAGGAGAAAGAAGACTCAATCTCGGATCCAATGAGACATTTGAGGCAACAGTGTCTGTGTAGGGTGGAGATGAAAGGTGCTTAGCTCGGAGCCCTGAACCACATTACTCACTCCCCTAGCCTCTGTGACATGTCTACTTCTCATCAGTGATTGCTGGAGAGATTTTCCACTGAAAGAATGTGGAGATCCTTGGAGCAACATACAGAATGCAATAAAAGCTGGCCATCGGACAGTTTGTCTCTTAGTTTGATTTAAACCCTAAAGAGAGCCATTAAATTTTATCCTAAACAGAACTCAAAGGAAAAGATGAACCAACCACAGCCACCATAGAATAAACACCCTGAAGGTCTTAGCTGTGGGTGATGGGTCAGAAACAGTACGGTTACTTGGAGTCAATAATGGAGAAGCCCTTTAGAAATCTTAAACTATTGTAGAGCCTGCCACACAATTACAATCACAACCACAGGAGCTCTGCTGACAAGGCTGCAAAGATTGCCCTTGGAAATCACACAACAGTCTCGTGTAGACTGTCTGCACAGTGTAATCCTCCCTCCTGGCTGAAGAAATCGGTTGTTATGGTAACAGAGTTTGCAGCAGCAAGCAGCAGAAAATCATTTTTCATTCCCAGCAAGATGCCTTCCCCCTTTGGAAAAAAAAAAAAGAATGTTACATTCGGTCAGGCAAAACAACACAAAAGCCCTCACCGTGAACACTCTTGAATTCACAGATTATTTCTTTACAAATTGATCTCCTCACTCCTCCCAGGCCCCCAACTGCATCCACCACCCCTTCTCTTTGAACTGATTCGGACATGATGTCATCTGGTTCTGTACAGATGTTCACAGGTAGCCAACGGCCAGGTCAGCCTGGATAATCATCCTTACGATTTGCTCATACGCTCTCCAACTCTAGTTGCGAACAACCTGGGTGGGCTTCTTGCCCCTAGAAACTGACCACACTGCCTTCTGGTTCGAACCCGCTCTCCTTCCCACGTTGTTGATTTCTTTTCCTTAACGTTCTGGATTCATCAATCTGGGAGCTCTTAAAAGCATTTGCATTGGTGTTTACTGACAAACAGAGATTTCGGTGGAGATGTGGGGTAGGGGACTGAAGCCATGGTGGCTGTGTCAGATGTGACGTAAGAGTGCCCATGTGGGATGGAGGTGGAAGGCTCGGAGCTCTGTTTCATTTCTCATCAATAGCCATGGCTTCATGGAACATTTTCACATAAGTATCTTGTATTTTGGCCACATCCACCCTCTCCCATCTTTCCCTTCTCCCCAATTCCACTCTTTTCACTCAACACACAATCTGCTTTATATTTCCATGTGCTGCACACAATTTATCTATATAAAATCTAAAATCCGCAAATGAGAAAAAATGCTTACCTTTCTGAAACTGAGCTAGTTTACTTATAGAATGATCTCCCCTGGTGTCTGCCTTCCTACAAGCAGCAGACTCTAGTCCCACTTTACGGCCTCGTGAAGCTCCATTCTGACTCTATCCCGGGGTCACCGTGCATCGGTTGGCAGACAGGCTAAAATTCTACAACCTGGCTGTTGTAAACGGTTCCACGGTGAACACAGATGTGCAAGTATTTCTGATATATCTCAATAGAGAGTCTTTGGATAAGTATTCAGGATGTTAGAGCTGGGTCATATGGTAATCTTAAGTTTGGTTTTTGAGGTGCACTGATTTTTACAGTGGCTGATTTTCATAACTTAAATGCCCACCAGCAGTGTATAAGAGTTTTCCTTGCCACATAGCTTCACCAAGATCTGTAGCCATTATGCCTGGGGTGAGATGGATTATCAATGTCATTCCATTTCCCTAAGAGCTAAGGATGTTGACAGTTTTTTCATATGCGTATTGGCTGGCCATTTGTATCTCATCTTTTGAGAACTGTTTATCTCACTAGCCCATTGATGGATTGGTTGGTTGATTTCTCGGTAGTTGTTCTTTTAAGTTCCTTATAGATTTTGAATAGTTGTCTTTTGTTAGGTGTGTAGCTAGCAAAAATCCTGTCTAATAGGTTTCAGCTCACTGGATCTGTTATACCCTTGACATACAGAAACTTTTCAGTTTGATGCAATCTCCCATTTTTCTCTCTTGTCTGTTTTGTTCTGCTGTTCCAACAACTCCTAAATTATTAAGATATACTGGCTGTTGTTCTCACCTCAAAGGGAATAAGAAATGATGTGTTCTGGAGCCAAATATGAGTGGCTATGGTAAGAAATATGGACGTAAATATTTGTCCCCAACTCTATGTTCTAACTCAGCAACAGATTTGTGAAGTTTTTAGTTACGGAACAAAAAGAACATCATGCATTTAGGAACCTGGAAATACATTGGTGGGGCTATAGCAAAGTACCGATGTCTCTGCTATAGGATTCAGATGCTGTCTTATGACAGTCTTAGGTTCCTTGTGGGGATCCTAAAGATGTCAGGTCAGACACGGAAGTGGACAATCGGACAATGCCTGGGTGTTAAGGGACCTAAAGGGACCACAGGATACTTAGGCTGTAAATATATAACATCTAAGCGTAGGAAGTCTACTCAGTCTCTCCCCACTCTTCAATACAAGAGTGAGAAGCACACAGTGGGACTACAGTTCTCAGCATCTGTGCTCTTGTAGATCTCCTCGCCTTCACGCCCCAGCAATGCTTAACGTACAGCGTCATGGTACACACTGTGCTGGCCTCCCTCCTCGCACCCCCTCCAGCTAGTTTCTATACCCTCTCATTTTAATGTCAGAATCAAAATAGTTTTCTTTTCCCAAACATGAAATCAGAGTACCCCTTAAAGAATGTAACCTGCTCTTGTTCAGAAAATATTCATATATATTATACATATGCATACACATAACACTTATGTGTTATGTACATATAACATATATGTTGATGTCTAAAATATACATATATACACATATATGCATACATGTTATATACATTTATACGTATAATATGTATGTGTAATATTGTATATATAGAGAGATAGACATATAGATATAATAGGACAGATTCACCCAGAGGCCTGAACATTTGTGGAACTGCTATTGCATGATGGGAGGGGAAGAATTTGTCTGTTCCTCAGCGGAAGAGGGGAGGCTGGGAGGATGAAGGACAGGGTCTCCGGAACACTACTGCAGGGAGGGGTCACAAAGGACTGCAATTAAGTGGGCCAATTTTTTCTTTATATATTTTGTGGGTTTTACGTGTGCTCATCTTTGGCAAGCCCGGGAGGTGTCGTGTTTGTTCCCAGACTGACACAAGGAGCTGGAGTGGGAAGACAGCATGAGTTACATCAGGTAGAAATGCTCCCAGGTTTAGACATCTCTGCAACCTCATTTCTCACATGTTTACACATGTCTACAGAAGTCAGGGACAGGAAGCCCCGGCTGCTGTCTAGCTTATGTTTTATTGAACTAATATAATTTATCAGGATATCTTTAATCCTCTCCAGCCCAGTGAGAACATAAAAATAAGTAATGTGGAAAAGGACACTCCTCAGACATTATGATTGGAATCATAAAAATATTCAGTAGGAAAAAATGATCTGAAAACAATACATATGCACACACAAACACACACAGAGAAATCAACGTTTTTTGAGAACATTGTACAATGTGGTTACATTAGATTACTTTCTAATTTATTTATAACAATGTGACTTGAACACAGGACTTTCTCCATACAAAGCTTTATACTACTAGCCTAGTTAAAATTTTTTAAAGGACAATTTTTAAAGGTTATTTAGCAATGAAAAGAGCTGTTCATGTAACACCCAAATCCTAGAATAAAAGTAATATGTTTGTGTGCCTGCAATAATATAAAATAGAAATATCACCAGATATCATGGTATACAGCTTTGATTCCAGTACTTTAGAGGTAGAGCCAAAAGTATCTCCGTCAGTTCCAGACCAGCCTGGTCCACATAGTGAGTTTTAGGCCCACCCATAGTGAACCAAAATGATCATAGTCTGATTCAGCTAGGGAGCATACTCGGTGGTGTCAGATGGCCAGATAACATCCCTGGTTGGAGGAAGAGAAATCAGGACCGCACACGGCTATTCCCTATGGGGCTGGAACATATGAGCAGTAAGGTTCAACCAGTCAGCGGGCTCCTGGGTGCATCCACACAGGGAAAGGAGCCAGCTGCCCTCTGGCAGGTGCTTCCCTCTGGTGGTAAACTTGACAAGACTCCTCTACAGGTCCTAAGTCCCATGTGTCCATACCACAGATAAATATGCAAATAGTATGTATAGAATAACACGACAGAGTGCAATTCACAAATTGTTTAAAAATACTTCTAATCTTGCTACATCTTTTTATTTCTGTAAGATGGAGTTTCACAGCACTGTTGTGAGAGATTAAATGGGACAATAGAAAGCAATCGCAATTGTCACAAAGTCCTCAATAATAGGGCTTGTGTGTCACAAAGTCCTCAGTGGTGTTGCTGGTCTTTGTTTTCCCCTCGTTTCCTAGCATACTCCTCTCTGAAGAGCTAGACTGTCTCTTCACTTTCTCTGTCCTCTGCCCACCCCAGCACCAGCCCTTGTCTTTCTGCTTGCTGGCACTGGATGTCACCTAAGGTTGCGTGCTGGGATCTAAGTGTCATGAACTTATCATGACAACCGAGAAGATGCCAGACCAAGCCTTTAAGGAAGAGGATATGATAACAGATCCTGAGACTCCTTGATAAGCAAACCGTAAGAACCTTTCCGATTTAAGCCTCTTACTGAGGCCTTGCTACTGGAGGCCACCGATGCTGCTGACTGGCAGAATGGGACGTCAAGAGAAACGGAAGACTGAGAGAGACGTGTGTCATATGCAGCAGATAAATTAACTCGAGTTCTATAAGATACAGGGGCTGTTTAAAATAAGAACATACCATCGAATGGTAACTAATGATGTAGTCAGTCTGATGGTGTCTTTTGTCAAACTGATTCACAGCGTAATCTCCAGGCTTTCTCCCTTCTTGCGAAACAAAGGAAATGAACCTCTCCTTTGCTTCCAAGCTATTTGGAGCAGGACTGCGGTGAGAGGAGAGGACTCTAATGAGGTTTCTTGTTCACCGCTGTCTACCAAGGTGACTGAAGAAAACAAACAGCAGCCAAATAGCACCTTAATTTAGTGAACTATGGCTCTTTCTGCTTCTGCAAGAAGACACGCACTCTGAAAATTCTCCCAGTATTGCCTATAACTGAAAATGTAAATGACTTTCCCTCTTTTATTATTTAGTAAGTAGGATCCCCATGGAACCATGGGAAGCCAGATCGAGCTTTTGTTTCTAACAGGAGCTGTGTGAACATGACATACCCATGGACTGGCTCCGGATCACAGGGACAGACATGCAGTGACTTGGTGTGAATGTAATTCTCTCGGATGCTCCCAGTGAGAACTGGGAAGGAAGAGGCAAAGCTGCAGTGCATTTGAACTCACGTCCTTTATCTTAGCTCCCAGCGAGCACTCTCAGGAGGCAAAGCCGGGCTTTCTGTTGTCTATCTCATCGATTAAAAGGGGCGGTTGTAGAAAGGAGAGTTTGCAGAATTTTCATTGTAGGACATTTGGAGAGCTACAGGGCTTTGCTCTGGAATTTTATAAAAGCTGGTGCCTGACTCGGCTTCTAAGAATGGGCAGATGCAGATCTGGGAAGCTCAGGCTCACGTTGCCTATACCACAAACTCAGCAAGGGACACAGGGTTGGATCATCAAGGTGTGCCTTATCAAGTGCTGCCGATTGCAGAAGGCATCTCCCCATCGGGCTCTTCAGGGAGGGGCTAAAAGCAGTTTGTCCTGGAGCTCAGCTTCAGCCTCTGCTCAGGTGGTCAGCCATGTTCTCTAAGACTGGATATCTCTCTGAAAATAGAAATGCTGGGTCTAGTTAGAGTAAGCTGATATCAACCCACATGATGGAAGTGGGGGACAGGGCATTCTGAGTTTTGTCAGGCCTTTGGTTATTTGGGAAATTGTGTTTTAATTCAAGATTCTTTAAACACCTCTGCCTCCATCAGAGTCTGTAAACAACTATTGTAAATTGAATTTTAAGCACATTAAAACCACTGCTGTAGTTTCAAGTATGTGCCTATCTAAACTTTATATATTATGCAAAAGTTGCAGAGTCAAAGGCATGTACGTTCAACACGTGCAAAGTAACCCAAAGCGATCTCTTTGATCCAGTACACATTGTATATGGACTCTTGACATATAAAACGGCCAAAGAAATTCTCTTGACATTTCCGCTGTCTGTAATCAGCATCATTCATCATTCAGATGAGAAGCCTGTCATGTGGGCACTCCTACTGTGTGAGACCCTGCTCTATGTCTAGTCACTAGGATTGAAGAAGTATCTTGCTATTGTGCACGTGAGATGTACTTGTGTTAGGAAATGAGTCTCTTTATGGTAACTAGCACCATTCCATAGCTTTGCAAGTGGGCTACAGTTGTGTTTGTTTCTTCGGTGCAGTAGATTCATTGTTATATTGAGCTAAAGACTCACTTTTTATTTTGCATCAAAAGTAGAAGCTAAGGTGCTGTGTGAAGCCTTCAGTGCAGTTCTGCTGTTCAGTGTGGTTAATGGTCACTGGCTTCTTCATGTGTTCAGTGCATGTGTGTCCTCTCTGACTTACATAAGCATGCTCCGTAGAATACTTTCCCAAGATGATGTCATACAATAGAATTGTCAGTGCTGTCAACCTTTCTAAGACTCGTGTTCATGAGATCCCAACTCTATCACGATTACTCCCTTTAATATCAGACTTGCCCTCATACTCCAAGCATGCTTGTTAATAAGTTAACTATGTTGGACACTGGATGAGTGTCTGACAGAACTTGCCAGTCCAAACTCTGATGCTGAGAGCTCTAATCTACCCACCCCTGCTCCTGTTGGTAAACTTGTTGGTTCCTTGCTCTGTCCCCAGAGACTCCTCTCAGCAGCATGCCTCTCTGTATACAAAATGCCAAATGCCTTCTGTGTAGTTCCTATACCAGGAAGAGAGGTAGAGTCAGTTGCTTAGATGAGCAGGCTGCTCAGTACACCATCCATTGGCAAATGTAGTAATCTTTTCCCTGAATTGCAGACAGTTGCCCATTCTTAGTGACTTTGAGTCAGTGGTGCACAAAATATGAAGAAAAACACATATGAGATTTATTGACTTTTTTCCCACCATGGCTGGGCCCTATCTCTAGGGCATAATAATTCTGGAGAGTTCCCAGGCCTCTGGTGCTTATATAAGATGATTGTTCCTTTATTTCCTGCTCTGAAGAAGAACATTCTCCTCATTAGCATCCCATAAGAAATGAAGCGCATCTCTACTCCAGGTTTTGTAGCTTCAAGGGGAACAGCTTCGCAACTAACCAAATTAGAAATGATTTGACATGTCTGCTGAGATAATTCAGCTAGCTCAAATGTGTAATGGTCACCTGCATCTCCTACACAGATGTCAGCCAAAGATTATAGACCAATAACACACAGCCCAGTCACACGGCCTTCACGGTGTCTGAGAGAGTGTGTACGCGACTGCAAAAAGAAATAGCTGGTCATTTTAGGCAGGGAAAATTACCCAGCAGTACATGATTTATAGTGTTATTCAGAGAAGTTTATTCCCAGGATTAACTTTTTTTTTTGTACCTTTCTCAGTTTTGTTTTTGTAAATATTGTCCTTGGGAGGACGCTTTTGTAGCCTACCAATTGCCAAATAATTGTGTGTAAGGCAGTTTGTTTTGATTATAAAGATGTGGAAGACATTATTTTCTAGGTAGGCTGTCTGTGTCAGGATGCAGGCAGATGAGGCTCAGTAGGGAGAGATGAAGCTGACAGGTTGGCATTTAGTTCCGGGGGCTGCTCGGTGGCTGCTCGGTGGCTGCTTGGTGGCTGCTCGGTGGCTTCTCGGTGGCATAATCAATTTCTGGCAGAGAGGCTACAGTCATGGATTCCTTACCTACTGTGGGTCTGAAAGGCTTCTAAAGGTCAGCCAGCCATGCTATGCTAATTTATCTATGAATTTAATGGACATTCATGAGGATGTTGCTATGTGCAGGTAACATTCTAATCACTTCCCCAAGACTCCCTGGCAAAGTTCTCAACTATAACCTGTTTGCACAGTTTCAGAACTTCCTAAGTTCACCCATGTAGGAGGAAGTAACCATGAGCCTCCTCTCTTTCTCCTATCTCATGATGCTTCCAGGAAAAGCACTTAAGACGTGATGGGCCATAACATGGACCATATAGCAGACTCTGGGAAGATTAGATTAGATACAGAAGGTCAAGATGCGCAGAAGAAAAGGTATGTGGGAGGGGACTGAGAGTAGGCTGCAGGCAACCCAGTGCCATTTCAGGAATGATGTAATGAACCAAACATGGCTCCTGACATGGCACATGCTAGAAGTCTCTTTATTTCTTATTTATCATATAAGTATACAGCAAAATTTGTTCTTTTAAGTGAATAGTTCAATTGCTTGCTTATTTTTCATGTGTATTGTCAGAGTTGCTCAACATACATACCTTTTTAAATTATTTTTTCATATAATTCAGTTTAACCATATTTTCCCCAATAATAATAATAATAATAATAATAATAAATAATAACAATAACATATTATTATCATAATCATCATCATCATCTGAAAATGTTTATGTGCATAACACCCAACATGGCAAACTGCATTATCCTTTATCATTGTCTTATAATCTTAAAAGTGGGAACATGGCTCCTAGTACTTCTTCATCTCATTTGCATTTTGGTGGGGACCTTTTTCTTCTCGTAAGTTAGAAAATGCTATTTTGCCAGTAATCGTGAACTTCAGCATGCGTGATAAATCAAACTGTGGGGAATTATGATGGCCAATTGTTGGAGCCAGCTTCCACTGAAGACAGACATGGAGACAGCCATTAATCAATGCAGCAGACTTTTCCCTGAAGGAGTAAAACTTAATTCTCTGGGGCCATTGAAAAAGGAGAAAACATATACATATACATACATACAAACATACATACACATAATACATACATATACATTCATACACACACATAGTTGGTGGATAAAGCAATGCTCTAACAAGCCCTAACAACTTTTATTTCTTCTCCTGTTCCTTCTCGTCCACTGACAGGCCTTCTGCTTGCCCTCTTTTAATTTCAACCACACCCTTAGAGTTTTCAGACAGCTCATAGATTAGGAGGGACATGACATGTAAGAACGACAAGCAGAGCAAAACCCCATAGCATGTAGACCTCAAGACAAAGAGTCCTCGGGCTGTGCCTCCAAGGCACATTCATTGTGATTTTACTAACTGGTGGGCCTGGCCACATCCCATGAGTTCTAAAGCTATTTGTTGGCCCCCCCAACAGCCAATATTGTCAACAAGATCTAGAGTCATGTAGGAGATAAGCCTCTGAGCATCCCTGTGAGAAATGTGCTAAATTACATTATTCGAGGTGGACAGACCCACTTAAGTGTGGGAAGTACCATTCAACAGGGCCTGTACAAAAGGGGGATGGGAAGCATCAGAGTTCATGGTGTGACCAGTGAACATCAAGCCCAGTGTGACCAGCAGCCTGGTCTCCTTAAACTGTAAGCCAAAGCAAACACTTGCTTCCTTTACATTGCTCTTTAAAAAGATGTATTTTAACTATGTGTGTAGGTGTTGCCCAGGAGTGCAGGTGTCTCGGAGGTTAGAGCTGGAAGAGTGTGCTGACTCCCCTGAGGCTGGAGTCACAGGCGGTGATAAGTCACCTGTAGTGGGTGCTAGGAACGGGACTCTGGTCTTCTGCAAGAACAGCAAGCTTTCTTAATGGTTGAGCTACTTCTTCAGCTGTTAAACTGCCTTTCTGAAGCTACTTTGTTGCAACAAGGAAAACCAATGAAAGTAAGATACCAGAATGGGAAACCTCAGGCTCTATTCCCAACCCAAAGCTTACCGAGCTACTAACCACATGTTGGAATTTTTTTTCTTATCTTGAAGCCTCTATACTTAGAAGCAAGGCTGCGACACCAATGTATATTAGTCAGGCTGTGGTATGGCTAGCCCCAAAATGCCTGCCTCCCATCCAAGGACCCAATAGTGGTTCAGTCCACAATTCTAGATGTCTCAGCTGTGGGCCCTAATGTCGCTGAGAGAACTAATAACCAGGCCAGTGAGAATGAGCGCAAGCAGGCAAGAAGCCAGAGCGTCCTTCTTCTCCATCTTTTTACATCTCAGAAGGCATGGCTTAGATTTAGGAAGGTCTTCCCACCTCAAATGATCCAATTAAGAAAAGAAGTCATCAAGGGTGAACCTAACTTAGGTTTTAGTTGATTCCAGATCTAGTCAAATGGACAGCAAAGATAACCCATCACGCCATGTGATCCACAGAGGCAAATGAGCATCTCTCTGAAGAAGAATTTTGTTTACAAGAATTCCAAATACAAGAAAATAATTAGGAATAAGTTATCCACAGAGTTGGAAGACTTGGATACTAAACACCATAAAAAGCACCGAAGAACAAATAAAAAGATGTTCTATGATCATGGCCTGGAAGAATTAATGTTGTTAAAATGTTCATATGGTCCATTGTGATCTACAGATTCCATACAATCCTTTTCAAAATGCCAGTGTCACATTTCACAGAAAACAGACAAGGCAGTGGCGGGAATTGGAAACTCTGGATTCAAAACATAGCACACACACACACACACACACACACACACACACACACACACAAATTCTAAAACTCATATGGACACATTCACAACTCCCTGTCTTGCCCCCATCCACATGGCAAAAAACAAAAAACAAAACCAAACAAACCATAAGGAAAACAAATGGAGGTGCTCTCTAATGTCAAACTACACTACACATATACTGTACTTACACACACACACACACACACACACACACACACACACACACACACAGAGTCATGATGTCAAAACTAAAACGAGACATCAGAAATGAACCAACACGGGCTCTCATCGCCTGCTTGTCTTGTGAGACTGAGCATCTGCTGGACCCTTGGACTTCCATTTACAACTGCTGCTGACCATTGTTTCAGAGTTGGGCTATAGACTATAATCCCTTTCTGTCAACCTAATGAAGCATTCAAACAAGCCATATGACTCTTTTCAAGATGAACTTGAAGATTATATTAAAGTTCAGAAAGCCAGAGGCTTAGAGCCAAAGACTTGTTTCAGAAGGATGAGAGGGGAGTATTTGGAAAGCTGTGGGTACAGAGAAGAGTTTGATTCCAGGCCCAGGTATAGAATGTTTGATCAAAGATTCCCATCTGGAACCAACCATTCCTACCCAAGATTATGCAGTAGTTCACAGACAGAAGACCAGGTACCCCAGTGGTTACCAGCTCATGACAAGCTAAGACTAAACTCCCTAAGCTACTGTCAATTTACCAGGGATGGCTTCTCAGAAAAACCAGTCCCCTTGAACCTTAGTCAGCAAGAATACAATTGTGGCTCATATAGTGTAGAATCTGTAGTTCACAAGAGCCTCTGCTCAGGACACAGTACCATCGACCCTCAAGTTAGTCACAGACAAATGCACCAGAAAAGGAAAAGACATCTAGAGGAGGGCAGAGAAAGGCAAGAAGAACGGCCCAAACATGAGAGGAAAAGGAGTTCTGAGGAAATGGATTTAAACAAACATAGGAGCATCCAAAGAAAGAAAACAAAGGCAGAAACAGAAACTATACAGGATGGTACAGAAAAGCTTAAGAATCAAAAAGAGAAAAAAAAACAGAGATGTATCATCTAAGAAAGAGGACCGTAAGCGAAGGAAGGAAAAAAAGGAACAAGGCGAAGAAAGAACAGAGGAGGAGATGCTTTGGGACCAGTCTATCCTTGGATTTTGAAGCTCCTTTGATCTGAGGCCCAACTGAAATAACAGTCAAGGAACTTGGTTTCTTGTGCATTCATATTCATGTCACTTGCATATGTGGACAGAAGTTTGAACTAACAAAGTGAACATGAAGTATTTAGTGTGCTTGCTTTCCAGCATGGAGATTACTTTTCTATTTTCTAAAAGATTTATTAATTTTTCTTACATATGGTAGAATTTTCCTTTAAGAGTGTGGCTCTGGTTTTGTTGACCAAATTGCTGTGGTAGTGGAATTATTTTCCCTTGGGAGATCATTTATTTAAAATTGGAGGATTAACTGACTTTTGTGCAACCTATTTCTTGGTTGGGTTTCTTTTAGTTTTGAGTCACATATTTTTATGCTCACTGGCTTTCCCTATGAAGCAATTTAGATTTCCTTTTTTAGATCTAACTTGAAATGTATTTTCTGGGTTGGAAAGTGAAATAACATAATAATTTTATTCTACATATAGTTTTAAAAGTTTCAGAGACTTCACACAAAATCGGTTTATATTCTGAAAATGTTTATAATAAAGTATTTTGACTTCTGGATGTTGCTTTTCGTCAGTGCTCTGTTCTAGTGATTTTTCTCTTGGAAAGGGAAAAGCAGTAACCACACTATATTAAAGATTTTGAAGGTAGAACACACCCAAAGGTTGTAAAAATTCTTTACCTAAAATATCAGACTCACGTTTTCTAATAAAAATTTATGGCTCATGAGAATTTTTCCAAATAATTGAAATGAAAAAGAAATTTACAAAAGAAAAAGAAATTGCTATTCTTTCTTGGCAGTGCTGTGATTTCTTTACAATGGCTCAAAGTCAACAGTTAGTGTCATACAACTGAACATTAATTGACATAATATCATGCAACTTCTTTGAAAATATTTTAATTAAAATCATAGATATTGAGGAAGAGAAAACTATAAATGTGTGGTATTGATCATATTGAGGCCACTGTGACTAGCACAATTTTTAAAAAATTTTAGGACAGAAGCCTTTTTCTTAAAATGTCCCCTGTTCTCCAACTTCATTCAAGTTGAATGGTAGAAGCTACATGCCTGGGACAGTCTCCACTTCAAAGAAACCTCTGAACCAAAATAGCAGAGGTGGAAAAACCCTGGTCAAAAGTTAGGAAGAAGACTTAAGTATGTTAAAAACAAAAAACCTAATCACTTGCATTTGCAAGTGAGAAGAATCAGCAGTGAAGAGGACACAAAAAGGTCTGGGAAACCAAAAGAGGAGAAGCCTAAATACGATGGAGAAGTGCAAAGAAGTGTAAAGCAATTGGCAATTTAGTTCCCTGCTCCCCAAGCCAGGAAGGAAGAGAGAACTGAAGACAAGTGTATAAGGTAGGCCAGAGAGTGCCAGCCACAGTAACATCAGAACACAGTCCTAGCTGCTGTAAGTCCATCAGTAGGATTAGTCTGAAACTGTCCCCCAGACAACCCAGCTTTGGAGAAGAGATCTATGTCCCTGCAAAAGCTCAAGAGTGCTATGCACAGCCTTGAGAAGTGTCCAACAGAAGTACTTCCATCATTCAGGACTGACTGCTCTGAAGATCAGAAAATAATGAACAATCACAAATTATGGTCCCTACAGAGGACCTTGCTACCCTGACAGGGTGGGAGAAGGGCCCTGAGGACAAAGATAAAAAGGAATGTCTCCAAATCCAATGGCTTTGGGGAGATGGGGAGTAACGGATATTATTATCATTGTTCCCTCTGTGATAATCAAGACTGGTCACATGGTTTTACACAGCGGGAGGTGGGGAATGAAGCCTAGATCTGAGATGGAAAGACCAGAATTGGTGAAGGGCTTGGCTCCCATCAATCCCCTCTATCAAAGAAGTTGGTTTGAGTACTTCTACTCTGAGGCATCCCAGGTATACATAACATTTGTGTAATGCCACACCTAGACTGAAAGCCACTGGAGTGAGTGCCATGTTGTCTGCTACACATACCAATAAATGTTCTAGACAAAAAAAAAAAAAAAAAGGAATGAACCAACACATACAGATGTGAAGTCTTGGTTTTTGACAAGAGTCAGAAAGACTCTACAGCAAAAGGCCAGTTCCTTCAATACGTAGGGCCGGGGAATTCAGTCTTCATCCATCAGGGATGAAACTACACCGTTATTATCATCACTATATTAAAAACATTGACTCAAAACGTACAAAAGCCTCCACAGACCAGAAACCAGCAATTACTATAAGAAAACAAAAAGGAAATTATGGGACATTGTTCTGGGCAATTACTATTTCTTTCCTTGTATTGTTGTTTATTTGTTGACAGGTTTCTCTGCTGAGGAAAGAAACCAGTTGAAGCCAAATCAGAAGTTAAAAGGTAGGTGTATTTTTTTGTTTATTTATTTACTTTTATTAGATACTCTATTTACATTTGAGATGTTATTCCATTACCCTGCCCTGCTCCCAACCCCCCCCCCTCCAGTTGCCTTCACAAAGGTGCACTCCCTCTGATCTCCCTCTCCACCCCATTGCCTTGGCATTCCCCTACATTGGGAAAACATGCCCTCTCTGGAACAAAAGCCTCTTCTCACATTGATGCCAGACACTGCTATCTTCAGCTACATATGCAACTGGATCCATAGGTCTCTCAAAGTACGCACAGACGTTGGTGTTTTACTCCATGGGAGTTTTAGAGGGTTTGGTTGGTTGATAATGTTATTATCTTCCCTTGAGGTTACAACCCCTTTCAGCTCCTTAGGTCCTTTCTTTAGCAACCTCATTGGGATCCCTGAGTTCAGACAGATGGTTAGTTGCAAACATGTTTAGCTGTATCTATATGACTCTAGCATAGTCCCTGAGGAGGCATCTCTGCCTGGTTCCTGCCAGTAAGTACTTTTTGGGACCAGCTATAGTGCTTGGATTTGGTGACTGCATATGTGGTGGATCCCCAGGTGAGGCGGCTTCTGAGTGATCTTTTTTCAATCCCTGTTCCTCTATTTGACCTTGCATTTCCTCCCATGAGAGTTTTGTGTTCTCTTTTCTAAGGACCGAGGCATCCCCATTTTGGCCTTCCTTCTTTTTGAGCTTCATAATGTCTGTGAATTGTTTCTTGGGTATTGGGTATTCCAAGATTTCTGGGGCTAGTAGAGATGGCTCAGCCATTAAAGGTTAGGCTCACAACCAAAAATATAAGGTAGATGTATTTAAAGGCAGCTCTCGGGTAAGTTCACTGGTCCCGCAGGTGGAAGTCAGGAAAGTCACATGCCAGGGCTAAAGCAAGGGGGCTTATGGGTATTGGGTGCAGGGTGATGATGGATGAGCTGGGATTATGCCCATATAAGGTAAGGAAGCTAAGCCCACTAGGTGGGTACTAGGAGCAGAGAAAAGTGTTAGAGAGTTTTCTTCTTGGGTGGAGAGGGGGAGGGGGAGGAAGAGTAAGCGGGTTAATTAGCTTACGCAGGGGATGAGTCAGGGTTCCAACCAAAACTTTGTTTTGTTTTGTTTTTGAGTTGATTCCTAAAGTGGAGAAAACTAAGCAAACGGAACTGTATCAGAATTAAAGGATTTTATTTAGCAAAGGGAGCAAGAGAGTGAAGACTGGAGGGTCTTCAATAATCAAAATAAGCAAAATATGGGAGGCACCAGAGCAGTGGCAAGTGTGGGGGTCAGCGTTTTGACACTGTAGCAAAGACAATCAGAGAGAAAGACAATGGCTTTTAATGACACATGCCCACCCCACCCCCACCCCGGATTTCAGAGCTTTTAGTCCCTCATTCGGTGTTTAGACCTGGGCTCAACATCACACCCTAGTTATATAGTGTGTGGTAGAAAAAAAAAAAATCTCTCACCTCAGGGATAGAATCCAAAATAAAGAAGGAAAGGGTGTGTCCCACAAGTCCTGGGGACAAGGCTTCCATGACCCACACATCTTCCATTAGGGTGCCTAATGGATGGATGCTCAGACAGGTTTCACAGCCTCTGAATCGTGCTAAGCTGGAGACCAAACCTTCACTCCATGTCGGTAGGGGACACTTAAAGTTTAAACTGTTAAAAGAAAAAAAAATCAACCCAATGTAAAAAATGGGCAGGACTTTTAGTAGAACATTTTCGAAAGAAGCTATTAAAAAAAAAAATTCCCCAACAAGACAAGCATCCTGGAAATATGGCTTAAACTCCTAGAAGTTACCGTCTCATACCTGCGACACTCTGCCCAGGCTGGTCTAGCTGGCCAGCAGGCTCAGGTTCCTGTCTGTCTCCATTTCCCAGGGCTGGGATTACCATCATGAATGGCTTCTTAAAAGTGAATTCTGGAACACCAATGGCTCCTGCTCTAAGGTCAAAGATCCACAAATGGGACTTAATGAGATTGCAAAGTTTCTGTAAGGCTAAGGACACTGTCAAGAAAACAAAACAGCAGCCAACAGATTGGGAAAAGATCTTTACCAATCCCATATGTGACAGAGGTCTAATATCCAATTAATACAAAGAACTCAAGAAGTTATACTCCAGAGAATCAAACAACCCTATTAAATATGGGCTACAGAGCTAAACAAAAAATTCTCAATTGAGGAATATTGAATGTCTGAGAAGCATCTAAGGAAATGCTCAACACCCCTAGTCATCAGAGAAATGTAAATCAAAACAACCCTGAGATTCCACTTCACACCAATCAGAATGGGTAAGATCAAAAACTCAGATGACAGCAGATGTTGGCAAGGATGGGGAGAACGAGGAACACTCCTCCACTGTTGGTGTGGTTGTAAGCTGGTACAACCACTCTGGAATTCAGTCTGGTGGTTCCTTAGAAAATTGGACATAGTACTACCTGAAGACCCAGTTATTCCACTTCTGAGCATTTACCCCAGAGACGCTCCAACATACAACAATGACACATGCACCACAATGTTCATAGCAGCCCTATTTATAATAGCCAGAAGCTGGAAAGAACCCAGATGCCCTTCAGTAGATGAATGGATACAGAAGCTGTGGTACATTTACACAATGGAGTACTACTCAGCTATCAGAAACAATGACTTTATGAGATTCCTAGGAAAATTGGATGTATCTAGAGAATATCATCTTGAGTGAGATAACCCAGTGACAAAAGAACAGACATAATATACAGTCACTGATAATTGGATACTAACCCCAGAAAGCTCTGAACACCCCAGAAACAACTCACAGACTGTGTGAAGTTCAAGAAAAAACAAAGGCTAAAATAAATAAATAAATAAATAAATAAATAAATACCATTATGTTTAATCTTTACACACCAAGAAAACCTTGACTATTTCCAGGTTACATCTTATTTTACATGTACTTTATGCTCATTGTAACTAGTAAGATTTTAATGCATACTATCAAACCTTTAAAAAAATCAAGTACTGACAAAAATGTATTCATATACTTTTATGCAAAAATGCTTAAAATCTGTACATTTATCTTTTTTAAAAAAAATAAAGTTGTTCAATTAAAAAAATGGATTCTGGGGATTGAACTCAAACCCTTGCGAATGCCAACGGAGATATCTCTTCACCCCCAAATACAACTTTAAAAATAGAAAGTGAGTCTTCCAGTCTACCTTTTTATGACAATAATTCTTAAAGGTAAGAAGAGACCAATGACTCATGGAAATGAACATTTGCAACTAAAGAGGAACATCCACAAGGGTACACTGTGACACACTGTGACACACCACAGCTTCCACACTGAGGTTTTCTTTCTCTTTTGGGGGACAGAGGTTTTAAGAGGAGAGGGTGAGTATGAAGGGAGGGGAGATGTGTGGGATTCAATTGGGTACGTGATGTTAAATTCACAAAGAATCGATAAAAAAGTTGAAAAAAATCATTCCACATGAAAATACTCTAAGATAAATTTAAATAAAAACTTAAAAATAGACATTTTATAAATTATAAAAGAATTATCCTATGCTATAATGCTGCATGAAGTAAACCTTGTAATATTATCTCACAAAATTAAATGTATGTGAGTATCTAGTACAGGAAATACATTAGAAATTTATCACTGATGTCCTAAGCATGGTCATCTCTGAGTGAATTTTTTTAACCCATTTCTACTTTTGTTTTTATACTGTTGTGTATTGTATGACTTTTATCATATATTGTTAATAAGATTTAGGAGGTTTTTGTTTGTTTACAGCAGGAGTAGAACCTATTCCCAAGGGTCAGCATGCATGCAACACCTCCCCCCACCGAACCCTGGTTACACTGTGGTGTGGTACAGTGAGAGTTACACTATGGTGTGGTGTGGTACAGTGAGGGTTACACTGTGGTGTGGTACAGTGAGGGTTACACTGTGGTGTGGTGTGGTACAGTGAGGGTTACACTGTGGTGTGGTACAGTGAGGGTTACACCGTGGTGTGGTATGGTACAGTGAGGGTTACACTGTGGTGTGGTACAGTGAGGGTTACACTGTGGTGTGGTACAGTGAGGGTTACACTGTGGTGTGATACAGTGAGGGTTACACTGTGGTGTGGTGTGGTACAGTGAGGGTTACACCGTGGTGTGGTATGGTACAGTGAGGGTTACACCATGGTGTGGTGTGGTACAGTGAGGGTTACACTGTGGTGTGGTACAGTGAGGGTTACACTGTGGTGTGGTACAGTGAGGATTACACTGTGGTGTGATACAGTGAGGGTTACACTGTGGTGTGATACAGTGAGGGTTACACTGTGGTGTGGTACAGTGAGGGTTATACTGTGGTGTGGTGTGGTACAGTGAGGGTTACACTGTGGTGTGGTGTGGTACAGTGAGGGTTACACTGTGGTGTGGTATGGTACAGTGAGGGTGAGCTGGACCAGGCAGATGGAATAAACTTGTCTGCAAGTCTTTTGGGAGGGACAACTTACCCATACTAATCAGAACTTGCAAAGGCAGATATGAATGCCCAAGCACGACTATTTCAATTTAATCTTCTGAAAGAACCATAATAGTTGCTGGAATATCACTGAATTCTCTTGCAAATCACAGAGACAATTTGAGTAAAGCAATTATAGATGAATAGAAGGCCAGAGCAGCAGCAAGAGTAAAGATGTACTGGCTGAGCCCTGTCATATAGACGAGAAAATGGGGCTCCAGGCCCGAGGTATGTCTCTTAGGTCATGTGGAAATTAAAGACGTGAATGTGTGTGTGTATGTGTGTGTGTGTGTGTGTGTGTGTGTGTGTGTGTGTGGTGTGTGTATGTGTATGTGTGTGTGTGTGTGTGTGTGTGTGTGGGTGGGTGGGTGGGTATGTGTGTGTATGAGAGAGAAAGAGAGAGAGACAGACAGACAGACAGACAGTGTGCTGTGGTAGAGACATCTGGGAGATACAGAATGAGGTTGAACTTTTAAGAGATAATGATGACAATGGCTGTCTCTTACTCTTCCTATAACCTCACCAAACCCTGCTGTGAGCATCTCAACGCAGGATCCAGCCCTCTGTTACCCTGGTGAGGTAAGATCCCTGCTCCCTTCTGAAATGCCATCCCATTCTTCCATGACAAGTGACGTCTAAGCCTCAGGTCAGAGGTATATGTGGGCCTGAGCTTATTAGTGTCAATTTCAGAGGGAAAAAAAAATCTCACTTCCAGATCCTTGTGTACAGTTACTGCTGAGTCCTTGCTGAGTTCTCTCTTTTCTGAAACAGAGTCTCTGGGTGCACCGAAGATGACCTGTAAATTCTGCTCTTCCTGCTTCCACATCGAAAGTGCTAGGATCACACACACACACACACACACACACACACACACACACACACTGTGTTCACTGAGCTACATCTCAACCTGGACTCCTAGTCTCTTGATGCCCGTTCTGGAAAGCTCACCCCTGGAAAGAAAGAAACACAGATACTCTTACTTCTATTTGTTGCTCCTCCCAACCCAAGACTAAGTAATGGCTTAATTCTAGAGAATGCAGCTACAGAATGTGGCTGGTTAGTCATCTCAAAGCTCTTGGAAACTGCTGGGGTCTGAATTAGGTTTATCCAGAACGTAATCAGTGGAGGACTGTATGTATGGCAAGGAGAATGAAAGGAAGGGGAAGACAGACAGACAGACAGACAGACAGACACACAGATGTTTCTTTTCCTTTTTGTTTTATAGTATAGAATAGAGTTTATTCAGGGCATGGGGAGGAGAGTTAAGAGGGTGGTAGAGGCAGAGAGGGAGGAGAGGAGTGGAGAAGCAGAGGCCGGCCATGAGCACATGGGGGGAGGGGATGGAGAGAGGAGGACAATGGGGAACAGCAAGTGGACAAGAGGACAAGAGCCAGAGAGATTTTTCATCCCCTGCATCAAATTGTTCACCAGACCCTTCTGGGCTCCGTGGCTTTCCTCCAGCTCTGACCATCAAAACCCTTCATTCTGACAAAGGTCATCTCAAATATTAAACCCACTAGGCATATTTTTCAATGCTCATAACCTAAAATGGCCTCCTTCTACCCCCACGCCCACGTCTAGTTTTCTCAGTACCTTTAAAAAGGGTTACAGAACCCCTTTATAGGTGGGCAGACCTTAGAGGGCCAGCCTTCCCTCTCTGTCCTATGCTGTAAAATAAAGGGGTGGCTTCCCTCAGTCACTCAGGAGGCACAGTCGCGAGTAAGGGGTAGGGAGCAGTGTGGACTCTCAAGTCCAAATATCAGCTTGTGTTCTGACTGCCAACCTCACCTGAGCAGATGCAGCACCCAGCCACCTGCTCACAGAGGTGAATTGCTAATACAGTGCAGCCCTGGGGATTGATTAGTGGGGGACAGAAGCTAATGGTTTTGCAGCTCAGGCTTCATTTAGCTACCTGGTGCTTTTGAGACTACATCACCTGTCTGCTACCTCAGCCAAATGCCTCAGAGTCACACAGGATGCAGGAGCTGGTCTCACCATATACACAGGGTTTTTCCTTTCCTAGGGTTTGTAGCCTAGAAGCTACTTTTGAAATTGAACGTTCTTTCAGTAGATTGTGTAGGTTTCCCTCTTTGGAACTCCTGGGCATCTGGCTAATCAGCCAGCATGGCGTCCATGTCTTAGAGTTACAGTTGCTCAACCGTAAAGATTCCTAACAGTAACACAAGTACAGTAATGACGGAGCAGTGAAAATCGCTTTGTGTTTGGAGGTTACCGCAACATAAGGAACTGCATCAAAGGGCTGCAGCATTAGGAAGGGTGAGAACCACTGCCCTGGAGCTGGTCCTTTTCTCACTCAGCCCGGCTCCATCTCCACCCTCCTGCTCTATCCCAGTTGGGTTCCTGTCTAAAAATGATAGAAAGGAAAAGGTCAGCCAAGGAAACGGTTTGGATGTGGGGGAGAAATCAGAATCGCTGCTTTGTGAGCACAGATGGGCAGGAGGCCAGGCAGGGGAGAGAGCCGGTGCTAAAGCCTGCAGCAGGTCCGACTGAGGAGGCTGAGCTGGCTGCGCATCTCTGCTGGAGAGCGCCACGGACATCCAATTAAAACGCTCATCATGTCCCTGTCCTCTCCTGCACCAGAGCGGTCTAGCAAGTGAGAACTCTGGCTCGGGCGTGGGCCTGGTCTCACTGCCTTCACAGAACCGTAACCAGCGTCTTCCCCTCTGGCCAAGCTCCCCTTATCCCCCATTTCCAGCATATTCTGAGAGTGTTCCATTTGCCTCATAATCCAAGCTTCCGACCTCCTCCAGCGGTCTCGCCAGCCATGCAGGCTCTGCGCTCCCTCTTTACGTGTATCTAATTTAATATTCATTATCGAGCGCCCAAACTGCTGCTCGGCTTATGTATGTGTCTGGTTGGCTCAGGGGCTTCTCTTCAAACAGAAATGGCATCGTACGTGGGGATGACTTTCACAAGGACATCTTCATACAGGCGTATCATGTGTTTTAACCACATTCTTGATTAAAACAGAGAGGTCCCATTACACAGGGATAGAGACATCAGCTGTGTCTGGTCACTAAAAGGACCAAACTGGTGGGTAATGGTAAAGACAAAACACTGTCCTAAATGCTTGCAGCCTGTTTTGTGCTCGCAGACGCTGGAGCTCTCGCATGAACGAGATGTGAGAACCGCACGTTGTTAGCTAGGAAACAGGAAGTGTAGCGGATGAAAAACGAACCCCCTCTGTCTTCCACAAGTGGCACACATGGAAGCAACTCAGTCCCTGCTTTCCTGTCCTTTCCCAACTATGCCGTGATGTAGGCACCTACAAGGTTCTTAGTAAGTCGGGGCATTTTAAAGAAAACAGAAAATGCTTTTCTCTCGCCCCTGATGTTGCATAGAAATTTGCTACACAATAAAAAAGTAATATTCCCTTAAGACATTCCCCTGGAACACAGCTCACAGGGATTTCCAAACAGCACAAAAGAAAACTGCGAACCCTTTTCTTGAGCGTCAGGAGAGACAGCTCAGTGGTTAGAGGCACTGGATGTTCCTCCAGATTGGGGTTTGATCCTCAGCACCCCAGTCACAGGGGATCTGACACCTCTTCTGGTCTCTGTGGACACCATATGGACAGAGCACACTGAAACCCACACAGGGAAAGGCCCACACACAGAAAATAAACTGAAATGAGAAAAGAAAAAAATAGAAAAAGAACAAAGCAGTAACAACACCACAGCTTGAGTCTAGCCCTTCGCTGAAGAAGCCACAGCCTGTTTTCCTCAGCTTAATCTTAATTTAAAAATATTACACATTCCTCCTTCCCCTCCCACCCTTCTGCGGGAGAACAGGGGTCCATTGAGCAGCCACAGTTCTCACTAAAATAGCTAAAACTTGAAAGAGATCAGTGCAGATGAGAAAGAGGGCGGGTCAGAATGGCCTCAGCTGTGTGGAGGCCATGCTAGAGCAGAAACGTCAGCAAACAGGCACAACGGTAGCAACTACGCAGCCGTTTATTGTCTGTCTGTCTGTCTGTCTGGTCTGTCTGTCTGTCTGTCTGTCTCTGTGTGTGTGTGTGTGTGTGTGTGTGTTTCTGTCATTCTGGGGATTGAACCCAGAGTCTTTTGCCTTGTAGTCAAGAACTCTACTATTGAGTTACATTCTTGGCCCTTAAAAATAAATATTAAAATAATTATGAAATAATATATTTTAATTATAAAAATATATTAAGATAAATATAAAAATAAATATTAAAAATATTCTTGGCCCTTACATTTCTCCCTCAGTTCATTAGAAAGGTTAGCTGAAGCAAATCATTTTAAAATAAATACTATGTTTGCAAAATTAACTCAAAAGTGGAAGACACAAAACTAGGTGGACTTTAAAAAATTAAAGTAGACGAACCAAGGTTTAAAGACTCTGCCCTGAACATCAAGAAAACATTGATAAACTAGTTATTTAGTGATGTCCACTAGCCACCGAGGTAACAAGTAGATCTCTGCAGGAGGAACTGTATCATAAATAGAAATACAAATACATGTCAGGTGGCTGAGATGACTTCGGTATCAGAATCAGATTAGGGTGATAAAAGGAAGAAAATAACAGGTAGGCTAATTTTATTATATATATGTCCAGATTTAGAACAGTCAGGTTTATATGTTTTACTTATTGGCATATTAGCTTCTTAAGGAGGAAGAGCTCAGTAGTTACATAAACATTCCACAGACAAGAAGAGCAAAAATGGAGTGTTTAGTCTGAACCCCGGTCCCACAGGAATGCTACACCACACCCCTGGAAGACTGTGTGCACAGGATAATGCCTTCCTTTCCAGTCATTTTTGTTTGCTCTACCCACTGAGCTACATTCCCCCAGAAACTCAGTGGCCAAATAAGGGAATAGACCTCGGTGGCTAGCTTCAGGAATGTAATCTAGGGGTTTTTCAAGCAAGGCAGAGGGACTAGGGGAAGGGCAAGATCTGCCATGGCCACATGTTCAAGTGGGCTAGTGTTCCTTCGGGCTGCTTCCTCAGACACCCATAAGTGCTCAGAACTCTGACTGTGGACTTCTTTGTTCCCTCTGGCCTGGCCATGAACCATTGCAGCTTCTTCTGATGATTTGTGTGCAGAGCCCTCCCCCACCTCACATGAAGCTTGGAATGATAGATTCTAGGTTTTAAAACGCAAGTGTACAATATTAATAAAACATGAAAGGTAACGGTGCAAACGAGCCTAGATGCTCTGCTGGGATTTTCTGATTTGTTTCTCAAGACTAGTCTTCAAATTGCCCGTTGAAGGTTTTGTACAATAAAATATTAACTTGCTCAGAGAGCGGGGAGTCTTTATCCTAACAAGCACCTGAATGTGCTTCAGTGAAAAATTCAGAAGGCCTGTCCTGCAGACTCATTTAAACAGCCATTGTAAAAGACAGAGAGCGGCTCTTCCCAGCCTGCTCTCAATGGAAGGAAACGTATGTGTAAAGGAGCCACACAGGCAGCCTCTGAAGACACAATAAAGACAGGATAGTGAACACACTCCCTCACTGTCTACTCCCCCGGGACAAACATGGCAATGACAGCACAGCTCTGTGATGGGGACAACATTGCTAGCTCTTCCCAGGCTCATCTCCAAGTCCCCAGTTATTCCAAAATAATGGACAAAAAGTCCACGTCGACGTGGTCTGTTCTTCAGAGCCAAGCGTGCACAAAGCTGCGGGGTTTTTCTTTGCTTACATGATGAGAACTGTAACTTCTACTGTGCCTGTATTTCACTAGACCACATGAAAGTGTCTACATTTCCATAACCCTGTTTGTGTTACTAGCACCTGCCTAACCTCTCTAAAATGTCTTTATTCAAAGGATAAGGAATATATGGAGTTTAAATTCACAAAATTGAATTATCTGCATGCACGAAGTTTGCTATTTTGGTTCATGTAAGAGTTTAGTGGTTAGACTTTATGGCCTGCTATTTTCTGAGTTTGGTTATGACTTCATGGGTAGGAACATGAGGTATAGTAGGTATATTGTCTTCTGTAACGGAAATAGAGACCTGCATAGGCAGCTAGCTTATTGGGGACAGCATACCATGACAGGAACTGCCAGCAGTGGCTGGGATGGAGACACCTCAGAGGCCCAGGGCAGCTCTCTGTAAAAAAAAAAAAAAAAAAAAAAAGTGTCTGGGATCCTGAGAAGCAGGAGACACATCCCTTCAGGGGACCTGCCATCTGAAATAACAGACTGCAATAGGCTGGGATGGAGACATTTCAGTAGCCTGCGGCAGCTCTGTGTAAAAGTAAAAAACTGTTTTCATTTCTCCTAACCTTAGCCCTGGACAATGGCTGTGTACATTTCATTTGTGCATGAAGGTTTTTCACTTGGCCTTGGTGTGCATACTTATTCTATTATATCTGACTTTCCTATTTCTTTCTCCTTCTGCTCTGCTGGATTCTGTGAAACTAGATGTTCCTTGATGTAATGATTATTAAACAATTGGAAACTGAGGCACAGGGGCACAGCACAGCACAGTCCTAATGGCCCAGGTGCAGGCTGTGTGCTCTCATCTTGGGAACAACGTAATAATTGCACAATAGTAGTTCCAGATTAGTGCTTGACTTGCAAAGACAGTTCTAAGAAATTATTAGAAAAAGAATTACAGCCAATATTGGGACCCTAAGAAAGGAAAATGTTATTGAAATTATGAAATAAGTTTTGCACAATATTTGAGAGTGGCTCCTGGATAAGGAAGTATAGAATGCATAAAATTATATACTAGTAAAACTAAGTCAAAATACTAAAGTTCTTAGGAGAGTCATTGTGTGCAATGTACAGGAACAGAAAGCTGGAGGAACTGCTGAGTTAAGGGTTAACTTGATTTTCTCTGGCCACTGCCTGGCAGATTTGCCCATGTCATTTATCATTAGAGCTTCACAGGAAAATGCAAGTAACTGACCTCGGAGCTCTGAGCTCCGAAGTGTAATAAAATAGAGGTTAAAGTTTAAATAATGATAAGTTTGCAATTATTATTATTTTGGCCTCAGGCCTGGGAATAGGGGAAGCTTGAAACTTTGGGGAACAGTTGTAATTCTTATTTCTTTGTGGGATGTGGTTATCCTTTTGAGTTTTGATTGGCAATGATTATATAATGCCTTTTTTTCTACCTGCTTTTGCAGTATCAATAAAAGACTGGGGTAAGAGAAAGGCTAGTGAGAGCATGTGAGAGCACGTGAGAGCACGTGTGAGCACGTGAGAGCACGTGAGAGCACGTGTGAGCACGTGAGAGCACGTGTGAGCACGTGAGAGCACGTGTGAGCACGTGAGAGCACGTGTGAGCACGTGAGAGCACGTGTGAGCACGTGAGAGCACGTGTGAGCACGTGTGAGCATGTGTGAGCATGTGAGAGCACGTGAGAGCATGTGTGAGCACGTGAGAGCATGTGAGAACATGTGTGAGCATGTGTGAGCAAGTGTGAGCATCTGAAGAGAGTGTGTGAGGTGTGTGTGAAGTGTCTGTGTGTGAAAGGAGAGCATGTGGTGTGTGTGAGATGTGTGTGAGGTGTGTATAAAGAATGTGTGTGAGAGTGAAAGGGAACAGAGATGTGTATGAGTGGGAATTCGAGAAAAGTGCAAAGGAGAAAAGCAGAGTATGTGCAGCCTCAAGCTGCAGGCAGGCGAGCGAGCAAGAGAGAGAGAGAGAGAGAGAGAGAGAGAGAGAGACAGAGAGACAGAGACAGAGAGAGACAGAGAGAGACAGAGACAGAGAGAGACAGAGAGAGACAGAGAGAGACAGAGAGAGAGAGAGAGAGAGAGAGAGAGAGACAGAGAGAGACAGACAGAGAGACAGAGACAGAGAGAGAGAGACTTTAAGCCTCGAAATTTTGCCTGTCCATTTGTATCTGAAAAGTAGTCTGTGTGTATCTATTACGTGCCTTCCAGACATCCCTGCTTCCAGTTGAGAATTCTGATCCGGTGTCAAGGCTGGAGCCCGACACTAGCTTAATGATCAAAACCATGGATTTGAATGTTCACAAACCATATTTTGTTCTAATATCTAATTGGATGCTAGAAAATTGTATTAAAGCCACAAAGCTTCTGGGAGCCATGTCAGCAAATTTACTTTAGGTTAGAGATAATCAAAATGAATGTGTTATGAAGTTCTGGTTTGTGAGAAGATACACTTTCCTAGTGTGGTACACACCTGTAATCTCAACCCTCTGGACACAAGGGCATGAAGATGGAGCATTTGAACACAGCCTGGGCTATAGAGTAAGGGAGAGGAGCATGCTGCTCCTCTGCGCATGCGTGCATGCATGCTCTTTTTGCACCCATGAACTATTTTGTTGTTTAATTTGTAGAAGTTCTTGAGTCTTATCTCCCACTTTCTGGGATGGGGACATTTGTGGGTTTTGCTTCTATTTTTCTCTAAGTAACTGTTTCTGCAAAGGTTCGCATGCATTCTGCCAGAAAGTTCACGTATGGGCTTATAATGCCATCTTTAAGAGCTCGATAAACCTCGAACAATGAGTGACTGTTGGAGCAGTTACTCTGCTCTAGTTTCCATCACACACACACACACACACACACACACACACACACACACCCTTATATTTAAAGATGCCTTAAACAGCTCAATTGCTGTACTGGATAGTGTCAAGAGCCGTGGAGACAGGGTACACATGGGTAGATTAGTAATCTGATTAGGAGACAGGAGAGTGTGCATGACTCACCTGTGCCTGGCAATTAGCCTGTTCTCATCTGACAAAGTGACTTTGAAGAAGGGTGGGGGGAGCACCTCAGAGGCCAGCATACAAGCCATCCTCAAGACCCACCTTAAGAAGATGATGGGCCAATGAGGATCTGGCCAGCTCAAACATAGAGAGAGTGGCTCTGGCAGGCTTTGCCCTTCTCTCCCGTTCCCCCTGCCTTTCTAAAAGCCTTTCAATTACATTCCAAAAGCCAGCCCCTAAAGTCTACTCCTTACTTGGTCACTCCCTCTTTGTTCCTCTGGGGCATATAAATGTCCTTTGTGCTGAGATCTTGGGTCTTGGGAGTCCTAAACTTTACTAGTAAAACAGTTACATAGGTGATTTATGAACTAACTTAGCAGAGCTGGCCTCAAGAACTGGGGAATAGAGGGCTCTGTCTTGACAGTAGAATGTGGGTAAATCCTATATAGAAGTTTAAGATTACTTAGTTTTGAAAGAGGAACAAGTATCCTAGACTGGTCCTTAGGAACAGATGTAGTATGGGAACTGCAACTGTGCCTATTTATTTGAAAATTAGTTACTTCTCAGAGTAACACCCGGAGATTCATACTCATGCCTCCTGACCCCATTTCCAGAACTTACTTGCTACATTAGTCGAGGTTCTTTAAAGGAACAGAACCAACGACACACACACACACACACACACACACACACACACACACACACAATCAATAAAGATCTTACTAAGTCAGTTTAAGTTAAAGTAACAGCTGAGTTATACCCGAGAGGCCAGTAGCTGCTTGGTCCTTGAAGCTGGTCCCCAGCACTGGAGGTGTCTGTCACAGCAGAGAAGGCGAGAGCCTGGCAGTCACTCAGCCCACACGGGTGAGTCAGGCGTCTCAGTCTTACACTGAACACCTGGCGGTTTCCTGACGAGCCAATGATCTTGAGTTTCGACACGCCGGTTCTGATCCTGATATTAGCAATAAAGATTCATTGCAGCAACAGGGCAACACAAGGGACAAGCTGGACTGCTGAAAGGTGCCACTCTCATTCAGAGGGCCTTGGGCATGAGTTGAGGCAATCAGGATAGGTCTTCTAGTGAGGGGCCAGCTCAGGAGATTCTAATTTGTAGGAAGGTGGCATTAAACCCAACTGTAATGCTTTGGTTTTATTTAGTTTAGCACAGATCACCATCACCACCACCACCACCACCACCATCACCATCAGCAGCAGCAGCAGCAGCACTTTATGCAAGGTATGTGTAGCCCAGGCTGGCCCGAAACTCTATGGCCTTGTACTCGGGGACCTCTGGGAGCTGGAATTATAGTCATGTCTCACTTAGTTCAAAAAATGCTTAGATTATTTTTGAACATTTTCTCTCAGGCTTCTGACACTGATTACAGCTGAAGGTATGTACACTGGAAGCCAGGACACTGCTCCTGTCCTACAGAGCCTCTCTTTGGGAACCTTGAATACAGAAGCTCTTTGCCCCGATTATCTCTCTTGGTCCATATATACTTGTTTTGAGAGTTAACAAGCCTTAGGTGAAGAAGTGATTGCCCCCAAGAGTCAGTGTCAGCTAGGGGGTAAAGGCACTTGCCACCAAGCCTGAGTTCAAACCCCAGCACCACATGTTGAAAGGTGAGACAGACTCCTTCAAGTTACCCTCTTAGCTTCATGCACACATCTACCTGCATGAGTGTGCACAAGCACACACACACAGACACACACACATTTGAGTGAAGCAGTAATGTGGACCCTTGATTATAATCTTTTCAGATTTTTAATAAAAACTCTCAGTTGAACAATAATTTGATGGGCAGAATTAGTTTTAATCTACTTAAATACAAAGGTATTATGGGAAATAGAGGCTGAGACTAAAAGGTATTTTCAAAACCTAATTTGCTTCATTGCACGCTCATAATCACAATATCAAAACAGCTACCACAGGGCTTGCTAAAAGAACTTCTTTCTCAAGGCATTATTCCTTCCTTGTCTGCCTAAATGAGATGTCTAGTCCAGACTGGCTTGAGCTCTCTGTGGAGTAAAGGATGCACTTGATGTGCTGAGACAACAGGCATGTGTCACCGATGCATGCAGTTTCTATGCTTCTGAGGATACAACCCAGTCCCTGGGTATGCTTGGCTGGCGCTCTGCCAGCTCACCTACATCCCTAACTCCATGATCCCACACTCATCTTTAGGTTGCCCTCCCATGTCTGGAGTCTTTCCTCTAGCCCCCCCCCCCCCCCCCGTCTAATCTCAGTCCCACAGAGTTAATGTACCACAACCTGTATAGTCTAGTGTGTAAACTAGTCTTTATCTAATCCTGTCCATTTGTAGATGCCTTAGGGGAGGCTTTTGGAAACAGGGTGTCATGGTTTGTTTGGCTTGGCCCAGGGAGTGGCACTATGTGGAGGTGTGGCCTTATTGGAATAGATGTGTCACTGTGGGTGTGGGCTTTAAGACCTTCGTGCTGGCTGCCTGAAAGTCAGTCTTCCACTAGCTGCCTTCAGATAAAGATGTAGAACTTTCAGCTCCTCCTGCACTGTGCCTGCCTGAATGGAGCCATGCTACTGCTTTGATGACAATGGAATGAACCTCTGAACCTGTAGCCAGACCCAATTAAATGTTGTTTTCATGAGTTACCTTGGTCATGGTGTCTGTTCACGGCAGTAAAGCCATAACTAAGACAGAAGTTGGTACCAGGGATTGGGGTATTGCTGTGATAGCCTGACCATGCTTTTGTCTGGAAGAATGTGGACTTTGGATTTGGAAAGCCATGGAAAGCTTTAAATGGGGCGTAATGGGCCAACCTAGTAGGAATATGGACGGCTTTGTTACTAAGAGTGAGTTGTTACCAAGAGGTGTCAGTGGAAAATTTCAATGTGGTGAAGCATGTGGCTTCCTTTTGCCCTTGTCTGAAGTGTCTGCCTGAGGCTAAGGTGACTCACATTAGTTGCATTGAAAAAGGGAGTCTCAGAAATACCCATCATAGAGTTTGTTCTCTGGTTAAGTCTCATGAAGAGCATTTTAAACAAGCTTGGCAAGGTGAGAAAGGAAAAGCATAAAATACATGGTTTGGGTATTAAAGGGGCACCAGGAAGTGAAATTAAGCTGAATCTTCCGTTCTAATAGATAGCAGATTAAGGGAGTGGTGACTTTGAGGAAAGATACCACCCAGCTAAATTTAGATCCAGGTACACACCTTTAACCCCAGAAGACAGCCATGCAGATCTCCGAGTTCAAGGTCTACCTACAGAGTAAGATCCAGGACAGCCAAACTTAGGCAGTGAAGGAGTTAGAAAACAGAAAGCTAGTGACCATGTAATAGAACAAGGCGGCCATGTTCCAGCTCCTGCAAGCAACAGAACTCAGCAGCTTTGGCCATGTGGCTCTGGCTTTAGAGTAAAAAAAATAGAAGGGACTACTGGGACAATTGAATTGATGCTGGTTAGCTGGAGCTAAGAAATTAGTGGTGATTAAGAAGAGACCAGCACCACTGAGGTGAAATCACCTGGGAAGTGTTTTCTGAGAGCACAAAAAAGCTGTGTTCCAGAGATAGCTAAGGTTGCACCCCATGCTGCAGCTGTACTTGGTAATGTGTAAGTCACCCAGGGGGTACTGGTTTTGAAGGCATGAAGGGTCATGGAGAGCAGCTGAGGCTTGACACGGTGAGAGACCATGGAAGGCTACTGGTGAATGTGCAGCCTCAGTGGCAGTTAATGGCCCAGGACTGAGGGGGTCATGCAAAGGAGTTGAAGCTTGGCAACATAAAGAGAGCCTATGAGAGGCTATTGGTGAAGCCTAGTTGCAGCGGAAGACTTCAGCGTATTAGAGGTGCCAGTACCACGGGATGATCACCACGAACAGCAGCGGCAGTGGAGTGGATCAACCTGAGCTATCGAGGGCAGAGCTGGAGAAGTGACGCCAGTCCTTTGGAGGAGCCCAGAAGATCATGTGTGGATCCCAGACATTAAAACAAGTAGCTGTAATATTGAAGCTGCCTCGGAGACCCTACGATGTTCAAGAAGCCTTTTTAAGAAAGCTTAAGTTTTGTCCACTCTTGTTTTCTCTCTAGTTTAGTCTACTAAAAGCATTCCTTTTTGAGATATAGTTCTCATACCATTCAAGTTGTCTACTTAATTTTGAGTACATACTTACAAATATGTCAGCTTTAGAAAACTTGTGTCAAAATAAAACAAACCAAATACATTTCATCTTCTGCTCTTGAACTCTGTAAGTCATACCCTTCCGTCTCTATAGCTACGCCTTCCTAGAGTTTCATATGAAATAATCATAAGTGCGGCAAACTATAAAAGCTGTTTGTGTTTTTACCCTGCACTCAGCATATTTTAAGGCTCATCCAACACTTCTTTCCTTTTTTTAATGGCTAAATATGTTTCATCATACATATATTATCCTTTTGTTTATCAATATAACTGATGAATATTTGGGTTGTTTCCATCATTTATCTTTATGAATAATGCTAGATTCAAGCTAGAGGCTCCATCCATGATGGGAAAGGGACATCAGAAAGGAATTTCAATGGGGTTGGAGAGATGCCTCAGTCAATAAAGTACTTGTACAAGCAAGAGGGTCTAAGTTCAGATTTCAGCACATATATAAAATCTCGATGTGGGGGTGTATTTGTAACTTCAGTGCTGAAAAGCAGAGGCAGGTATATCTGCAGGGTTGCTAACCATCACTGAGACTAAACACTGAGCTCCAGGTTCACCCAAAGACTTTGGCTCAACAAGAACAAAACTAAGGTGGTGAGTGATGAAGAAAGTCAGGCAAAGTCAACTTCTGGCCACTACATCATGCAAGTGTCCCTACCTGTAAGATGTGCTGACACACAGATACAACACATGGCCCACCCCAATGCAAAAACTTAAAAGGGAATTTTAACCAAGACATGTTTGCATTTTAAATAATCACTCACATTTTGTTTGGAGGTCTAAAAGACAACACGAGACTGGGCTGGTTGAGACATCACTTTCTTTTTTGTGATGAACCACGGAGTCTGGCTCACCTGCTCAGAGTCTGTAGCTATCAATAATCTGGGCGCCACATTGTTTTGGGACAGGCTTTTGTAGGCTTACGAGGGCAGGCCACAGAGAAGATGGAAGTCAGTCTGCATAAGGATTCGAGTATGTATATGGCAGTCTGCAGTGATAGCTACACAGTCTAACCCTCCTATCACACTACTGTAGCCAGATATGATTCTTTATAAACAGACACACAGGATGGCTCCAAAAGCCTTCAACACCCTACCTTCTCAACTGCAACCTTCTTACACCGTGTCACAGGGCAGAAGAATGGTGGGTCCGTTCTACATACAAGAGCTTGCTCAAAGCAATGGGCTTTCTCTGGGTGGGGCAAGGAAGCTGTGGCTGGAAGAATGCCGAGCTTCAACATCTGAGAAGTACACAGTCTAACAGTGCTGGAAGCAGGCTGGCCCCGAGGGAGATGTGGGAGGTCCTACCGCAACTGCGGTACAGGTGCCCTGGAGGCCAGGGAACAGATGCTCTGATCACATGTTGATACTTGAAGGAGGCTGGGGGAACAAGTGTCCTTGGAGCCTCTGCAGAAGAGCCCAGCCTGGCTCACAGTCCTTACTTGGGCTTTGGCTTCCGCAGAGGACAGGAAATAACTCAAGCATGCTGTTTAAAGTCATCAAGCTTGTGGTGATTTTTTTTTTTTCTGACAGCAACAGAAATAAAAACAAAAATGTGTTTTTAAAGAGGAAATCAGGCATTCAATGATATTCTTCAGAGATATAGACAAAACAACCCTAACTCCATAAGGTACCACAACCCAATGTATTGGCTACTTTTCAGTTGCTATGACAATACCACACCCAGAAGCAGTTTACAGAAGGAGGGGTTACTTTGGGTCATGGTTCCACACAGCTGGAGTCCATCACAGCAGGGAGGCATGGCAGCCCAAGGAGGAAGCTGAAAGTTCACATCCTTAGCCACAAGCATGAGGCAGAGAATCAACTACAAGTAGTGCAAAGCTATATACCCTCACAGCCACCAGCAGTGACTCACCTCACACCTCCTAAACCTCACCAAGCAGTGCCATCAACTGGGAGTCATGCATTCAAATATCAGAGGTTCTGGGGACATTCCTCATTCAAACCATCACACCAAATAGCCAAGGGCATCTCATTTCTGACTTATTGCTATACTATGCAACACCAGAGTAACAAATGCAGCATGCTACCTTTGTGGAAACAGACACGTAGGCCAGTGGCATGGAACGAAGACCCAGACACATACACATCTGATTTATGAGGGTGCCAACAGCACACCCTAGAAACAGGTAGCCTCTTGAACCCATGTGGTGGGGAAACAATATCTCTGTGTAGAAAATATACAAAATCAACTCTGAATGGACCAAAGGCTTTAACACCAAAACTACTAGAAAACAAACCAAATTAAACCAAACCACTGATGGTGCAGACAATGACTTCTTCGAGCTCACTTGGTTGTCTCTGCATCTTGGAATGAGAGGCCCCGGAATGCTGGGTTTCTGCAGAATAAAATGCTCTTTGCTTCTGCATTGCTACTTGAACCTCGGGTATCACTCTTCAACAAACAACAGACCCTTACAGAATCTTGGCCAGACCCTAGAATATACAAAGACTTCTATTAAAAAGCACCTGAAGAACAAATTATCCAATCAATAAGTAGACAAAAATCTGTAACAGTCATCAAATCTGATCCTGGACTGATTCTCAAATCAGACCGCAACTTGGGAACTAGGATGTAAACTACTGTGTGTGTAGAAATTATCCAAAGGGTGCTTCTGGGTTTCCTCTTGTTCTCAAATACAAAAGAGGAGGAGCAAAGAAGAGATAGAAAGACATAGGGAAACTTTGCTCGAAGTAACCGCAACAGGAATGGAGGAGAAAAAGGTTTAAAAAGACGAAAAACAAAGCGGTTCATGTGAGTTAATCAACGTATTAGCAATGAATTACTGGAAATAATTAAAAAGATGCACACGCCTCCTGCCGGTGGAAAACGATGGTGGGAGCAGCAGAGCTGCACCTGGGCAGCTGTTTTCCTACCTCACAAGAGGGAGACACAGGAATACAGTGTTCAGCCAGCCATTGCCAGCAGAGGCTTCAGAAGCTATGCTCTGGTCCTTTGGGAAGTACTAATGCCACACTGTTGTCAGCTGGCCAGGCCATTCATTCAGACGTGGTAGCTATTTACAAAACTGCGGACAACCAGGGAATGACTCCTCCCCACTGTGTGTGTAAACACTGCTGCTGGAAGGATTGGGACCTACTCCATTAACATATCCTTCAGAAAAGCTCTTGATAGCTCCAGGCAGAATGAATTCAAGGTTTAAAGGGATTTGAAGGCTGCTTACACCAGAGCTCCTCACTCATCTACCAGCAGCTGGGGCAGCAGCCAGCCTGGAAAGAAACCTTCAGACAGAATGTTCCTCTTCCCAGCTGGTGTGGAAAGGTCTGCAGAGGATTAATTAACTATCTCAGGCCATGGGCTGGATGCCATACTTCAATCTTTGCTAATACCTTTGGTCTGGGCTGATAGTTGTTACTGTTCTTGTAACTAGTGTTCAGTCGCCTAGTCTCATACTGCAAGCGTGAAGAATTGTAATATCTTTTACTGGCATTTAAACAATTTTAGAGACTAAGTGTATTTAGTACCGTGTGTGTTGGAGAACGCTACGGTGTGCAGTTGAGACTATCTTTCAGAGTTGGTTCTCTTCTTCCACCACCTGGCGAGTGGAATTTGAACTCTACTGGTGTCTTTAAATTTTCCTTTAAGCTCAGGTATGGTAGCACACACCTGTAATCCCAGCAGCAGGAAGCAGAAGCAGGAGTTTTAGGCCAACCTGGCATACATAACTAATTTCAGTCCAACCAAAACTATAAAGTGAGACTCAAAAACTAATTAGTACATAAATAAAATTCCCTTTAAGACAAGCACTGTATTTGTTACCTTCAGCCACACAGCCACCACAGGGAGTAGAAAGTATGAAGTATAGTTTTATTCTATTCGTATCGATTCCATGGACACCCACAAACCTGGACCAGCAATAGTTACAGCGTTCCGTGTTTTAAGACTAATGAGGACACACACCATCAATTCCTGAGTGAACAGTGCAGTGTAAAGTTTAATCTGTATTGCTCAGAAGATATCTTGCAGCATAAAAAGTGACCAAAGTGATTGCTTAGTTTATCATGTCATAAAATGCAAGTGTTTACTGCAGAACAGCGGTACAGTTTCAGTGGTGAGAAAACTTGTAGTCCATAACAGCAACTCCTGTATGCACCTGACGTTCCTGGTCAGGCATCAGCAGGAAAACAAGTCATGGTACAAAATTAAACCAAGAAGTTAGTTACTTGTACTGAAGACACATGATTTCATTCCAGAAACGGAAGCCAGGGCTCTGATTAACATTTCGTACGTACAAAAATTCTTTTAAAAAATCCTAGGCATCACAAATATAAACTAGGTGAATAAAAGACATGGCAGCTTTTGTTATGCTGTAAAACCGTGAATCTCATCATCGGAAAAGTTAAGATCATGCAGCAACCTGAAAAACAAAACACGTATGACTTTTAGGGAAGGTGTTTACAGATAAAGTCATGAGATCAAACTTTTCCAGCATACCCTCCTTACGTTTTCGTCATGTTTGTTTAAGAACACAATGAATGCACCAAAAACTTAATTACCAAGCAGCTTCAGCTATTTAACCAGTGTTCAAATTTAACAGTTTCACAAATGCCACTAATTTTAAATGATTTGAGTCAAGATCCAATTATAATTCAGTCCTGATGAATGACAGACACGTTCTTGGATATGTTTGGTCTCTAAGGTCCATCTTCCCTTTGCTCCCACCTCTGCCATGTTCTGCAGTTTATCTGTGGAAACGATACTATTTTTATTGTGGACTAGTCCACAGTTCTACTTGCTGCATTCCTGTGACATTCTTCAATAACCCTGTGACCTCTAGTCCTCACACTTAATTAAATGTATGGATTCTAGGACTTTATTATACACGGACTTAATTCTCTGTCTACTTTATATAGTGTTACTACTGTAAGATTATTATATATGGCTGCCTCTCTTGTTAGATGCTAGCAACCACTGGCGACCTATGAAATCTAAGATTCTGCTTCCATCGTTCCTTCTTCACTGATCAACTAAAAGATTCTACAAAGAAAACACAATCTGTGGTTATGTGGCTATCCAGCAACTCGGTCACAGAAAAAAGGCAGAATAAATGCTTTACTTCCCACGTTTATTCACCAGTTTTCAAAGTGACTGGTGGGACACACACCACTGCTGAAATATACTTCCCTTGTAAAATCATACAAACCAGAGTCTGAGACCATAAAGGTGGCTGCGGAAAGTACTCATTCAGCACTGTCTGTCCAGAGCAGGAATATTCAAAGCAAGGACTCAGATGGCCACATGTCAGGATGCAGCAGGCAAGCCACTCTGGGGGCCTATCCTACTTTTGTAGAATGTAAACTGTCTCCCCCAGGGAAGGGCTTCACTGTAAGTACAGTCTACTCATCTGAACACTTTTAACATACCTATTTCTCTCTGCCCTTCTCCTACTCTCTGACTGGATTGTATGTGTTGCTTTGAATGAGCCCATGGTCATATATCTGAGAAGCAGACATTCTAACACTGAGCTACACCCCTAGCTCTGCTTCTTTCTGTTTGTATATATAGCTCAGGCTGTTCTGGAACTCCCCACCTTCCTGCCTCTGCCTCCAGAATGCCGGAGTTACAGGTGTGTACATCACAAATAGCTCTGGAACCATGGCAGCCTACATTTATAACCTCACAGGTCTTTTATGATCACATAGTTCTGGTCTCCTCAAACCACCCTTAGGTGGCAGACAGTACCTGACTATGATGCTTTAAGCTGTATTTGTTTATAGCGCGCACACACACACACACACACACACACACACATAAATATATATAAAAGATTTATCTATATTTCAGTCACATTTGTTTCATCACAGGATAGTGTGAGCCTCTGAAGCTGAATCTACTTATTCTTGAACAAGGTAGTGAGTGGGTCAAAGTGTCATTATCAGTTCTTTGGTTTTTAAAGTACAGGCTTCTAACCCTTTACCACACAAACTGACAAGTGCTCATGAAGTGAGGAGGTGCACTCAGAATACAGCTAGCTATGTAGCTAGTACTAAGAGGGCTTAGATCTAGGCCTAGCCGCAGACACCAAAGTCTGCAGACACTGTAACCCTCATAAAATGGCAGTGTATGTGTGCCCTATGTGTGGACATCTCGAAGACATTTTAAGTGACCTCTGGACTAGTTACATACATCAAACAACCTTACTGCTGTACAGCTATGCTGTGGTGTCTGGGAAGTGGTGACAGCAACTGTGCAAATGTTCAGTGCCAGGGCAATGTCTTAGAGTATTCTTGATCCACAGCTTGATGTGGAAGTGGAAGAGATGGAGAATTGATTTGCAACATGCAGCAGACATGAGATTAAGTCTGGAGGTATTAGTAATGAGGATGGGAAAGGCCTTTATTTTACAGAACAAAACTAGGATAAAGTAAGATCCTATTGTCACATTTGATTTGAAAGGCACATTAGCTGGGCATGATGATGCCCACCTTAACCACAGCACCCAGGAGGCAGAGGCAGGCAGATCTCTAAGTCTGAGGTCAGCCAGGGATACACACTAAGACCTGGTCTTAGACAGAAAGAAAGACACAGTCCATTAGGATGGTAATGAAGAGAAATCAAGGAAATGAGTCTGAGCTAAAGCCACAAGGCAGAAGCTCTGAAGTGCAAACACTGAGCTGGGTCAAGTCACCTTGACAGGCGGCTCCGTAAGCTTGTTCAGAAGAGGTAATTTCAGGAAGCCATGGGGAATGGTTAACTGCCTCCCTGAGCTTCCTAGCCGAGCCAATCAAAACTCAGTAGATTAGTTTTGAGAAATGAGCTATAGAGATTACGGTTGCTTTTCAGCATGTGAAAATCCTACAGTCAAGACAACCTACTATTTAATGAGCATATCACGTGGCTCCAGTCTGCATCAGAGTGGCTAAGATGTGCTGAACCAAGTGAATGAAAATGAAGAAGACCTGGCCCCAGGGGCTCCAGCAGACTACCATTCATGGGGGAGGAATGGAGTTCTGCAAGGATGGGGGTGTGGATGGATCTCCCTGTCTTCCCATGCTGAAGGTTTGAAGTTCCCATTGCCCAATAGCATCACTGCAGCCTGAGACGCTCTGACATGTGAGCCACAGTACAAACAGTGTAGCACTTAGCCTCGATTTCCAATAAAAGGGAATGCTTCTTTAAAACTTGGAGTCGGGGATTTTTGTAAATAAATTTTACAATAAAATTAAACTCACATTATCTATAAAATGTTGGGTTTATACAAAACAAACTCATGGAGTTTCTAGTCTAAGAATTCAGTACTTGCTACATTTAACCAAATATTTTAAGGTATCATAGAAAGTAGTTTTCATTGTGTAGTCTGGTTATGGTCTAGCTTACTTAATGTAGTGCAATGTAGCATCTTCCTATGACTTGCTGCCTGACGTGGGATCACTGTTTTATTTTCCAACCCCTATACAGCTGCAGAGAATAAAGGCAGAGAGCCACACTAAAAGAAAAATGGCTTACTCACAATTATTTACATTGAAGGTGGTGAAGATGAGATTGAGAGCTCAACATTAAAAAAACAAAAAGATGCTTCTAACTCTTCTTGACAGCCACAGGCAAATGACATCGACTGTTGCATCCGATGCTAAGCACAACCCAGGCCCCAAACTCTGCCCTAGCATGGGGACTAGGAGCTCCACTGCCTTCATAGCAGCACAGCTTTAAGTGTGTGATGGCAGGACAGGAAGAGCCAAGGGCTGGCCCGGTGCTCTCTACGTGAGCGTTCACTTCTGGGTTCCAGCTCCCCCACGGCCACTCACCTTATCCCCTCATCTGTAAATGGTGTTGGTCCACAGATGCAAAGGAAGACTCTAGAGTTTTCTAAACTTCTTTGCAAAAATTCAGAGAGAAGAGCTCGTGACACATGTCCCTGTTTGCCATTCCATTCTGGAGAAGGTGCCGAGAGAACAAATTCAACATGAAATCTAGGACAAGAAAAGAGTTTTCAAAGTCTGTCATTTCAAACCCACTATCGTCACATTTCAAGACCAGTAAGTCTCCTTTCCCAAAAGTCAGCTTGTGAAGACTGGATGGGTTCTAAGTAAACATTTAACAAAGACACACACATGGATGCGGATTCCCTAAGGATTGGTTTTGCTGTGGGTAAGGGCAATGTAAGGATTAGCCTTTCTATGACTAGGGCAGTGGTTTGATTGTTTTACGGTTTTGTTTTCTTGAAATCATCAGCAAGAGACCTTCATGGGATCTCAGAGGCTGTTACACTGGCATTAATAACTACCTATATGAGTCTCAGAAAAGTGCAACTTCCAGAGACAGGTACTTTCATCCCTGCTTAAATATGCACCACAAATTTCGCTATGGCTAAGAAGCCTACATGACTTCTTACCCCTGTAGTTCCAAATCAGGGAGATCTGTCTCCATGTCCAGAGCCTGGTCCTAACCCTGTGAATGGTACCTGTTCACTTGGTTGTGTAAGCCAGAACCTTACTTAGCATTCCTCTCACCCGTCATATACAGCCTATGAGCAGCCCTGGCTCCAGCCTTCCGTCTCCACAACATGACACTGGCTACTCAGTCTTCCTCGATGACCCACTCTTCTGATCTTAGCTCAAGCTTCAAGTCCATCAGCAAATTCTATGACCGGCCCTGCTGGTCTGGGCTCTTTTACTGTGTGTCTTTACTCACAGCTTCAAGTTGCAAGCATGTAGTCCATTTTCCCTTCAAATCCTAAACTCCATGAAAGTAGTCATGGTGTGAGCTTTGGCTACGGTAGCCCTAGTGGCAAAAACACAGGAGCACTAAAACATTATGGAACCAGAGCACAGAACCTAAGGAAAGGACACAGAATTTAGTGAACTACTAAGTGAACTGCTGGCCAAAAACTAGAAAACCAAAGTCCTGCTACCTGAAACACTGCCATCTGAATAGCACTGGACTTTTATACAACCTACTCCTTTCTGAAGAACAAAAGGCCCTGCTCACATATCAGTCTAAGCCTGGCGTGGGGAATGCTCCAAGAGGATTTGGGTGAGAGATGAGGAAACTGAGTGAGAATAGACTGCAGCCAGTGCTGCAGCCTTAATGTGGCTATGCTGGCTGGCTGACACTCCCAAGAACCGACAGGCCAGGTGCAGCTGCAGACCAAATAAGAGCACCAGTCAGAGGTCAGAAAACTCTCCCAGCTCTGCACATAGGCCCTACCTCAGAGGTTTCTCAGGACATTCATTAGACCAATCACAATTTTCAAAATACCTGAGAACTGGGTAGTTTTTCCCATCAAGGTCCCCACTTAGTCTCCACAGTAATTCTAACCATGCTTAGAATTGCCTCCCCAAACACAGGGGTAAGCAAGAACAGCTGAAAACTGCAACTCAACGTGTTCAAACATCACAAATGAGCCCACACTGCACTCGCCATGTTCTCCTGCATTCTGGAGTACTTAGGATTTCAGATTAGAGAAGCTCAGGTGGTGAAGTCTATGCAAACACTGGGGACTCTCAAACTCTGACATTGGAAGGACTTCTGGTTCCAGTCATTCTGGATAAGGGACACTCAACCTCACCTTGTTTCACTAGGTCACTGTTACTATCTTTTATCCAAATGTCTTTCTACTATGGGGAATCAAAAGCAAAAGATGGCCTTTTACAGCTCTATTTCCAATGACCCTTTCACTAAAATAAAACTGCTAAGATGTAAAGTCAGAGAGAATTCTCCACAAGCTGAAATGGATACCCGTTCTTAACCTTCCTTTAGTAGTACGCTTTTTAAGGAAGGCTGACCATTTCTACGAGCACCTACTTAGACAATGAGACACTGAGCTCTACGTAAACAGTATGCCTTTGCACGCTTTCTGTACTCAGTTACATAATGGTTCCTTGCCTACAGTCTGGTACTCAATGAATAGACTGAAAAGACAACATGGATCATTTAAGGTTACTGTGAAGATGCTGCCGTCCTGGATGAGAAAAGTGTTTTACCCAGAGTGGGAGCAAGTCCACATTAAGGCAGATGATGTCATGTCTCAAATCACTGTAGTGTCTTCTCTGGGAATCTTCTGTTTGACACAATTGCAGCACTAAGCCACTTTAGATCCAATGTGCTAAAAAAAAATTAGGATTGTTGAAAGGTTGCCTGAAAACAAGTTCAGACAACCCACAAAATGCAAAGTGACAAGGAGAGAAAAGGATGGGGTAGAGACCTGGACTTGCTCCTTGAGAATGTACATGTGGTGTGAGACCAAAACAGGAAGAATACCCCTTACAGGTTGAGTTCTGTTTGCCGTTAAGAATGAGTTCCCGTTTGTGCTGTTTGACCCAGATGCACTGGATGTGCTTGTTCACATGTGACCTGGAGCCACACAGGCAGGAAACATGGCAGGATGTGTGCTTGCTCCATCCTGAGAAATGTGGTGAATTATCAGTTTTGCATTTATAAGCCCTGCAAAAACACAACCTGTGGCCATTTCCTGGAAACCCAGAGATGGACCTGGTCAGAGATCCATCCTCCTGGTATTAAAAAAGCTTGCTTCAAACTTGCCTTAAGAGTGTGGTGGTGGTCTTAGTCGCAGACGGCGGGATTAACAGTAGACTAAAAAGTCACCAGGAATAAATAAATGTATTAAAAAAATGTAAAGTGGACAAACAGTGTCCACTCTGACATATACAGAGTCTGTCTATCTAGCAACTAATTTCTCCTTCTTGCTTTCAAAACCACTTCCTTCCCAATTCTCACACTTGTCCATGACACTTCCCTATTCTACTGTCACAGCGTCAGGTGAAACCCTCAGATCTTTTAAATTTTATAAAAATTCTCTTTAAGGAATTTACTACTTCTGTAAAAGATTTACTAGAAACATTTGTTAATTAATTTTAATACTTTGTGGGTTCTTTTTCTTCCACACATTTAACCCCTTAACACTGGCTAAGAGAGAAAGAAGGACAGAGAGGAGAGGAAAGAAGAGTCCCTGACTAAAGCCAGGGGTCAGAAATAGGGTGGTGTTATCATTAGACTGTTTCCTGCTGATTAGGGGTATCAAGTTCCCTTGGGACAAGTTTGGTCTTCACTATCAGGGTATCTAATTTCTTATTTCTTCTTTAAACACAACTACTTAGCAAACTACAACTAAAAATCCACCTCACCTTTGGGGTCCTAGAAGTTATATACCCTTTGAAAATTCCAAATATCACACAAATGCAGAAACTATCTGCAACTGGCAAAATAGAGCAAGAGATAATTCTTGTCAGTTGCTGTGGATAATCTGAAGCAGCTCCATATCCCATACCTGGGATTAAAATAAAACCATATTCTTATATTTCTGTTTTAAAGACACCACAACTCCCAAATTGTCACTACACCTACCCACATCGATTTAAAAATCTTTAAAGTTTGTGAAACAGGAGCTCTAATAAGACAAACCATTCTCTCCTTCTGAGGGCCTCTAACCCATTTCACACACCCCAGCGATAGCTTCCCAGTTCCCAGCACATTTATAAGGTCTTCCCCAAACCTCCAAGCTGTTTAGCAAAGACAGCAGAAGAAGCAACACTCTTTGAATATAAAGACACTAACCCATGAAGTTAAGCAATTTTTAAAGAACAGTTCCATTTCTTTAAATTAAGAAGACTGATTTATTTTTCTTTTCTAGAAATGAGTGTTTTACCTGTGTGCACATATATCTATCATGTGTATATCTGGTGCCTGTGAAGTTCAGAAGAGGAGACTGGATACCCTGGAACCAGAATTATGGATGGTTGTAAGCCACCATGTTTGTCCTCTGCAATAGCCACAAGGGCTCTTAACTCCCTGACATCTCTCCTGCCCCAAAAGCAGTAGGTTTAAAGCTGAGGACATGGGAACTAGGGTTTGCGCTACACTATTCTTGGGTCAATGTTTCCCACTGAAACATTGAAAGTGAAAGCTTGGAACTAGGCCATCTGTATTCCTTGAACTCATTCTCAGCTGCCTCAGCAGAATAAATATGCCCAAGTGGAGGCTTTAGCCAGGCTAATAACAGTAGTGCTCCAAGGGTAACCATGCTCAGGTGACAGCCTTGACCTGTGAGACACTCACTGAAGGAGACAGGATGTGGAAAGTAACAGGGAACAGAACAAAAAGCCCCTTTATTACTGACAGTTCAGGACTCATGTGCACTGGCTGGTTTCGTGTCAACTTGACACAAGCTGGAGTTTTCACAGGGAAAGGAGCCTCGGTTGGGGAAATGCCTCCATGAGATCCAGCTATAAGGCATTTTCTCAACTAGTGATGGGGGGGGGGGGGGGGGAGGGCCCAGCCCATTGTTGGTGATACCATCTCTGAGCTGGTAGACCTGGGTTTTATAAGAAATCTGAACAAGCCAGGGGAAGCAAGCCAGTAAGTAGTAAGTAACATCCCTCCATGGCCTCTGCATCAGTTCCTGCTTCCTGACCTGCTTGGGTTCCAGTCCTGACTTCCTTTGGTGATGAACAGCAATGTGGAAGTGTAAGCTGAATAAACCCTTTCCTCCCCAACTTGCTTCTTGGTCATGATGTTTGTGCAGGAATAGAAACCCTGACTAAGACACCACGTATGAGCCCTTAGGGACGGTGGTTTCTAAGAGTGTTCAGACTTTTCAAGGACTGTAAATTTTATTTTGATGAGACTACATGAAAATAAGTAATCACCTCAGATAGTCTATGCAACTTAGAAAATCCTGGCAATCTCAGAAACCGATGACTACAGAAATGTTCTAGGAAGTATGGTAGCCCATCTAGCTCAATATTATTGAATTTGTACTGCTTTCAGCTGTCTGCTACACTGCTGTTCTTGTTAATGACATAAGCTCTTGCTGTGCTACTCTTTCTCCCTGAGTTCATGTTGACAAGATGTGTTTCATATTAATAATACCAGCGTAAGAAGAAAACCAGCAATAGAACTAGTAACACACATCAACTCAATCAACTAAAAATGAAGCCAGTCTTTCAAACAGTGTGAGAAATGCCTCTCCGGGACAGCACACAGGTAGGGCTTACTAGAGGACCTGAGAAACGCCGTGACATTCAACTGTACTTCAGCCATCCACATTACATCAACATATAAACACTTAAATTTGGGTTAACAGGTGCAATACCTTTTATCTTTTAATGCCAATTTCTCTAGCTGGCACCTCCAAATTATATCGTCCTCTGTTTTATTGAAGAACATCAACTTCACCTTCCTTAAAAGGAAAAAAAAAAAAGGAAAACTCATATTATGTAAGTCACTATGACTTTTGAAATATGCACAAGTGGAAATGTTCGAAGGGAATGAGAGAGAAAATGACACGAGAGTGAAGCGCTAACTTGTGAGGAGGAGGCAGAATGGCAGATGATCACTCGGGCAACAGGAGCAAGGCCACTCAACTTCAGTGACCTGCCCATGTACGATGGATGCCCTGCACTCAAAACCTCCCAAACACAAGCAACCAGAAACAAGGGCACATACCTGAGACTGGGCACGTGAGTTAAAGCGTGATTCAGTACAGCAACCATCGGTGTGAAGCCTGTTCCGGCGGCCAGTAAAAAGAGATCTTCTACGTCCTGGAGTTTGGATATTTTAAAATTGCCCTCAGGACCACTTACAGAAACGAAATCTCCTAGAGAAATAAACAACACAAACTAATCAGACAACAAAACACAGCAAGATAGCTGGACGGCAAACAGGGACAGAGCCCTGGAAGTGACAGGGTTGGCCTGTGCTTGCCACATCCATGGGTACAGTGGAAAAGGAGCTGCAGAGGCCGTCATCAGACACCAATGGGTAATTAATACAAGGTCAGTGGAGAATAGATATCTGCTGTTCACACACTGGTTAGTAGGGTCAATCTTAGCAGGAGAAATTAGAAATAGATGTATTCTAAAGCCTTACACTGGGATGTGTCATCAGCTTCTCTAGTAATACTTGAAAAGGGGGACCGACTGAAACAAGATGAGCTATTACGAGTTTAATTCCTAAGAAAACAGCAAGATGAGGAACCAACTGTACTTGGGCAGTTGTAAAATGAGTGCCCAGTGTCTGTGGCTGACAGACAGTACATACCTCTCTCAGAAAAACACTGTCACCAGGGCTACATTCAGAAATCTCCACTGTTACTTAAAAAGTTAAAAAAAAAAAAACTGTTCATTATTTTGAACTTGTTTTAAATACTGTATTTTAAAATGTTTAGGTGCTTATAACTTCCTATGTTTTCCACCACAGGATAGTAATAGTAGTTTAAGGGACAATCATACTATAGGTGGATTACTAAGTCAACTTTCAGACTTCAGTGACAGGCTGCTCTGTTGCCCCAGTGTGAGCTAATGCTGATGAAGATATAGGAAGGGCATTTCTACCAGTAAGAGAGAGGAAAAAAATAGTAAAAATGAGATGAAGAAAATGATAAAACAGAGAGAAAGGATGAGAAACAAGGAAAGTGTTTTGAATCTCCAGAGTCTTTCAAGGTCCATTTCCTGACAGCCTAGTATGTGCCAACGGTCATGCTAGGTCCTGGAAATAGACAAAAGAGACAGCTTCTACCTGGAAGTGCCAGTCTTACAAACAAGCTGTGTGCCCACAATCCTTATCACAGAGCATGAGTGACGGTTACTAAGTGATTCAGAGGAGAAGGGTGGTTTCATAATTGAAGTGCCACTTTGTTGAGTCTCTAAAGGAAGGAATACAGCAAAGGAAGGGCCAACAGGCATTCTAGATGAGGCTCCGTTAGGAACCTAAGAATGAGGATAACAAACTGGGGGTTCACGAAGCACAAAAGTTAGAGAGCCCCGCAGGTCCTTGTCAGCCTTGTGGGGAAATGGGCAGCACAGCTAAAGCAGATCCACCAGAGGCTTCAAAACTGAGGAACAACAAAAGTAAGTCAACTTTCAGAGGAGCCTGGAAAGTTACTGGGATGCAGATGAAGAGAAAGATACCAGTTAGAGCATGTGTGAAAGATTGGTTAGAGGGAAAAACAGAAAGGATAACGACTTGCTTTCAGGGGATGGGAGGAAAGATGACATCAAACGTGGCTGATTTAATTCAGGGAATGAGCAAGTCTCCAGAGAAGGGCAGAGATGAAAAGAGATGTGGCAAATAATAAAGATGGAGGACACGGAACACAAGACAAAGAGAGGATGACTTCCACTGTTGACATACTAAGAGACTCCCACATAGAGACAGCAGGCTCTCTAACCAATCTATAGCACAAACAAGGCTACAAATGCAGCATTACTAACCAATCTGAAGACGATCAAGCTCTGGCGTGAAGAGTCCAGCAGGATAAATTTTGATCAAAAAGTAGATGTATTTATTTGGGGAAAAAACTGGTTCTTTAAAATCTGAGAGTAAGGAATCAGATACGGGTGTATATGGCTTTACTATTTCTGCACCTGAAAAAAAAACATCAAAACAAAGAAAAGTATAATATTTAAAAGCTCTTAATGAAGATAAAATACAAATCTTATGATGCTATCAGTGTGTACACAAAGCTAATGTACATATACCTCTAATGAGATGTTCCCTTACATTTACATACATCTCAGGGCTATAATTTTAATAAACCAATGGTTAACCATTATATAGTCTTTTTTATTGTTTATTAAATATAGTCTATGATAATGAATCTAAATAAGTGTATGAGCTTTGTAATGGGCTATAATAAAGTAACATCAAAATTTCCCATGGAAATATAATAATAAAGACAGACAATTCCAACAATAAGTCACATGTTTAGCAACGGTGAGTGATCACCAATGAGAGCACTAGGGAAGGAAAGGAGGCACTTCACCTTTAATTTTACATATTTTCAATTGTTTTAATGTTATAAAATTATTTTGTCATCCGAATAAAGCAATATAATCCTATTATCTCATGGGACGTATTATTTTTTAAAAGAAAAATGAAAGTACATAATACAGATTTTACCAGATTCCAGAGGAAACAAAGTCACCAAACATTTGAAAGACCAAAATTTTATACTTGTCTCTTATTAGCTCATATGACACCTAAAACTCACTGGTTAAAAACTATGCCAAAGAAGACAGCAGCTCATGCACAGTGATCTGGTGTCCATGAAGACGACGAGAAATAACTGACAGTGCCATCGTGGGACACCACCTCTACCAATCTCAGAAGGGAGTCTACAAGAGGGAACACTGCAAACACAGGCTGAAGGCAGGGTTCTGCAGCTTCAAGAGGCAAGAAAATGGTGGCTATCAGTAAGAACGGGAGCAATTTAAACAAGTAAAGGAAATTTAAGATGAAATAATGGGGAAAATCCACTCACACAGCAAGGAACATAGTTTTGAACATTGAGTACTAGTAACACACATAAGGAAACTGAGTACCATTACCCACTCATTCTGAATGTTATTGGTTCAATCTCATAAATGTGACAGCCCCTAGGAGATTCCAACGACACACATCTGTTCCTAGTGTTCTGTGACACTCCCTCCTTCCTACTGGAGACTCCACGTGTCCAGCAGCGCAGACACAGTCTGACATCGCTCACATCCACAAACCCTGCCATTAAAGCCAGGTACCCAGAAAGGCCAGTAACTCCCCAACCCCACCCAAGCCTCCGTTTCCCTTACCTGTGACACTGAGCTTGAGGTAAACATGTTGCCCAACTGGCACCTGAAGGTGGGTACTGGGAGGCAGCATCAGACAGAAAAGCCTCGTATCATGAGTAACGTCTTCCTTGGAAATTAACTGGCACTGTCTGTAGTACAAGCCTGGAAGGCAGTGCGGGAAGGTGAGGAACAGAAAGCCCACACTCCATCTCTGCTCTTAGAACTCCAACCTCACGGCTCTAAAACTCGTTAACTTTACAAGGCTACTTTCAATTTCATTTTCTAAAGTACTTTATAAACATATAAACACATATATAATCTGAAAAAATAGTATTATAATTTAATAAAGTGAGTATTATTTCTTCATACCTGTTTATAAACATATCTCAAGACACTAACATCTAATTTATTCTTAAGCTTAGTTTTTAAGTAACTTTATTTTAGACTTTATATTGACGATATTAGTTTTACATGTGAAAAGTATTTGATAAAGATGTTTACATTCTAAAGTTTTTTCTTTTCCAGTGAAAAAGTTTTGAAAGTTGAGTACTTGGAATTTAACAATCTTGTCACTGTTAAACACACTTAGCAACACACTCTGATAAAATAAAAATATGTATTATGTCTGTGTTTATATAGGTATATATATAGTACTTGCATATGAATAATAAAACATCTTAACTGTCTAAATTATTAAACAAACGTAACCTTTTCTGAAGTGGCAGCTGAAGGCAATGTTTTGCTATATATAGATTTTAGTAAAAAAAAAATCAAGTATTTCTATAAATACTGAAAATACTTTAAAAGCCATGCTTCTAAAATACTTTATACAACACAAAACAATTAACATTAAATACTTGTTATAGGAATTCTAAAAGCACTGTCATTTATAAATTCTCTTGACTATAGTTTACCCCTAAAGACGGATCATTGTTTATCTCCTGAGAAAATAGTTGCAGAAATAAAACTGATCAGTAACACATTTGCCCTAATCATCACTTTCTTTCTTTCCCCCTCTTGCTCATCTAATTGCATTTAACTTGGTATGGAAAGATTTACTCCAGATCATAGGAAGCAAAAGCCACTAAATCTAGCAATCAATGGCTAACAGAAAACTAGGATTTATATATAACTTTCAGAAATAATTTTAGCCAAAATTAAACCAAATTCTCATTTTCCTGTGGCTCCCAAAGACCCTGTCATCCAATCTTCCCACCTGTGACCTCAGGAGGTACGCATGTGTGCAGTCTCCTCTCTGTAGCACCAGGGAATAGGCTTGGGTCTGGCTACAGCCAGGAATATCATTCTAAAGTCATCCTGGAAGGCCTAACTAGTTCTGGACTAATGACAGGTTCAAAGGACAAAGCTCACCAACAGGTGAAACGAAAGTTCAAACTATCTCTTTATCCTTTTCTCTAGACAACTGGCTCTCAACCTATGGGAATCAATTCCTCTGGGGTTCGAAAGACCCTTTCTTCATAAGGGTCACCTAAGATGATCAGAAAACACAGTTATTTAGACTATAATTCATAATGGCAGCAAAACAGTTTTGAAGTAGCAAGGAAAATAATTTGATGGTTGGGGCCACCACAACATAAGGAGCTGATTAAAGGCTCACAGCACTGAGAAAACTGAGGCCCACTGCTCTAGACCTTTCTCAGACCCCAAACAGAGAATGCAACCAAAGGCTCAGATGTTGAATGTCTAAAATAGTCAAAAATTATACAGCACACAAAAACTGTCACGTGTAATATGTTCTGGGTTGCATCTTGAAAACACATGACTTTATAATGTTCAGCATTCTTTAGCTTCTCAGAGCATGACGCAGGGAGACAGGTGAGGCCTACAGCCCAAGTCTGCCCTCTTTTCTTCCTTCATCTTCACCTGTCATCAAGTAGGTTTACACAGAGATGCATGAATGAACATGTATGTTCAAGCTCATCCAACTTCTTCCATCAACAGTCCTGGGTACTCTTTAGATATAACTGGATTTAGGGCTATTGGGCAGGGAATTTTGAGGTTTCAGATCCTGGGAGAATGGTGTTGAAGAAGAGAAGGAAAAGTCCAGGTACCCCAATCTTAGCCTTGTCCGTTCCTGCTATGGGGGAATGGTATGACTAAATGGAAGACAGCCCTATGTGCTCCTCAAGTGAGAAACCCCAGGGCAGGCGCCTTCCTTTCTTCCCAGGCCGAAGGAACACCATGTTTGATAAAAACTATTCATCTTTGACTTGCAAATTTCTGCGCTGGCCATATGGATTTGCTATAGTAAGTATACCTTTCTTCAACTGTATGGAACCCACCAGGGAATGTGGGTTACTGTGACCCACAGACTTCCATGTAAATAGCATGGAAACAGCATTAGCAGTAGAACTGTGGGGCCGGCAGACAGGATGGAAAGTGTGGAGCCGTAGAGCAGCGCGGTGCAGTGCAGAGCAAATGGTACAAACTACTTCCGCGGGACAGCAGCATTTCCCACCTGTCAGGCTCTCGGCTTCATAAGGATAGACAATGGCTTAAGAAAACCTTCAGCTGAGACTAATATAAAATGGTAAAACAAAAACCTCTGTTCCAAGTACCTAACCTCTTTTTATAATATATATGATGTTGGCATGCTCAAGAACGCTAAAGTACTAATCATAAGATGACAACTAACACTGAAAATAAGTTATATTTTTCATTCTTAAAAACAGTGTTTCACAAAGCTATAACAGAAAACACCAGTAAGTCTCCAACAGAGGACAGACAGAAACAACCTTGTTAAGGGTCTGTACTACCTCAGTCAAGGCCAGGTTCTTACCCTTAACAAACTTTTAAACCACTAGGCCAATCTTATTTTCCCTGGTGGGAACAGAGCCCAGTGTAAGTTTAAAAGTTTGCCTAAAGTCACAAGGCCAGGACAGGAGATATGAGATGGAACAGGAAGTTATGGGCTATCCCAACTTGATAGGCCTTCCCAAGATGTTTGCCACCAGGGCAGAAGGTTTAGTGTCTTCCCAAGTGTAAAAAGGACATATTTGCAGATTGTCGGTGACTTCATCCTACTCTGACCACACAGTCCCAAAGCATTCTTTGTCCAGTTACCTAAATATTTTCTCATCTCCTAATTTATAATCTTTGATCTTTCATTCTTAACAAGAACTTCTTGAACCAATGTATGACTTTCAATTGTTACACATGTAAAAATGAAGTTTATAGAAAATAACTCAAAAGATACTAACACAAACTATTTAAAATTAGAAATACCTAAAGATGCCCATGCCCCAAACACCCATGTCCTACAGTACACAGCACAAGACATACTGTTAGAAGGTGACCTGCTCTAGAGCAGTGGTCAGGCCAGTTTCACCTTCTATGTCTGTGTCTAAGGAAGTGACCAATGAGAAGTGAGCCTGACTGCAGGGCACAGCGTCCTGAACATCTGAGAACAAACCATTCACATGCCATGAATGCTAATTAGAATTTCAAGACTGATAAAATAACTCATTCACGAGGTCATTAGCATTCTGAAGAAACAAAGGTTGAAGTCTTTACATATACTTTAACAAGAATTAAATTACCAAATATATTCTGCTGTTAATTATTCAGCTTTTCCACTAATTTTGAAAAGGCTCCATTTAACTTCCCCTAGTAGTACAGGGTCAGTACATTACACCAGGTCTTTCACACATAATAGGAATAGAATCACGATGCATTCTTGAAGCACAAAGAATGACAAGTGTTATTGGCACAAACCAATTAACACATTGGGGTAAAAGATAATGGAAAAGAACGTTCGAGTGGAAAGTTAAAAATAAACATTATTAAATTAATTCCTCTTTGTTTTAACTAGTTTTTGTTTTTGTTTTTTAAATATACCTGTCTGGTTTTCTAAATGGTAGTGACAAACCAGGTCTTAAGAAATACTCCTAAAGCCTACTAAAATGTTTTACTACCTAAAATAGATGGATGAGACTTGATTGCTTTACTTATGGCTTCATATTTAAATAATGGCCTTAAACCATGGTGGGGGCGGCTTTCTTGAAGGCTTGATTTAATAGAACCTCAGAAGCAGAACTCAGTAACAAGACTGTCTCTAATCTGAGTCTTGCTATGCCTTCCCATGCCAACACTGCTGTACTAAAGTACTTTAGTCCTTTTTTTATTAGCAAATGTTTAACTAAAAAAACAGTTAAAATCACTTTCACTTACCACATAACCTAGACACTATTATTTGCCATTAAAAAATAAAAACATTTACAATTCAAGACGATGTTTAAGCTATTTAGAGGCATATTACATAATGAAACACACAAATCCAAATCTTACACAAATGTTACCTCTAATTTGTTACTTCTGAGAAATATTTTTTGTTTTTATATTTTATTTTATTTGTTTTCTATGGACTAAGGCTTCTATTTTTGGACTTTCTTTTTTTGAGCTTCATATGATCTGTGAATTGTTTCTTGGATATTCAGAGCTTTCTGGGGCTAGTATCCAATTATCAGTGACTGCATATTATGTCTGTTCTATTGTGACTGGGTTACCTCACTCAGGATGATATTCTCTAGAAACATCCAATTTTCCTAGGAATTTCATAAAGTCATTGTATCTAATAGCTGAGAAGTACCTCCATGGTGTAAATATACCACAACTTTTGTACCCATTCATCTACTGAAGGACATCTGGGTTCTTTCCAGCTTCTGGCTATTATGCACATGGTGGAGCATGTGTCCTTACTGAATGTTGGAGCATCTTTGGGGTATATGCCCAGAAGTGGAATAACAGGAGCTTCAGGTAAAACAATGTCCAATTTTCTGAGGAACCACCAGACTGATTTCCACAGTGGTTCTCCCAGCTTACAACCCCACCAACAGTGGAGGAGTGTCCCTCGTTCTCCCCATCCTCGCCAGCATCTGCTGTCATCTGAGTTTTTGATCTTACCCATTCTGATTGGTGTGAGGTGGAATCTCGGGGTTGTTTTGATTTGCATTTCTTTGATGACTAGGGATGTCGAGCATTTCCTTAGATGCTTCTCAGCCATTCAATATTCCTCAATTGAGAATTTTTTGTTTAGTTCTGTAGCTCATATTTAATAGGACTGTTTGATTTTCTGGAGTCTAACTTCTTGAGTTTTTTGTATTAATTGGATATTAGACCTCTATCACATATGGGATTGGTAAAGATCTTTTCCCAAACTGTTGGCTGCCATTTTGTTTTCTTGACAGTGTCCTTAGCCTTACAGAAACTTTGCAATCTCATTAAGTCCCACTTGTCAATCTTTGACCTTAGAGCAGGAGCCAGTGGTGTTCTGTTCAGGAAATTTTCTTCTGTGCCTATGTGTTCTAAGGTTTTACCCACTTTCTCTTTTAATAGTTTCAATGTACCTGGTTTAATGTGGAGATCTTTGATCCACTTGCACTTGAACTTTGTACAGGAGATAAGAAAGGGTCTATTTTCATTCTTCTGCATGCTGAGTGCCAGCTGGACCAGCACCATTTGTTGAAGAGGCTGTCCTTTTTCCATTGAATGTTTACAGCTCCTTTGTCAAAAATCAAGTGACCATATATGTGAGGGCTCATTTCTGGATCTTCTATTCTATTCCATTGATCCACGTGCCTAACTCTGTACCAGTACCACGCAGTTTTTAGCACAATTGCCTTGTAATATAGTTTGAGGTCAAGGATGGTTATTCTTGCAGATGCTTTCTTGTTGTCGAGGATGGATTTCGATATTCTAGGTCTTTTGTTATTCCAGATGAAATTTCACATTGCTCTTTCCAACTCTATAAAGAATTGGGTTGGAATTTTGATGGGGATTGCACTGAATCTGTAGATTGCTTTTGGTAAGATGACCATTTTTACAATGTTGATCCTTCCAATCTATGAGCATGGGAGATCTTTCCATCTTCTGAGATCTTCCTCAATTTCCTTCTTCAGAGATTTGAAGTTCTTGTCATACAGGTCCTTCACTTGCTTAGTTAGAGTCACACTAAGGTATTTCATATTGCTTGTGATTATTGTGAAGGATATCTTTTCCCTGATTTTTTTTCTCCGAATGTTTGTCCTTTGAATAGAGGAAGGCTACTGATTTGTTTGAGTTAATTTTATATCCAGCCACTTTGCTGAACTTGTTTATCAGCTGTAGAAGTTCTCTGGTGGAATTTTTGGGGTCACTTAAATATACTATCATGTCATCTGGAAACAGTGATGTTTTTACTTCTTCCTTTCCAATTTGTATCCCTTTGATTTCCTTTTGCTGTCTAATTGCCCTGGCCAGTTGAATAGGTAGGGGGAGAGTGGGCAGCCTTGTCGAGTCTCTCTGATTTTAGTGGGATTGCTTCAAGTTTTTCACTGTTTAGTTTGATGTTGGCTATTGGTTTGCTGTATATTGCTTTTATTATGTTTAGGTATGGGTCTTGGATTTCTATTCTTTCCATGACTTTTAACCTGAAGAGGTGTTGAATTTTGTTAAATGCTTTCTCAGCATCTAGTGAGATGACCATGTGGTATTTTATTTTCAGTTTGTTTATATAGTGGATTACTTTGATGGGTTTCCTGCATCCCAGGGATGAAGCCTACTTGACCATGGTGAATGATCCTTTTGATGTGTTCTTGGATTCGGTTTGCATAAATTTTGTTGAGTATTTTTGCATCAATGTTCATAAGGGAGATTGGTCTGAAGTTCTCTTTCCTTGTAGGGTCTTTGTGTGGGTTAGAAATGAGTGTTATTGTGGCTTTGAAGAATGAGTTGTGTAGTGTTCCATCTGACTCTATTTTGTAGGATAGTTTGGAAAGTATTGGTGTTATGTCGGCAATAAATGTCTGATAAAATTCTGCACTCCACCCATCTGGTCCTAGGCTTTTTTTGGTTGGGAGGCTTTTGATGACTGCTTCAATTTCTTTAGGTGTTATGGGATTATTTAGATGGTTTATCTGGTCCTAGTTTAACTTTGTTATCTAGTATCTGTCTAGGAATTTATCTATTTCCTTCAGATTTTCCAGTTTTGTTGAATATAGGCTTTTGTGGTAGGATCTGATGATTTATTGAATTTCCTCAGTTTCAGCTGTTATGTCTCCACTTTCATTTCTGATTTTGTTAATATGGATATTCTCTCTTTGCCCTCTAGTTAGTCTGCCTAAGGGTTTATCAATCTTGCTAATTTTCTCAAAGAACCAGCTCTTGGTTTTGTTGATTCTTTGAATGGTTCTTTCTGTTTCTATTTGGTTAATTTCTGCTCTGAGTTTGATTATTTCTTGCTGTCTACTCTTTTTGAGTGTATCTGCCTCTTTTTGTTCTAGAGCTTTCAACTGTGCTGTCAAGTTGCTAGTGTGCGCTCTCTCCAGTTTCTTTTTGAGGCACCCAGAGCTGAGTTTTCCTCTTAGTACTGCTTCCATTGCAGCCCATAGGTTTGGATATGTTGTGCTTTCATTTCATTAAATCCTAAAAATCCTTAATTTCTTTATTTCTTCTTTGACCATGCTATTGTTGAGTAGAGCATTTTTCAGCTTTCATGTGTATGCGGGCTTTTTGTTTTTGATGTTATTAAAGATCAGCCTTAGTCCATGGTGATCTGATAGGATGCATGGGAGTATTTCAATCTTCTTATGTCTATTGAGGCTTGTTTCGTGCCCGACTATATGGTCAATTTTGGAAAAGGTGCCATGCAGTGCTGAGATGAAGGTGTGTTCTTTTGTTTTAGGATAAAATGTTCTGTACATGTCTCTTAATTCCAATTGGTTCATAACCTCTGCTAGTTTCACTGTGTCTCTGTTCAGTTTCTGCTTAAATAATCTGTCCATTGATGAGAGTAGGGTGTTGAAGTCTCCCACTATTATTGTGTAGGGTACAACGTATTTTTTGAGCTTTCGTAGGGTTTCTTTTATGAATATGGGTGCTCTTGTATTTGGAGCATATATGTTAAGGATTGAGAATTCATCCTGATAAATTTTTCCTGTAACGAGTAAAAAGTGTCCTTCCTTTTTTGATAACTTTTGGTTGAAAATCTACTTTATTCAATATTAGAATGGCTACTCCAGCTTGTTTCTTGGGGCCGTTTGCTTTGAAGGTTTTTTTCCCAGCCTTTTACTCTGAGATTGTGTGGGTCTTTTTCTCTGAGATGAGTTTCCTGTATGCAGCAAATTGCTGGATTCTGTTTATGTATCCAGTCTGATAGTCTATGTCTCCTTATTGGGGAATTGAATCCATTTATGTTAACAGATATTAAGGAATAGTGATTGTTGTTTTCTGCTATTTTTGCTTTTAGAGGTAGAATTATGTCTGTGTGTCTTTCTTCTTTTGGTTTTCTTGCTTAGTTATTTTCTTACTTTTTTAGGATGTAGTTTCCCTCCTTGTATTGGGTTTTACATCAATTATTCTTTGTAGGGCTGGATTTGTGTTCGGATATTGTGTAAATTTAGTTTTGTCCTGGAATATCTTGTATCTCCATCTATGGTGATTGAGAGTTTTGCTTGATATTGTAACCTGGCTGACATCTGTGTTCTCCTAGTATCTGTATAATGTCTGTCCAGGATCTTCTAGATTTCATAGTGTCTGTTGAGAAGTCGGGTGTAATTCTGATTGGTCTGACTTTATATGTTACATGTCCTTTTTTCTTTACTGCTTTTAGCATTCCTTGTTTTGAACACTTGTTTAATTTGAACACTTGTTGTTGAGTATTATGTGTCGGGAACAGTTTCTTATTTGGTCCAATCTGTTTGGAGTTCTGTAGGCTTCTTTTGTGCTCATGGTCATCTCATTCTTAAGGGTAAGGAAGTTTTCTTCTACAATTTTGTTGAAGATATTTACTGTGCCTTTTAGTTGATATTCCTCCCCCTCTTCTATTCCTATTATCCTTAAGTTTGGTCTTCTCATTGTGTCCTGGATCTCCTGGACATTTTGGGTTAGGAGGTTTTTTTGGGGGGGTTTTGCATCTTCTCTGTTTTGTCTATGTTTTCTATGTTGTCTTCGGCTCCTGAGATTCTTTCTTCCATCTCTTGTAGTCTGTTGGTGATGCTTGCATCTGTGACTCCTGATTTCTTTTTTAGGTTTTCCATCTCCAGTGTTGTCTCTTTTTGTGTTTTCTTTATTTGTTTCTATTTCCATTTTCAATTCCTTCATCTGTTTGGTTGTGTTTTCCTGTAGTTCTTTAAGTGATTTTTGTGTTTCCTCTTTAAAAGCTTTCATTTGTTTATGTGTGTCCTCTTGTGCTTTTTTAAAGGAGTTATTCATGTGCTTCTCGAGGATCTCCATCATCATTGTGCGGTATGATTTCAAGTCTGAGTCTTCTTTTTCTGGAGTGTTTGGCAATCCACTGCTTTCTGTGGGGAAGAGCTGGGTTCTGGTGTTGTCAGGTTGTCTTGGTTTCCATTGCTTAAGTTCTTTCATTTTCCTCTTGCCATCTTGTTGTCTGTGATTATACATGGTCTTGTTGTCAGTGACTAGCACCTGTCTCTTCTATAGATCTGAGGGCCCGTGGACTCAGGAAGAAAATTACTTATGAGTGTTCAGCTTTTAGTGGGCAAGCAGTGAGTTCTGGTAGCAGTGTCTCAGCTCTGTCTTTGTGGACTCAGGTGGGGGAGCTCTTGTGAGCCTGTTCTGGGAGCTCAGCCCTCTGACCACAGGTCCTGAGTACTACTGACAGGGACCTGGCTCTTTCTCTAGGCCAAAACGGAGCCTTTTCCAGATAGCACAGTACTTTCTGCTCTCTTAGAACTCCCGATGTGCTCTCCCTGGGCCTATGTGCCAGGCTCCCCTCTGGTCCAGGTGTGTGAGGACCTGTAGAGCTGAACTTCAAGCACTGCCTTTCCAGGGCAGTCACCGGTTATCACTGACAAGGGTCTGTGCCTTACTGTGGGCCTGTGTGTTTAGTCTGCGAGCATGGGCTTTCAGGACGGATCCTGAGTCTCTCTGTCAGAGGCCAGGCCCTACTGTGGGCTAGAGAGGCACCTTTTCCAAGAGCTCCACTTAGCCCTCTCTGCACTTTGGTTACTCACAGCTGTTTAAAACTTGTTTCACACTGTAACATAGCAGGAGTTTCTAAATTACACATTGCTTCATCAATTTGTATTGTGCTGATTTCTTTGTCTTTTTTCTTTAGTATAGAATAGAGTTTATTCAGGGGATGAGGAGGAGAGTTAAGAGGGTAGTGGAAGAAAAGAAAGGCAGAGAGAGAGAGACAGAGACCGAGAGACAGACAGACAGAGAGAGACTGAGAGATAGAGAGAGACAGAGAGAGACTGAGAGACTGAGGGACAGAGTGGAGTAGAGGCTGGCCATGAAAACATGAAAAAAGAAGGAGAAAGAGGCAAGGAGACAGAACAGGAGCAAGAAGGCAAGAGCAAGAGTTGTGCTGATTTCATATTCAGGCAATTCTCATAGAAATGGAAACAGGCTAGCAAGATATAAAGCATATCCAAGTTACCTTGCAAAGAAGAGCTTTCACCATCGAAGAGAGTAAAACACAGTGAAACATGTCACAGAATTTACTCATCTCTAGTAACTGTGAATGTTTTTCAAGGTGGCAGAAAACATGGATTAGTGGGCAAGGGCTAGGGTGGTGGTGGTCCAGGCCTGAGAGAAATGACTGCTCACCATGTTCAAGCAAGCATCTTTACAGGTGTACACTCCATGGTACATATGTGTGACAGCTGGTAAAAGGCCCTGGTGAAACTCACACAAAACATCAGCAAGTTAACGATAGTTCAACCTAATGATGTCCAGCTCTCCATCCTCCGAAGAGTGCTGCTTTTGTGAAACTATGGACCCTGCTGTCAGAACACTTACGTCTACTTTCTTCAGGTAGTCACTTAAGATCAAATTCATCCATCTGGACACCTGAAGCTCCCTTAAAGTGTGTTGTTTGGATTACTTGACGTACCCTTGTTGGCTTATGTCTTCCTAAGAGTTTATTTTATCTTATTCCTGTGCATGTTCTCGTTCCTTCCTAGAAAAATAATTCTGCTTCTGTTCTAGAGCATGGTGGCTAAGTCAGCCTTCAACACTGGACATCATTCAAAATCAGCATGTCTGATACAAACACAATTAATACAAATGTGTATTTATAATTGAGGAAGATTAATAATAATAAAAAGACACTGGCCATTGCCTCTAGTTTCTGACACAGAGCCTCCACAGCCATAAGAAGAGCCATAAAAAGTTGAACTTCAACTCTAGCCCTGGAAGTCTTTCTAATTTCCTAGTGATGGGTATGTTGGAAACAACTCCAAACCTCTTGGAATGTCCTGGGAGATAGAACCTTTTAGATCCTGTACTGACTCTGGATGGGGGCCTGAATGCTGAACTCATCAACAATGGCCAATGACACAGTACATCATGCTTATCTCATAAAGTCTTTACAGAGCTCTTAGAAAGCCAGAAAAGATTGCTGGACACATATCGGTGCTTGGAGATGGGGGGCAGATCCGTAGAAAGCATAGAAGCTCCACACCTCTTCTTACAAGTCTCTGTATCCTTTCAAATAAATGCATGAATATAAATGCTTGTCTAAATTCTGTGAATCACTCTAGCACTTTAAAAATATCCAAATAAAAACTCTGATGTCAGTTTGTTAAAGGTACAGAACCTGGGATCTATGTGCACCTGAAGTTTAGAAGGGTTTTGTGGGACAGAGCCTTTAAACTGTGGGGTTTGCATGAGCTTCACTTAGTATCAGAATTGATCTAGACTACAGGATACACAGTTGGTGTCACTAGGTAAGTGGTTGTTGGTGGGGAGAAATCCCCACATATTTTTAATGACCAGAGAAGTGTTCTGAGTAGAGTAGAAAAATTAGTTTGACTTTCCATTGCTTGTAATAACTTCAAATATTAAAAGATGATTAGCGAAATACAAAGAGTTACTATGTGAACCCACTAAATGGCTGCAATAGGCTGCATGTGTGCTTGGTTGTTTATGGCATAGATCCACAAGGACAGAAAGGGGAGATAAAATAATAAATGTTGGGAACCCATGAGGCAAGCAGATGATTGACCAAGCAGACCTTAGAAAGTAGAATCCTAAGCCAGAAATCTAAGCAGCAATAGTCTAGTACTTTTTTTAAAAAGTATTTATTTATTTTGTGTATATGAGTACACGGTCACTGTCTTCAGATAAACCAGAATAAGGTATTGGATCCCATTACAGATGGTTGTGAACCACCATGTAGTTGCTGGGAATTGAACTCAGGACCAATGGGAGAGCAATCAGTGTTCCTAACCACTGAGACATCTATCTTTTCAGGCCCCCACCCTCTAGATTGGCCTTTTTTTTTTAAAAATAGAAAACTCCCTCTAATACCTTGAGGTTAGCAGAATCTGTCACCTCTAATATTAGAATCAAGGAATGAGAAGTTTCTGCTTAAGTGTGTTTAAGAGACTCAGATGCTCTGCTACCCACTTAAGCTCTCTACTTAGTACAACCGTGCAATGGGCCCTCTCTAATCTGACTAAAACTGAAAACACTAGCTCTCTAGACAAGCTGCACAGGGTCTGTGAGTCGGGCATACTTTAGACCAAACTCCGTTCTCCCTCTTAGAGCAATGGAAGTATAACACCCACTGTCTTGTAAGGTAACTGCATTTGGAGACAGAGTCTTTTAAAAGTACTTACATTAAAGTAAAGGCAATAGGTGTCCCTTTCCAGTAAGAGTGCTGCCCTTTGAAGAAGAGAAAAGCTAAGATACACATAGACACAAGGAAGATCACACTGGCCAAGGAGAGAGGCCTCAGATTTGTCTAATTTTGCTAATACTGTGAATGGACTTAAAAAAATCCCACAACTAAGAGAAAACAAATTTCTGATCTTAAGCCACATGGTTAGCAGTCATTACAGGATCTTAACTAACTAAAACAGTATTCTAAGAGAAGAAAAGAAAAGAAATACAAAACAAAAAATGAAAACCAAAAACAGGGGAAAGAAAAGGATGAGGCTAAGTCACATTTAGAGAACTATAGCTTTCTTTGAAAATACTGTTCCTGCTAGCTGCTTACAAATTCTGGCATTAGACTTTCCCTTAGAGAAACCACTCAGTTGTACAGGAAATATACTGGCAGCAAGCCCAACCCTTCACACACAGCTGTTAATCAGATGAAACAGGAGCAGACACTTGAGAATCAGAAATAGCAACAAAGCATCTGGTGTGAAACATCAAAACAAAGGACAAACAAGACCATGAGACAGACAGGTCACAGAAGGGGGAAAAGAAACCCCTGGAACGTTATCTGTTACTCTTTACAATGATGGGCTAGTGGGATAGCTCAGTGGTTAAAGGTGCTTGCAGCAAATCTGACAACCTATACTTGATGCCAGGACTTAATGGCAGAAGAGAATCAGCCCTACAAACTGTCCCCTGACTTTCAAATGTGTATCTCACAACACACACACACACACACACACACACACACACTCCAAATGAACAAACAAACAAAAACCTTTAAAAGAAGACATTAAGATCAAGAGTACTGCGTACCTGTATCTTTCTTTGGGATAAAGGAATCATGTTTGTCCAGGGGATCACCAAGACATTTCCAAGAAACATTTTCTTTCTTTTGTAGGACAATCTCTATTTTTCCAATATTCTCAATAACCCGTACTAAAATGAAGAGAAATTCCATTTGTTTCACAAACATTAAATGTGAGGTTTTATTTTAAAACTAACTTTTTTCATGCAGTCACACTATGCTATTGCATAATGATGTTGATAATTAATAGAAAAATAAGATTTTGTTCACTTCGTAAAACTGGTTTCTATTTTATTTGATGTTACATCAGTTTATTTTAGATTCAGATTGATTTCTTTCAAACCATCTTATGAAGGCCAGATATTGTATGTGTGGCTTTCAAAGGAACACATATACAATACAGATCTAGCCAACAGCTGAAACACATGTCATGCTGAATGGACCCACAAAACCAAATTTGATGTTTTCCCTTTTAATATTTTTAGTTAAAGCTCAGAAGTCGATATACATGAATTTAGAGCAACACTGACGCTGAAAATATAAGAACAGACTCAAAAGAATCAGTACCTAGGAAGTGCATGAGAGTCCCTTTGGAATCTCTGACCACTGAGAACCTTCTAGATGTTCTTCCTTTCTCAGTGACTAGAACAGCTTCACGTGTGGGGCCAATAATAAAACGTAAACTTTTAGTCTGATGAGGTGAATGTGCTTTCAAAGTTGTAACACATAGTATGTACTTTTGCTCAGTGTCTATTCTTCCACACTGTGAACTGGGCATCCACTTGATTGCATAATGCTATGACAAGTGTTCTTGTCTATGTGCCTATAAGCTGCACGTGAGAAGCAGGGCAGGAAGAAACCACAGTAAGGAGACAGGAATATTTTAAGAGAGAAAAAGAGAAAAAAAAAAATAAAGATATAAGAAGAGCAAGGAAAAAGAAAATAGGAAAAAACAGAAACCAGAGTATACTTTAAAATTAATGTATTTTATGACATGAAAATAAATATGTATAAGAAAAATAAGATGAAGACCAGAATTTCTTTCTTCTTTCTTCCTATGAGTGTGTGTGCGTATATGTGTGTGTGTTTATCTATACATCTATATCTATATATGCATAATTTGTTTCTGGTTTTTGGTACTTACCAGAAAATTTTTCTTGAACTTCATGGCTTAACCCTGAGATTATTGAAAAAAAAAAAAGTGTATCATCAACACTAAAATTCAATTCACAAAAATCTGTCTTATACCTACCTGTAAGATCATTTTAAATGCACTATTCCAAAACACTCAGGATAGAAAAATGAGAGACTAAAAAAAAAAATAAACGCTCCAAATTACTTAAAGCTCTCCCACTTTTCCGAATCTCTTTCTGCTAACTGAGGAGTAACTATTCAAGCACCACGGGCTGGTAACCTATAATAGCACTTGCCATGGGAGCCCGACAGCCTGAGCTCCTTCCCTGGGATCCATGTAAGGGTAGAAAGGAGAGGACCCAATCCACAGAACTCCAACCTCCGTCCTTGTTATGTCCCAGCACCTTCACATACACATCGAGCACAGACACACAATGACCATTTATTTTAAAACACTAACATGTGCTTGCTATCGTGTGTGTGTGTGTGTGTGTGTGTGTGTGTGTGTGTGTGTGTGTGTGTGTTGTATCTATTTTCTAACTAGAAATACATCACAGTCATAAGAGGAGAAAACAATGAAATCCTAGACTCAAACTTGTTATAAGTGAGAAACAGATCCAACGTTTGATATCTTTGGTTCCAGACTTCAATGCCACTTGTTGCTTCTGACAGACCAAAACCAACAAGGCTTTTCTCTGGGCTGTGAGGAGATGTGCGACTGAGGGACACAATATGAACTTGTAATCCTGGTTGTTTCGTCTCTGCCTTTGACCTTCCAGTCAGGAATGCTCAGATGGTGACCAAGGGTTTCCAGGGACTTACAGACATAAGTATGAGAGTCTTACAAAGGCAAGCTAACTTTTTATGATTGATTCTGACCACATCTGACTGATTAAAGTCAGGGCTCTGTCATGAAGTAGACAGCACAGTAGACTTCTAATTGCTTAAACTTAGAAAGGGGATCATGCTGCCATTTTTATTAGCATAAAGGAAAACAGTAACTATAAAAGAATCAGAAATGGCAACTCAAAGCAACAATAGCAGATAAAATATTACAGCATTCTCAGCTGCAGAGTATGCTGTTGCCATAATGAAAGAAGCAAGCTATTCCCATTAATAAGAATTCGGAACTCACCGATATGTATAAGGTAAGAGTGATCCTTGATGAAAGCTTCTGCTCTCAAGGAGTCATCCTGGAGGTCAACCATCACCGAGTCTAAGTTGATATTCTTCAAAGGAAGTAAACCAGGAAGGTTAAAGCATGAGAACTAGCCCCAAACGACCCACATGTGGGGTGGTGAGTGGCACTTTCACGTACTGTTAAAGATCTCCAAGCAGTATAAATATTACTCCTGGTCCTCATTCCTCTCTCATTCAAGGCAATGCCTACCTATCTATGACCATCACTGTGATTCTACAAAGGTAGGACGAGCTCTAAGCAGACATGTGCTCTATTCAGCATCCACCATGGCCCCTCACCTTGAAGTCATGAACTCTTAAAACTACATGTAGAGCATCTATTAGTTGTTCAAAAATAGTTTTTGAAGCTTGGATTACCCAAAATACAATTCACAGGCCACACAAAGTTCAAGAAGAAAAACCAAAGTTCAGATGCTTCAGTCCTTCTTAAAAGGGGGAACAAAAATATTAAAAAATATTCATAGGAGGAAATACGGAGACAAAGTTTGAAGCAGAGACTGAAGCAAAGGCCATCCAGAGACTGCCCCACCTGAACATCCATATACAGCCACCAAACCCAGACAATATTGCTGATGCCAACAAGTGCATGCTGACAGGAGCCTGATAGAGCTGTCTCCTGAGAGGCTCTGCCAGAGCCTGACAAATATGGAGGCGGATGCTTGCAGCAAACCACTGAACTGAGAACGGGATCCCCAATAGAGGAGTTGGAGTTGACAGGGTTTGCAATCCCATAAGAACAGCAATACCAACCAACCAGAGCTCCCAGGGACTAAACAACTATCCAAAGAGTATACATGGATGGACCCATAGCTCCAAACACATATGCAGCAGAGGATGGCCTTGTTGCACATCAATGGGAAGAGAAACCCTTGGTCCTGCCAAGACATGCCCCAGTGTAGGGGAATGTCAGGGCGGGGAGGAGGAAAGGGGTAGGTGGATGGAGGAGCACCCTCATAGAAGCAGGGGAGGGGAAATGGGATGGGGGGTTATGGAGGGGAAACTGGGAAAGGGGTAACATTTGAAATGTAAAAAATATATATATTCAATTTTTTAAAAGGAAAAAAAATCGAGAAACAATGCAACAAAAAAATAAAAATATGATCCAGAAATCAAACTCTTTAGTTATTTTTATTTTAGTTTTCCCACTGGGTGATGCTGGAGAAGTATATAACCTATTAACCTCAGCTATGGTAAGTTTACTCAGGGAACGTCTTAGACTCAGTAAAGTGTGTGGCACGTACTACTTACACCGCACATTGACTACACCGTCCTTTGGGAGTCTCCCCTTTCCTTGGTCACTGCACTTCGAACCCCACAGGAGTTAATGTAGAGCATATCCCAGCTTCTCTGGGCCTACCCTCTTAGTTTTAGACTGTGAGATGAGGAAACAAGAGCTAGAGGGAGAGCAGGTAGGACTAGTGGTGTGTTATTAGGCAGAGGTTGGCCACTTCAGCACAGTGTTCAAACCACCACCACAGGAGAGAGGAGGCCCCTGCTCAGAGAAGGCTCTACACTTCTATGAAAATAGTTTGAACTCTTGAAAATCCCAGGGATTTTCTTTAGATTGCCTTTAGATTCACACAGCTCAAATGTGGGAGCTCAGCAGGCACTGGACTATGTGGTTGAAAACATCTAATAGTCCCTTGAAGACCCCATAAATGAATGCGCTCCCTTTGTTACACAGGGCACCTGAAGGCCATTAACAGTTGAAGCATGTTAAGTCTCAGCACTATATCTTTCTAATCTCAGAAGATGTAATCTTATGACAAAGTTAACTAGAAAGCACCAACAATGCTTAATAGGTTTAAAGGCTACACAGCATATCTGCCAGGCAGGAGGCTAAGTTCCAAATGCAAACTAATCCTCTTTGTAAATTGGGAAGAATGGGCTTCCTATCTGGGGGGTATTGTGGAGAATGAATAGGTTAATATAAGAAAAGATTGTAGAGAAGGACTTCATATAAATAAACCCAACTAATTCTTACTATCTGTTTTCAGTAGATGTTTACCTTCCGTTTGGTGTATATGACAATGGTGACTGAAGACTCTGTTTGGAACCAGTCATAGCTGTAAGACAATAAGAATGAAAAATACTCAGGATGATGTGTAAGAACACATGAGGTCAATCAATGTTTAAAATCCACAGTGAGAAATGTATTTCTCCAGGTAAAACTCTTTCCTAAATGGTGGTCTTAACATGTTGCACTTACCATGATACAGCTGACATCTATTTCTAAACTTAAATATCTACCTCTGTGTATTTGAATAAAACCACCAAAATGGGCAAAATAAAGCTTCTATTTTTTCTATTAAAATCTTCAGAGTAATGACAGAATACATACATGTGTTGTTAAGGAGCATGAGGAAATCTGCATGCTTATCACCTTTCCTCTCTATAATAAAAATATCACTACTAAAGAAATTCATTCTTAAAAGAGAGACGAGATGGAATTAATTCTTGAGCTGGGAAGATGGCTCAGTAGTAAAAGTGCTTGCTGAATAAATGTGAGGACATGAGTTCAAATCCGAACTGCCCACATAAAGCCTGATGAGGGACTGAACATCTGTAATCCCCGTTCCTGTGGCAAGAAAGAGGCAGGAGACTACCTGAAAGCTCACAGGCCGGTTGCCTTTGGCACACGTGGCAGCAAAGGACAGGAGAAGAAAGACCCTGTTTCAAACAAGGTAGAAGATGAGGACCCATGCTCAAGGTTGTCAAAACTTTCACACGTATGCCATGGTACATGTGCATATACACAGTTTTTAAAAAGAAATTCATTCTTCAAGGTTATGGGTCAGTAATAAAAGTTAGGGCAAGGCTGATCGAGTCAGTACTGATTACCTGTGTAAGAAGCCACATGGAGGCATCTTTAGTCCCTTAACAAAACTGTTAACAAACTTATTTAACATTATGTATGGCAGGGTGCTTCTGTCAGAGCAATGAAGACCAGTGGAAAAGAAAAAGAATACCAGAAGAGAAACCTGAGTTCATTTAAGGCACCATTAACATGGTATTAATCAGCCAGGAAAATTAGTGTTTAAAGCATTTTAAAGTATTTCCATTAAAATTTATTTTTTAAAAAAATCCACCAAAATAGGTATATAAGATTGAATACTAAGATAAATGGTGGCATGGCTATGTGATCAAATAAAAAAAAAATGCTTTCACAGAATACTAACAGATATTGCTCACAGGGAAAACTAACCTTAATTCAAATATAGCGTGGAAGGGCAGGGCATAGATCAGTAAAGCACAATGTCAGGCATCTATGTCTAAGGTTAACAGGGTTACAGCTGTTTTTCCTGTTTCTATGTTTTCTAAACTTTCTACTCTGACCATACATTTTATCATCAGAAAAAAATTAATATAGTGTTTTAAAGTATTTAAAATGGATCCAATGTCGGTTACTTAAAATCTGTTCACGGATCTGCCCCCGCATTTGACACATGAGGTGCAGTGGTCTGTTCGCTAAGCAAGACTGACTGGCAGTAAGCAGTAAACCAACCCCTTGGTCTTTCCTCTAATGTCTGTGGGTCCGTGTAAAAAGAGTGCATACCTTGGAGAACTAGGGCCTTCCCTGGGCAGTGTGTCTGTCACTTGGCTCTTGGGAAGCATTCCTTCACAAAAACAAAACAAAACAGCAATTTATCTACATCACACTTGACTTGTTTTTACATACACACACACATACATACATAAAGGACATAAGTAATAAATGCGATACTAAATGAATTTTCATAAGGCAGAGAGACCCTTGTCACCAGCATGCTCATTTCGTGCTTTCTAAAAGCTTGCTCTCTCCCAACAATGGCCACTACTGTGACTCATGCCAGCAGACTAGTTTTAAATGATGGACAAGTATTAATGGCACTATTTACTATATAGAGAAGGGATCATAAGACATGGTGTCCTTTGGTCTGGCTCTTTTGTCTACCCTTATACACATTACAGTTCTAACGAGTCAAATCTTCCACAGCACAAAGGAGATCAATTCCAGATACCTTTGAAGAATCAAGAGAACAGCACAGAGATACAGCTTATGAGAAAAGAGCAATGCCAAACTTATCAGAATCTATCCTGAGTTCAAGATGTGCAAGAAGAAACCATAAAAGAAGTCTTACATGATATCCCTCTGGTAACATGGGTAAGCCCGAGTTAGAGCAGCGTAAGTAAGTGAGGTAGTCCAAAAGAACACTCTCCCTCTCAGTGCTAGCTGACAAAATGACTTCAGTCTAAGGGATCTGGCCCTACTGCACAACAAAACTCATCTATCCCACTCAGGATTTTAATCAGCTGTTGGAATAAGGACACAAAAAGCAGGCACATTACATTTGCAAATATAGAATTACTATATAGACTTAGCTGAGTCAAATGTAGAAACAGTTACAAAATGCAAATACATGCATATGTACATAGATACGTACACATAAGTACACAGAAACATACACATACACTTCACTACTATACAGGATCCGAGTCACAACATGCAATGGCCCCACAGCGGAGCACGCTATGTTTCACATTTAAGTCTATCTTCAACTGAAACGTTAAATACATTGAGTGAACCCAAAGTAAAGATGCTGTAAGTCACATGTGGTAGGCAAGAGGGATGATTACTTCTACAGCGTCACAGAAGAGTCAACCATCAGATGAAGCCCAAGATCAGCCCTGCAGGTACTGCAGTGTTATATCACAACAACTTCAAACATCATAAATGTCAAATTACAGTCTATTTTCTCACTGAAAAAGAAGGTAATTCTACTGAAAACCTAGCTTGCTAACTCTATTTCTATAACTTTGTAAACAGGGAGGGAAAAAATATCTGAATCTACAGGTACAATCACATAATTCAGAGGAGCCCCACCATTTCACAAAACAGTATTGACCACCACACCACACTGCGGTACAAAAGGGGCAGTGCCAACCATGAGGATGCCTGTACTGATCAGTCAAGGAGCAGCCTAGAGTAATAAGCTTCTGGAATCTTCCTAACCCCTGAGGTGAACTCATATACCTAAGAGACTATTTTAGCCTTGTTTTAGTCACTATAAGCATTTATGCATTGGGTTCAGAGATTTCATGAAAGCAATTATTTTAAGAGGAATAGTTAAAATAAGGGGCCCATAAAGTTCTAGTAAATCCCTTAAGTTTGGTTAAGCAGCTTTTGAATTAAAAAAAAAATCTGAATACCCCAGACAATGCAATGTAGCAATATCACACATAAGCATGTAAAAATGAGTAATTATTATTACTAATTTATATGACTTACCATTTAAGACTTTCTTTCCTTCACGAGAGTCTGTATTTGGAAAGGAAAAAGTCAGATAAGAATACTGTAACATGAAAGAGAACATCAAGTCATATTTCTTGATTAATCTCATTATTATTAAACTATGCCTGAGAATAAAAATGGGGCTATGACATGAAAGGCTTTTCTTTCATTTTAGTAGAGACCATCAGCCCATCTCTCCAAATAGGGGTGTTTGTGTGTGTGTGTGTGTGTGTGTGTGTGTGTGTGTGTGTGTGTTTGATAAATTTATTTCTTGACCCCTACTCCCAAGTGCTGGCAATCAGTCTGTGGACTCTGAGAATGCACAGCACAGGTTCTACTATTGAGCCACAGACACTTCCTAAGCTCTTATACCCCAAGTTTTGTCGGAGATGTCCTATTTTAAATTAGTATAAAGAAAACATAATTTACTAGTTATATTCTATAAAATACAAATATTAATACTCCAAAGAGATTCTATTATCTATTATGAGTCTTTCAGTCTATAAGCATATCTATACTATAATAAGCATAAAGTCATAAAAAATGAGGCAAATATGTTAAGATTTTCATATGTACATATAATACAAGTATTATCGTTAAAACCCAGAAAAAAAATCTTTTCAGGTATATTTTTCAGGATAGCAGCCAACTCATAAAAGTTTAGTATATTTTAGTAACCACACAAGTGCTACAGAATTATGGTCAAAATAATCCCCTCAGCAAGTTGTTAGTAGTTTTAAAAAGTTTTAAAGAATAATAAACTAAAATATTATATTTAAAAAGTCAAAGATGTTCCAATGTGATGCTCCCCTTTCCACTAGCCTCAGGATCCCTCAACATGTGGTCCTTCTTTTTTAACCTCCCAAGTGGAGTTACAAGTGTCTGCCATGCTCTGCTTTCAATGTTTTGTCTTCTAATTTCTAATAATCAAAACTCCCATAAACACCTCTAATTCACTCATCCGATAGAATGGTCATAACTAAAAAAACCAAATTGTCATCTTTTTCCTTTTAATCAAAATAATTCTTTAATTGATAGGACTTTTACAATATGCAACAAACTATTGCCTTTCTCTTCAAGAATGAAAATAAGAGGCCAAGGCCTAAACTGATTGACAGCTCCTCAACAAAGCCAAGACTTACTCTGTCTCCTCTGAAATCACCCTACTTTTCTTGACATGATGCCGTCTGATGCTTCCTAAAAACATACAAGACTTAAAACATGATGACAGTTATAGCATTTGCCATTTGTAAGGGAGCACTGCTGTCCACTGCCTGGTCCTAACTGTCCTCCATCAGTGTTAGCTGTTATGACTAATGCAGCTCTGATAATCTGCTTTACCTGAAAAGAAACAGCGAGTTCACAGTACTGCAAATTAAAGCCATCTTGGTGTATTTTGGAGCCAGCCACCATCTAATAAATTTCATTTGTCATGGAAAAAAAATCTGTTTTTACCCAAGGCACTCATAGATTTTGAAAAATTACTCTAGGTAATTTGTTTCTAGGAAAAGAATATTTCATTAGAGGACTATTTTGCCTAATGTGCACTGACTTCAATCTGCCAGAACTTACTGGATTTTTCAGAAGTAACCCCCTGTTGCCCGTTTTCTAATATAAAAAATTCCAGTATGAAGAAAGCTTCCTCTTAAATTGTTTAAATTACCTTCACAATTATACCTAAGTTCTAAAAAGCTGAGTCATATAAATTTTTCCATGTTAAATGCATTTATATTTGGATAATTTTAGTTGGAAGAGAAATTTTTTCCCTAAGAAGAAATCCAGTATCATTTGTTGATAACTAGTTTCGTCATTTGAAAGACTCTATGAAAAACTAAACTGGTATCTTTTCCTAATGTTGGCTAAATGGCAATATTCTGCCTGGCTAAAGCCTCTCTTCTGGATGGGCTCAGTCAGTCAGACTGCCCTGCTAGTCAGCTGCACTCAGTTCTTCAGCATGGGGGTGGGGGTGGGGTAGAAGCAGATTGCATCTTAAGTCTAGGTTGCAATGACAGCAGCCAATTCACAAAAGTCTAATATATTTTAATAACCACACAAGTGCTACATAATTATGGTCAAAATAACCCCGTCAGCAAGTTGTTAGGAACTTTCTAAAGTCTTAAAGAATAATAAACTAAAATAACATATTCAAATTTCCAATCTGAAAGAAGTCACAAGTTAGGGTTCCCCTTCCTACTAGCCTAAGGATCTCTCAAACTTGTGGTGCGCGCGTGTGCGCGTGCACGCACACGCGTGTGTACACACACACACACACACACTTGATGTAAAGTTTTACTGATTAATACAACACTTACATCATTAAACTCAGAAAAGATGAGCTGGTGCCCAATTAAAAGTTTCACCCTGACTGACTGGCATTCATGGTACTGAAGAGTACTGTGCGCACCACAGCAGGAAAGAGATGCTTATCAGTATCTCCCAGCCACAAGCCCTGCAACCTACAACAGTGACCTGCCTGTAAGATACACAGCTGCAATAGTGGCACAAGGGACACAAATGTAACCAACCACCTTTCTTTTTTTTTTTTTTTTTAAAGAAATTAAGGCTCACACTTGCTACTGCCAAAGCGACCAGAATCTGACACAAGCCTAAACAAAACCCCACCGCTACTATTCTGTTAAAAGAATATAGCAAAAAATGGCTCCTAGTGATGTATTACTACCCCTATAGAACAGTCATCGGAGAAGCGTCTGCAGTAGATGAGAATTGACCCAGACACCCACAACCAGTCAATGTGCAGAGAGTAAAGGACTTTGAGCATTCCATGCTGATTGGGATCTTTGTTAAGCTCCTCCCCTAAAGGCTCATGGATCTATGCAGAAGAGGAGAATAGACCCTAAGAACCAACGGTGATTGATGACTCCTAAGACAATGCAGCGTCACTAGGTATGTCAATCACACTCCAGGCCAGGCCCCATGCCCAGGATAGTTGGCCAACATAAGACGATCTTCATATTTTGTTTGTTTTGCTGACTTTTTAATCTCTTATACATATTTTTGGTTTTGTTGGCTTGTTTGTTTTTGTTTTATTTAAGAAAAAGAGAAATGGAGGAACACACATAAATGAGTAGGCAGTTGGTGGGGAGAATATTGGGGAGAGGAAAAAAGATGACCAAATATGTTGTATAAAAGTATTTTTATAAGGGAAAGGTCCCTTTGTCTGAAAACATTGCTTTTTTGCTCTGCAAAATTCTTATTTTTCTTCCTAATGCCTTGTAAGTCACTTCAAATCACTGCCACCAATCTACAAAATACTCATGACCCAAACTGTCTGGCGCCGCCCAAACTCTCACAGGTCCTGTCAATTAACAAGAATGTTCTCTTTTACTGGAAAAGAAGCATCTTTTCATGGCGAAACATAGCATCACACGCTAGTTTACTCCTAATGAAATGACTGTAGAAATGAACTGAAAACAAAAAGCCTCAGTGTTATAAGCAGTGAAGCACAGGAACACCAGTGGCATTTCCACACTCACACGTGTTGCTTAGATTCCAGTTGGCTGGCAAATTTTGCTTCAGTTAATTCTTCAATAGCTTTAAAATGTTCATCCATATGTGTAAATGTAGGAAATATGAAAGCTGCCATATGTGTGCTTGTTGGTATGTAGTCATGGCACAAAGACAGAGGACAGAGGACAACCGTGGGCATTGGTCTTAGTGTAAAACCCGCATATCTGGGCGCAGACTTGTCTGCCTAGTTCTTGTCCCGGCCTCCCATCTCCTTGCCGAGTTCCTACAGTTGTTAGGGTTACTGGGTGACAGATGCTGCTCTACCACGTGCGGCTTTTACTTGGGTTCTGGGCGTCTGAATTTGTATGGCAAGCACATGTATTCATGGAGCCATTTCCCATTTTATTCTTATACTTCATTTTACTAATAATAAAAAAAAAACATCATTAGGTACCCTCTATGACCGGCACGTAGGAAAATAAGGTCTAAGTAGCAGAGATGAGGCTTGTTCCCAGATCTGTCTATGAAACTCTGCTCTTCCAAAGGTTATGCTACCCCAGTAATCGGTGTCAGGAATAAAGATGGAGTAGGAAAGGAGGTTTTTATTTTGTTTCTAAAAGCTCATACCTTCTTTTCCTAAAAAAGATGCTGCCCTTCCCTGAACCAGCAGAGAGAAAGAGCAGTGTTTATAATTTAGTCCTTTATGATTAGGGCTTAGCCTGAAATCTCCATTTCCTTACACCCCTGGTTTTACCACCATGGAGAAGGGCTTTGGTTTTTTGTTTTTGTTTTGATGGTCTAATGTGCATCTGCTTTTAATTTCATGTGTTTCTTTTTTTTTTTTTTTTCCTTTCTAAAATGCAGTTCTCGCTGGTTCAGTCTCAGTTCTGTGTGGTTGCTTTTAATACTCCCATAAATTTAGGTTATCAATTCAATCTCATTTCCCTAAAAATTTAAGACACAATTATCACAGCTCTGGACAGGTATAACAAGGCTCAATAGCACAACTGCCCTTCATTTCTGAATTACTTTCTTGGGTATTCTAACTACTGACCTGTGTCTATGGGAACAGGGTTTCAGGCTGAATTCATGTTCCTCTGATACGAATCCTCCAGGCATTTGCTAGGTACACTAGGAAATCAGTAGTGAGAGACTCGCTTTTGGTCTTAGCTTTCTGGAATCACATAGGTGACATGCTTAAATTTCAACCTTGCTTTAAACTGGTATGTGGCCTATCAGAATTCCCAAGTGGGTCAGACTTTAGTTTGTTAGGAAAGGCAACATGGGTACATAACTAAATGTTATTTAGTTGAGAGAACCCAAGCTGTCTCAGGAAAAACTATCAGCACCCATGCAAACATGGTCCGAGACTGGCTTCCAAGAGTGAACATGCATAGAAGCAGTAGTCCCAGCAGTCACTGCTCTTTAATACGCATTCATACTCCCCAGTGGATAACACACTAACTACTCTCAAATAGAACCAAGCAAGTGCTGCAGAATGGTTGTGGAATGCTTGTCTAGCATACACAGGGTCCTGGGTTCAATCCCCAGCACTGCAATAAAATTAAATTTAGTCTGCATAGTCAGGCATGGTGGTGCATACTTGTAATCTTAGGTAGCAGAGCCTAAAGGATACCTGCAAATGTAAGAGATGCCTGGTCTACACAGAGGCTGGTCTCAAATATAAAACAGAAGAAACACAAGAACTATGCAATCTGTGAAGTGGTGCACTGCCCTCCTAATACTTATACTGAGAACCCCCAAACTCTCCTTCCTGACCAATCAACAACGTGCTTTTCCCTTCTTTTCCTATGAGTCCCCCACTACCACTTAAGTGGGGGACAAATCTGAGTTAAAGAGCTCTTGGCCTCCTTGCAGAGCTGGAAGTACAATGCAGATGTTCTTTGAATAAAATCCAAGTTCCACAATATTGCATTCAAGGACTATCAGGAAGCACACCCTCACTACTATGAGCACTGTGTCGTTCTCAAGGAATTCTTTCTCCTCCATCACCTTATAAAAAGTGTTGAGACAGACATGGCCGTCCAGTATCTCCCTTTACTGTTACATACTTTTTCCACTAAATACACAGTTCTACCAAGTCCAGGCTGTAAACAGGTGTTTGGTTCCAACTCTCTGCCTTTTATAGATCCAAGCCCCTGTTCCCTACCTCTATGTGACCATGGACATTTCCCTGTGGATCTAAAGTCACAGGACTTACATGGTGGTTTACTAAGATAATCCTCCAGCAATGAAACCTTGAATTTAAAAAATTCACTAAACTAATCAAAGATTAAACTAATGAAAGATTCTGTCTAAACAGACTGATTCATTCTGAATGAGAGCCAGAGTCATGAGTAACTGGACAGAAATGACTATATCCCTTCACAGAAAGGGGTTATATGAAGTATCCCTGCTTCTGCAATTCTACTCCAACTCCAGGGGAGCGCTCTTATGAAAGAGGGTCAGAAGCAGCTGTCAGATAGGAGAGCTCCAGCTCAGAGGTAGGTAGACTTTCAAAGAAGCTTAACAAAGAATGAGTCTACACAGGTGAGGAGACAGGGAAGAGTCAAGATAAGTGGGGAACAAAGGTGGAAGGCAGCACTGTATTGTATCACTTCTTACCAGTTGAATTATAAAGCTGAGCATGGGGCCACACACCTGCCACACCTGTAATCCCAACTTTTCAGAGGTTAAGGAAAAAGGATCCTGAGTTTGACTGTAGCCTGGAATAGCAGAGTGAGATGCCAACTCTAAAATTAATTTTAAAAAATTAAATATAAAATCTCAAGAGTAAAAAACCTCAGCCAACATCTGTAGCCAGTACTGCCATTTACCTGCTTAGTTACTGACAGCATGTGAGATTACTGAAAACCAGGAAGCCAAGAAAGGTTCTCTTTCTATGCAATTTACTTCTTACAACTTTCTAAAAAATACATCATTTTTTTAAAAGGGAAAGATATACAGAATTCTTTATTTTTCTTTTCTCATTTGTTTGTGTGTGTTTGCGTGTGTGTGTATGTGTGTGTGTGTGCATGTTTGTACATCTGTAAGTAGGGGGCAGGTATATGTGCATGCATGTGGAGGCCCAAGGTTGAGTAAAACCTTTAGAGCAGATACAGTAGAAGGCCAGTAAAATTGAGGAAAGTACTGTGACTTATTTATTCCTATTCATTGAAATCCAATTTTATTTTCGAAAACCACTTCTTTTTACTTACCTTTTGGAACCGCAGGCTTCACAGCCATCCTGCCAACCAGGCACTCTTTCAGCATGGATTCATAATTGACCCAGCGATGAACCTAGCATGGGAAATGAAGGGCTGATAGGCAACATGACTCTACTCCACAGGATGTTCCTATTTTACCATGAACAGTGCAGATTCAATGAGCCAGCCACAGATAAAGACCGTTTAGAATGTCCTCAACGTGCTGTCCGTAGACCTCTGACACTGTCAGGTATCCACGAGGTCCCAACAATTTCAAAAGAACACAAATGTAATTTATCCTCTTTATTTCTTTGCCATTTACAATGCAACTGAAAGCACCACAGACTGGGGTAGGCACTAGTGTTTAAGAATATCCCTCACAGAGTATGAAATTACTGTCATATTCCTCATGTACCATAAAACAGAAAATTTGAACTCAGGCTAGTCTGGAACAAACTATGTAATCCAAGCTACCCTCTAACTCACAGACATTCGCCTGCCTCTACCTCCTGAGTGATAGGATTACAGGTGTGCACCACTACGCTAGAAGCATAGCATTGTTTAAATTAATGAAATCCTAAAATAAAAGTTCAAATGTTCAATTGTGAAAAGATTAGAAAGAACACAAGATTCAAAACCATCAGTAAAGGAAAAATCATTTACATTACTCAATATCAGTCATGATACATTGTTCCAACATTTAAAAAATGGTCAAGCAATATTGTTAATAGGATATTAATAATCCTAAGGAAATGAATAACACTAAATAGCAAATACATTACAAAATGGGCATATACTCATTAATAGAAACTGAAATTTTATTTGCAATTACTCACAATGCATCTACTATTGTGTAAAACCTGCCTTTAGACCATAAGAATTCGGGTAACTTAAGCAAACAGATAACAAAGACAGACAGATATTCAAGGAGGCAAGGGTATAGGGTTTGTCAATTACAGGACTCTAAGCAGCAGGCACTTAAGTATGTTCAAAGGAGAATATTTACTCCGACATACTACTTTATTCAGGGTCTCAAAGATCAGTCACGACTAAATTCATTTCACTGTTACTAATGATCACTCACAGCTGAATTGCAGGATGTTGCTTAGACAATCATCCTCAAGAAGGTGAATATATTTGTTGTGTTACCCAAACTACACCTGAACAGAAAGCTAAGTGGGTATGATGGGAAAGGGCAAAGACTACTTAGCAGCTCAGTCCCTTTCTCTGGAAACTGGCACCAGGAAACACAGAGAGAAGGTGAGGCAGTGTGACCCCAGGAGACTGAGTTGAAAGACCAACAGACCACAGGATGCAGCAATGTGTTAAGCACAGCACTGCCTTCCCCCCACACAGCCATGTGCAGCTGGTGCTGAGGAATATAAACTATGAGATTTTTTAATTGGGAAATCTGATAAAGAGGCACATTCAACCAGGGGACACAGGGAGAGCCAAGAAAATCTACAGCAGACAAGTTAGGCATGAGCTGACTTGGTTTACATTGCTAAAAATGAATGAAAAGCAAAAAGAACATGTCTTGAAGCAAGAAAACTCTACCAAGAGAAGGTTAATGCAACCAGTGAGCCAATGGGACTTTGCATTAGAGCAAACATGTCCCACTTTTAAAGCAGATGCGCCTAAGTATTTTTAAACAAAAAACAAATTACGTTTCTGACAACCTGATCCAAAAAAAAAAAAAAAAAAAAAAACTATCTATAATCTCAGAAATAAAGAAAAAAACCCCAACATAACAGTATTAAATAACATGGTTAGTTATCACTAAAATACAAAAGGAAATGTGAAACAAAGGCAAATTACTAAACTTCTAAGGACTATGATGTCAGAATAACCATTAACAAAATTGATAGTAATTAACACATTCTATGGAACTTTTAGACAGTGCAGGAACTTGTGCTCCTTTGTAAATTTGGAGTAAAGGATACTGACACAAATCCTTTGAAATGCAAGTAGACCCTCTCCTGCTAATTTAGGAAAACCAAGTTTCCCATTCATTAATCAACAGTACCTAACTTCCTCCAAGGTGTATAGGTACCACACAGTAACACAGACTTGATGTACTGGACCTACCTACGAAGGAAATAAGAATGCTACATGCTAACTAAAAAATTTTAATTAAATTAAAAACTGCTGATTTTACTGTTTAATTACATTAAAAACTACTGTAATTACTGTTTCAGTAATTTGTAACTGCAGATCCACCTGTCCCTTCTCTCACTGAGGGTGTTTTCTGTAAGCCAATTACCATCATGACTAAAAGAAATCAAGGTGAGTGCAAGTCTTAGCAGCAGAGGAGACGAAGTACATGCCACATTCTTGAAACCATCTCTAGAATTGTAATGCAGGGATTTGGGAAATCTCACGAACAGCTGCCACCTGTGAACACCTGCCTACATTTCAGAGTTCAAGCACACCCATCTCAGACAATCACAAATCCCTCACACTAAATCCATGCACACAGCGCTCTGATTCTCTGAAGCAACTTACCTCATTGAAAAGATCTGTTCCATCCATCCCTGCGGCTCTCATAAGTTCATCCTCCCCACCAGGATGGTACTCCATATATGGGCTGACATTGTAAACAAGCCCTGCATCAAAGCAAGGAGAATAATGTCCAAATCAACTTCTTACAAATTGTAAGGCCTACAAATGTAAGTTTTGATAGGAGTTCATTTTTTCAAAGAAGTGGGAGCTGTAAGTCTAAAATTCCACTGACATTATGAGCTAGCTAATTAACCTCTCAGTTTCCTGGTTCTCTTAAGGAGCATGGGACTTGTTGGTTAAGACAAGAAAGTTTAACACATCAATACCTGCAACCAGAAAAGCAGCGTTTGCATCAGCTCCTTTCCCCAATTCCCACAGAGCTGTGCACACACACAAAGAGAGAAATAAAATTCCATCCCACGGCTGTGTACCACCTGGTAAAAATCTGCTGAGAAGGACGAGTTTCTTCTTCCTGTGTCACATGTCCAGTGAGTAAGTGAGGGTGAGCCCCAGGCAGGCTCTGTAGAAGGCCCCTATCTCTGCAGTTACCCAAGGATAGAGGCTCCAGACTGTCATCATTTGATCTTCCCCAAACATTAATTTAATCTGTTTGTGCGATCAACTATAGTTTTATCTTTTAAAATAGAAGACCAAGGGGCAAAGGCAGGAAGTGCTGACTGGAGGCCTCTTTCATCCTGAAAACAAGCTTTCTGAGTCTGCACGGGAAGCTAACAGCAGACAAACCCAGCTGTAAACCCAACTCAAAGGTGCAGCGAGAACTGGGTTTTGTGGGTTTTTTTGTTTGTTTGTTTGTTTTTTGTTTTTTTTTTTTTTTTTGTTTTTTACTATCTAAAACTGATTCCTCATTTAGGAAGACTTTTAAACATTTAAACCCAAATAACATAAAATGTTCATTTGATATACTAATTTTGGAGGGAAGCAAAGGCTGTTGCTCATTATGAAGAAAACCACTTGATCCCCTTTGATACAGAGACTTATACTCAACCCGTCTTGACTTTAAAAAAGCATTTCCTAACAAACAAAAACAAACAGAACAAACCCCCTTGACTGTGACGTGAGAAATCAGAAGCAGATCTGCGACCTCACTGCACAGTGCATAGAAATAAATGCTATCTGTGGACAACTGTAGGCTCCTTCCCTGATGCTGTGATAAATCATCCTGACAAAAGCAACTCAAGAGAAACAGTTTAATTTGGCTCACAACTCCAAGTTACAGTCCATCACTGTCAGGAAGTCAAGGAAGCAGGAACCTGATGTAACTGGTCAAATCACATCACAGTCAAGAGCAGAGAGCAATGTGGTAATGTTTGGATGCACGTGCTCAGCTTGCTCTCTCCTGTAAATTCAGTTCAGAGCTCAGCCCATGAAATGACACTTCCCACATTCAGGATGGTTCTTCTCAACTCAAATAACCCAATTAAGACACACACACACACACACACACACACACACACACACACCTAATCTAGACAATTCAGCATTCAGGTAATTCTATATTGTGTCAAGTCAACAATCAAAACTATCAATAGGTAGGAAAGATGAGTTATCAGTTAAGAGCCCATGATACTCTTGCAGGGGACTCAGGTTCAGAGATAGTAACCATCCTTAACACTGCCCAGGTAGCCAAGAACAGAGAATAGATAGGCCCTGGATCTAGCAGAAAACCAAATATGATTGTTCTGCTAAAGGAACATAGCAAATAAAATGACTCCTAATAACATTCTGTTATAATCATAAATCTTGTTCAACCATCATCAGAGAAGCTTCCTTCTGCAGGAGAAATAAACTCACAAATAGACCCACAAATAGACAACGTGCAGAGAGTAACAGGTCTTGGGACATTCAGCCTCAAATGGGATGTCTCCACCAAATTCCTCCCCTCTGGGCTTAGGAAACCCAGCAGAAATGGAGGCAAAATAATTGATATAAGAGCCAGTGGGGTGAAAGACACCAAGGAAACAAGTCCTTGTAGACACGACAGCACTGATGCACATGTGAACTCAGAGACGGTAGCGGCACGCACAGGGCCTGCAGAGCACTAAGCCAGATGGAGTCCCAGTGCTGAGAAGGAAGTTAACACACAGCCTCCATCCCTCACCTACAGGCTACTACTTCCAACTGACAACCACTTACAAATTCATTTTCTCCAATAGCAACTCACTGAGTTTACAAACCATGCTTATGGACAAGTCCCATGGCCAGCAACAGACAGCCAAGACAAAATAAACTCAATGGGATTTTTGGTAAGTTTTGTCTCATAAAGTTTTGTCTGGGCATTTTTAAATGTTACAGATCTTTTGTTTATATATTATGGTTCATAATTTGTTTATATTGGAATGTGGGGATATGTGTCTCAGGGTCTATATGTATTTCTTAATGCTTTTCCTTTGGCTCTTTGTGTGTGTGTGTGTGTGTGTGCGTGTGTGTGTGTGTGTGTGTTTGTTTTGTCCTCTTCTGTTTTTACTTTATCTTTCATTACACTATTATTATTACTATTATGATAATGATGATGTTAGATGCCTATTTACATTCTAATGAAAGAAAGAGTGTGGACTTAGGTGGGTGGGGAAATAGGTAGGATCTGAGAGAAGTTAGAGAAGGAAGGATTAATAAATTGCATAGAAAACAATATTTTCACTTAAAAAAAGATAAACTAAAACCAGGAGGCATAATTCTTTAAAAGGAAGAAGCTCCCTTGATTCTGTAAAGAATCAGGGATCCTTGAAAGAGCACACTCTCTACATAATGAGAGTCATAATTGAATAGCATACAGAAACATTCTCTCAGGAGCATTCCCCCATTCTCAACAAACACAAGAAACCATTCTGTCTGGATAGGTTTGCTTATGCTGGACATTTCATACAAGTGCAATCATACAAAACATAGTCTTTTGCAGCCCTAAGGATATTTTGGTTTTATAGCTATATGGTAAATGGCATATGGTAATATGCCATGTGAATACATCAAATTTGGTTCATCTACTCATCACTAGATGGGCTTTTATGTTGTGTTCTCATGTCTGAGTTGTATGGACACACATGATATCACTTATTGTCGATATATACATCTAGGAGAAAATATAATAAACAGCCAAATGGTGCTATACTTTGGATCCCAAATGTCCCTTAAAGATCTGTGTTGATGTTTGGGTACCAGCCCGTGGTGCTATTGGAATTATGTGCTTTCAGTTGGTTGAGCCAAGGGGAGGGAACTAGTTCATTCAGGAAGATCCAGCTTCTCCTGTCGGTCTTTCTAGCTCTTGGCTATAAGCCGAGCAGTTTCCTTTGCCATGTATTCTCACCATCATGTAACACCTTGGCACTGGCACCAAGCCTTGCAGACAGATGACAATGGACTAAAATCTTTGAAAGCATTAGCCAAATAAAGCCTTTTTAAAAGTTGTTTATCTTGGGTATTTTGTTAATGAAAGAAGTTATTTATATGCAGCGTTTCCTAGGTTTGGTGATTTGAAGAATGGGAGAACTTTAAGACTCAAAAGTCTGGCAGCATTCACATAAATAAAAGGAAACATTAAAAACTGAATTTTGGTTTTCATATTCAAATATTAAAATTCCAGATTATATTCATCCAATAAATCTATTTACTGTGTATCATAGATGTACCAATAATTATGCCAATTTTTACCCTCGCAATGGTAATTTTTAATGTTCTAATTATCGAAAGCTTATTTTTTAGTTATATCTCAAATGCTCCAGAGACAAGAAAAGCCTTTACTAACCTGTAGAACCTGAATCAGGCCACACTATCAAAAGATGACTCGATTCAGAACTGCAGCACACTCCACTATAATCTCCAGCCCAGATCTATGTTACAGTGCCTCCAAACAGTCCTATCTTAGACTGACCACGTGTTAGTGCTGAAGACCTGTGTCTGTTTGTCTGTCTCCCACATGAAGGTACCACGGTGTTCCTGGCTAGGTAACTATGTATGTAAACCACCATGGATCACCATACAGACTTAAGGGTATCCCCATGCTTTGGGACACATGTTCACTGACTGGGAATTTTTCATTTCTTTTTTATTCTCTTCTGTAAGTTACAGAGTCTCATAGTAGAGCTCAAGGACTCCAGAGGAGGCTCAAGAAAGACACTTCTGGTGGTTAAAGGTGAAATTTTTTTCCAATAAAACTAAAATACTATGTTTGTTTAAAATTCTTGTTCTTTCATAATTGTGGGGTTTTCTAGAAGCTACATAAATACATGATATGAGGCTGGAGACAGTAACACAACAACACACATGATATGAGGCTGCAGACAGTAACACAACAACACACATGATATGAGGCTGCAGACAGTAACACAACAACACACATGATATGAGACTGCAGACAGTAACACAACAACACACATGATATGAGACTGCAGACAGTAACACAACAACACACATGAGCTGTTTCCTACTAAGCTGAACACTAGAGATAATTACCAATCAAAAATTATGTACTCCTATATTTTTCATTTAGAAAAGTTATTTTCATAAAAATAGGTACTATGTACAACATATTATAGTTTTGTTAAATTAATTTATAATGTTATTTATATTTCTTAATTTTAATTAATGTTAATGTTAAGAGATATCATGCAAACAAAAGCCTTTTAATATTCCCAATAATTGTTAAAAGACTAGGGGTTATTTCAAGATCCAAAGAAAGTCTGAAAGCACTCAGGTAATTAAAGTAAACATATTAAGAACTAATTTTTGGTTTTAACATTCAAACAAATATTAAAGTTCTAGACTACATTTAATAAGCAAATTTAATGTCTATTATGTATGTAGCAAATGTTAAATGCCATTACAGAACAGCATTTTTACTTACTTAAAATTTTTACCATTGTTAATAATGTTAGCCCCAAAATATATAATAGGAAAAGATATGTTCATAAGGTAAAAACATGGAATAATTCACCATTTTTCAATTATACAGGAGTTTCTCTAAGCCTTAGAGTCTAAAGACTGTGATGACTTCGCCATCTTGTGTTTAATAAAGAAACTGCACCCCCAATTTCATGTCTACAGATGCTTATCTAGTTCTAAAAATTGCTGAAAGGGAGTAAAATCTACAACTCTGAGTGAAACTTTTAATTCTATCCATCAGTTCTTCTAATGTCTTCATGTGCTTTGAAGCTTTGTTACCACACATAGTGTTTCTAATGAACCGATTCTTTATGTATGTGTGTGAGTGTGAGTGTGAGCATGGGAGCATGTGGATGCGCACGTATGTGCATGTCTGCACATTATGTACATGTCTGCACATGTATGTGGAAGCCGGAAGTTAACTTCAGCTGTCTTCTTATTATGCTTTGAGACAGTCTCTGACTGAATCTAAAGCTCATCAACCTCTGGTCTCCACACAAGCAGTGTTCTCATGAGTGTGAGTGTGTAAAAGCACATGCATATATACATACAAATATTTATAGGTGATACAACACACACATATGGTTTCCTTTAGCGTCTCAGAGACCTTTTCTCTAACAGCATTCAATCACCAGGCTCTGGAATGGGAAGCTATTGCATATACTAGATAACCCTGAAAGTTTTAACTGTATCACCTTGGTGTTAAATTTCCTGGCAAACACATGTTTCCTTCCAAGGGAATGCAACATAAGGATGCTACAAAAGATTTCCATCCCATTAGATCTCTGTCTTCTGCATCAATATACAAATGGCTATATAAGGAAAAATACTGTTCACACTGAGAACAACATTATTTATGATCCAGCAAGGCAATTTTTGTTACCAAGCCTGAAAGCCCAGGCAAGTTTCTGAAATGTTCAGTGAGTGCTGCCCACCTCTGATGCATATCCAACAGTCCTCTTTCTTGTTGTGCTTCTTAAGCTCTTCTTCAGTTACTTCAACTAACCTGCCCTTCAATCCCGTCAAGTCCTTTCCACTTTTGGTCAGTCGGATCCAATCCATAAGACTCCTGCCTTGTTTTAAAGGTACCTAAAGAAAGGAAAACAAAAGTTGTGACTGGTTCTAAGTTGGCTGCTTCCTCTCCTCCTCCATCTTTTTGCCTTTGGACTGCTTCCATCTACTTATTAGCGTTTTAAAAGAAGAAATTCTGGGAAGCATGGCAAGTTTGGGGACATCCTGGACAACAAAGCAAGATCCCATCTTTAAAAAGATGAGTAAACTGATAAAACTAGAAACAACACTTCTATGAATTCTCTCATCTTGTGTGTGGGGGTAGGGAGTTTGAAATTGTTCTACTGCATTAGAAGTTTACTACCATTTTCAACAAGGAAAGTCCTGCCATGTAGCAGCTCAGGTTGGTTACAAAACTGGCAGCCATCAATCCTCCTGAGTACTGGGATTGCACAGGTAAACTGTCATGCCTGACTTTCTTTCTTTAAAAAAAAAAAAAGTTTAAAATTTAATTTCCCTCTTATTCTCTTTAACTTTTTTTTTTACTTTTGATCAACTTTAATTGATTTAGTTTTTATTTTTTATTATGGGGCAGGGTTGGGGGAGGCTTTCACCTAGTTCAAGATGTCCAGGAAATTCAGATGCCTAGAATTTTAAACAAAATATCATTTAAGATACTATGAGATAGGACTTAAAAATTCTGTCTCACAAATTTTCTTTATAATGGCAGTAAGGTATAATGGACACAGTATTGAATCTAAAGTGAGAAATTTAGAATGTCCTGGTCCTAGTTCTATTACTAATTATGCTATTGATGCCATTTTGAACCAAAATTTGTGACCTTAGCAATCAAGAGACTTGACAAAAGATATGCCAAAGACTGGCTGAAGTGGACCTTTAAATGGGAAATCAGAAGTTACTGTGCCATAGTGTTTTCTGCAACCCCATTGGTAAAGTATAATCAAGCACAGAAAAATACTGAGAGGAAGGGTATGGGGAGGAGAGGAAGCCACAGATGACTGTGTGTCACTGATATGAGCACAGTGCAGCCATGTCAAAGGCTTCCATGCCTGGGACACGGGAACCGGCACAGTCTTGAGTGTGAATGTTGACAGTGTATGCAGAAACTGCCAACCACAGCTTCCTCCTCTAGATGACTGCTCACCTACAGAGACCTTCCACTGAGATAAGCCAAACATGTCTCGGAGACTGGCTGAAACCAAAAACAGCACCAAATACCCTATGGATACCTGTTTCTCCCATACATTTTTTTTTTCTTTCACAATTCATGAAAACTTTTTACTATGGGTATTAATGACCTTAGCATAATTTTTTTTTTACTAAGAACTTTCATATTTCCACTCACAGAAAACATTTCATGGCTTCTCTTTGACATAGAAGAATTTCCACTATTGTTAGTCCAACACATGGGCCATTAATGGCCCAAATTAATGGCGACTTAAAGATATGCACTTCAATTTTCAACTACCTATTTGGTAACAAAAAAGGTGACTTCCAGGTGACTAAGAGATGGGCAGTATGTGGACCTTAGACACAGGACAAGACAACTCATGCTGTTGACTATAGATAACAGAAAAGATGGGACATGAAGTCATGAACTGGGGAAGATTACTGTGTTTTTTAATGGTGCTCTTTGCAAGAAATATCTACTAACCCTACCTACATGATTTAGTAACATGACACTAAAGAGTTCTGTTTTCTTTTACAAAACACACTGTCAAGATTTTAAGGCTGAAAGATTGGATGGTCAGACTGTGCTCCCTCCTCCCAAAAAAAAAAACAAAAAAAAAAAAAAAACAAAAAACCTTACACAATAATAAACCTGTTCTGCAAGGTGGGGCACACTGGGAGGTGTTTAAATCCTGAGGGTTAATGTAAATAAAAAATGGCTTTGAAGCTACAAGTTCTCCAATATTTTCTACTGCCCTTGATGTCTTCTAACAAAGCATAAGGCCTTAGCTAGGTATGAGCACTCTAATAAATAAATCTGTCCTTTATCCACTCAAGTACTCTCTTACAGTGGTACTAAGTGCATCAACACAGGCTCACTAGTACTTTAGTTAGGATGGTCCTGTGGAAACAGCCACTCCTCACTTGTCCAAGTAGCTCATGACCGAGTGCCAAGAGAATGGTACTGCAGACAGGCACACTCGAGGACGCTTGCGAAACACACTTTCTGGAGTTATATCTAATTTAGGCATTCATTTACCCCAAAACAAATAGGTCAGTACCTCTAGAGTACACTCCATCATCTAACTCAACACTCTTGTTTTGACCGTTGGTGAAACTCTTCTGGTGACTTGATTTCAACCAAAGAATAAAAAGTGAGAAAAACAATTCCTATCCCAGAGAAAATCACTGGGCTTTCTCTCTATTCAGTAATCCCCAGGGCAGTTAATCTTTTGGAAATGTAACTCAAACCATAAATCTTCCTTTTACAGTGGCTCCTTTCAGTGATGCTTATTAAATTCCTCAACTGGTAGTCAGACCCTCCATAATCTGGTCACAGTTTGTATTACTAGCTCCATGTTTTAGCCTCAACTTTCTATCAGATGCTTTCGCCAAATGGGGACAGATTCCCCAATAGTGTCAAGCACTTGCTCACTGCATTTTCCTCCAATCTAACTCCAACCCGTTTTTGTGATAACACCCTATTGAAGTACAGAGTATGACTGTGTTTTCTTACCTGTGCTGCCTGCCTGTAAGACTAAGTTCCTTGAAATCAGAGACCACCCTTCAACACACCAAACTGTCTTAGTTTCCTTTTGCTGCTGTCATTAAACACCATGACTGAAATCAACTTATAGAAGAGTTTATTTTGGCTTATGATTCCAGAAGGGGATTCCAAAATGGCAAGGAAGGCGTGACATCAGGCAGGCAGAGCAAGCAGCCGACTAATCATATAGAAACTGCACACAGAGATGAATCAGAAAGAACAAACTGAAAGTGGGGTGAGGCTGTAACCCTCAAAGCCTGCCCAAAGTGACAGTACTGTTTCCAAGAAAGCCAAACCTCCTACAGGTTTCATAATGGCCCCAGACAGCACCATCAACTAAGGAACCCCACAATCAAATGCCTTAGCCTATGTAGGACATTACACAGTTTCTCAATAAACAATGAACAGCTATTGCATAAGGAATCTGTCAGGTTTGGATAAAAGGAGTGGTAAGTAGTATCTGCTGAGTGTATAACAAGGCTGTGTTATGGAAAACATCGTCTCACTTAGTCGTATGAACAAGACAACAACAACATCAACTGGTCATCCCTACACACACCTGAGCCAAAGGGTGAATGAGATGAAGTGGTGGCTCTTAGAAAGACATCTCATTTCTATTTCAAGTCTATGCTTTTAACAATTTAATAGTCAAACCTCTCCGGCTGTGCTCCATTTTTGAAAACTTTATCTGATTGTTTAATCCAGTCCTAATTCAGCTTCTTAAGGGTTCAAGATGGTCTCATTTCATAAACTAAGAGATTAAACCCATCTGAGGTCCCTATTAAATCACACAGAGATCTTACTTTGCCCTCTTTTGGGACAACAAAGCTCCCATCTGCTGCCACATCTAAAGGAACTTGTGTTTGCCTGTAAGTTTTCTCCTTTAAATAAGTGCTGAGAACATGGTCGTTTCCATGAAGAAAGGCAGAAACTGACTTTCTCATTCTGCAAAGGGCAACCTTTGACTGCAGAGCCCATTATTTAGCTTAAGGAGACCAAGATTCACAGCCGATGGCTGGTGAGCAGCCGCGCACACACACAGCATTGAAGGAAGCACATTATCACAAGCTCACGTGACTGATGCAGACTTTCATTAACCTATTTCTTTTTACCCAGAATGGAGCTAGTAAACGCCCCATCTTCAGGGTAGCTGTGAAGATTCAACAGACACAGGAAAGGGACTCAAGATACACATGACCATCAGTGAGCCCACAAAACATCTTAGTACTATGTATAATTAAAGCTGGGGACAGATACTTCTAAAAAACACATAAAAACCTCAACTCCTTTTTTGAGCTAAGGTCAAAACCTCAGATCTAAGTGGAGAAAAAGAAGCATTCAGTAAAAGTCTTAAAGTCATATAAAGTAACTAGAAAAAGAAATCAAGTAGCCCAAGAAGATAGAAGTCTCCAAAGAAAACACCAAGATGTGGTTACAGAATAAGGAACTACCAAAATAACATAAGCAAACAGCATTCGCCTTACAATGAATACACTGCACAGTTTTTACTGAATTTTGTAAATTTATATTTGTATTTCCACCTGCTGCTGACAGTAACCATATTCAACAAATAGTCAAGAGGGTACCAGATTCAAAATCAACCAGGGGTGTCCACAGATGAGGCAGAGCTGGAACAATTAGCTATCATATACATAGAGGAGTGTGACTTGGAAAGGTGGCATTAAATCTGATGGGAGATCTACAGACTCCAGTCTTCCCTACCCACCAGACTTGCGGTGAAGTCTCTCTGGCTGTCGCTGTTCAGCCTTGGTCTTCTGACAGTAAAGAACAAAGGACTGGAGAGGGCAGAATGAGGCAGAAAAGCAACCACGCCGGAAGCAGGGTGCCTAGTAGACCTACAGAGGCCAACTTCAGCAGCTTGAACACACTCAGGGCATATGAGTCTAGTAGACGAACAGCGTCGCCACTTACCTTGCTGCGCCCCTGGGAGGCAACGCGCTGCTGGGAGCCGGGGGCCGGGAAAGCCTGGGAAGGGACGTTCAGCATCCTGGGCCCCCGGCTCGGGCCGCATCCAGGCTCCGCCACCGGACAGGCTCGCCTGGCGGGACTCAAGCGGCCACCACCGCCTGTGCCGGCTCCTTGGCCCGGCCGAGGCCAAGCCCCCGACCCACTTCCGGGGTCGCCAAGGGTCAGGCGCCTCGTGACGTAAACACGCTCACGGGAGGCGGGGTGGGGGCGGAGTCAGAGGATAGGCGGGGTGGCTGGGGGGTGGATTGGAGGCGGCGCATGCTCAGTTAGTCTTTGGTCCTAAACTTCAGCACCACAAGGAACTGACAGCTTTCTGCTGAAAGATCAGAGAGTGAAGCTGTTCCCCAGCCCTGGTGCTGATAGAGGCCAAGGATCATTTCTAGTAGAACAAAAACACCAGTGCCTGTCTCTTGATAAACAACATCATCGGACTGCTTAAAAGATGGAAGAAATAACACTATCAAAACGTTCAAGCTTCTAAATAGTTCTCTCCTGCAAAATACTAAGTTCTAGAAAAGAGGATGTTACAACTTCATGAGCTAAGAAGCAGAACTCAAGCAGCCTCTGCTGTGGGTTAAGAAGAAAACCTCACCTTTGGGGAACCTGTCTGGAGAACAAGTAAAAGACGTTCCCAGTCTGCTGTTATATCCGCACACTTCCTCCTCCCATAACTTTTCACTTTCCCTGAAATTTTCAAGGATTTCAATCCTAAATAGAGTGGTTTGGTTTTGGTGGCATTCTTGTACTTAATGGTTTTTGCAAATTACTTTTAGTTCATTAAAGGAACAGTTTGTCTGTTTGAATAGACTTGAGTTTTTGTAAGAGATAAATGGCCATATCTAAACCATATACTGCATACACACACACACACACACACACACACACACACACACACACACACAGCATATACACACTAATAGGCATGTTACAAAAGACAGACCACCTTGTACTATTCTGATTTGTTAACAAGAGAAGCACCTAATGTTGTGGGCCCGTGTTGGTGATAAATTGGACTTTCTTTTGCATGTCTCTAGCAGAATACACAGATCCACAGGGTGGAATCCGATAAAAAGAGAACATTTTCCCAAAGAGCAGATCTACAGAACCCTATCTATTCTCTGAAGGAAGCTAATTCATCCTGACTCTGGACACATCATTCATTTACTTATGAAGTCTCCAGAGTTCCTAGAGCCAAAGTTGTGATAATGTGGTTGAATATTATGAGGGAAGTCTGTGGACATGCTAAGTCACTGAAGCACAAGGCACTTCTTATCTGGCTAATTACCTCTCATCTCCACCTCTACCCATTTTTATTCTGGAATACTGAGGGACAATATTTTTGGTAAATTACCAGACAAGCATTGACCTTGCAGTTCTCCTGCCTCAGCCTCACCAGTAGCTCAGATTATAGGTTAATAAAAATATGCTTGTTTGCAACTAAACTGTTGACCAGATGATTATACATAAACTAAGAAGACTTCACGATCATACTTTACTGTGTCACCCTAACCATGCAAATTGTCCATTTCGTTAAATGATGGACGAAGTTTCTGTCTATGATATCTACATAAGAAAACCCAGTCACTGAGAATTTATTTTAGTCCCCATAAGAAAGTGTGTATATGAGAACATTGTGAGCTGTGAACTAGAGCAAAAGGAAAGTGGATAATGTTGAATTTTATGTCTTCCAAATCTTAGCTTTATCCAGGACAAAAAAAATACTTTTCATGTTCCCAAAATTTTTAGACTCTATACAAATAATTCAAATTTAAATCTTTTTTTGAATTATAGGAATCCTTCAATATATACAGAGAGTACTGGACACCCAATTAAAGAGTATCAGAGTGAGAGCCATGCTCCTTGATACGTATTTACAGTCCTTCAGATTTCAGAGACCCAGGATTGCTTTTCTTTCTCAACTATAGATAATTACTTAAAGCATTTTTGCTATGAGCTAGCAAACGGACGCTAATATATGTGAGTAGTAGCAGCACCCAATTTTCTTCACTAACTGTCAGGATTATATCATCTGTAACTAAACATCAAACTGAGATCAGTAGAAAACACTAGACATTACAAGAGCCAGTCTTTAAGAAAAACCCAAATAGTATTGTTCCTTGAAAAATTATAACTAAAGGTAAACTTGCAGTTTAATAAAGAAACCAAAAGTATCCTTTGTGAACCATGAATATTTATAACACAATCAGGACATTTATACATGATGTCTGTCTTAAATCCCAACATTTAATTCTAGTGCAGGGACAAAGAGAAGCCAAAATACTCTAGTTATGTTATGAAATATTTTATTAATAACATATATACAAATAAATTAGTTTTAAAAGCTTATGGTACATCTATATACAAAATTCAAATTCTACACAGCTCACTTGTCAACAGAAGTAACTAGTTAGGTTGATTTTCACAGGCCAGCCCCTCTATTTCATCTTCACTATCAGAATCTTCATAAAATGAAATTGTAGCTTGAACTGGGAAGTTTTTCAGAAGAGTTTCTGCTTCTTGGTATAAGTAGTCATAACACTTGGACTTGGGCCAGAACAGTCTGAAAGAAGCAGACAACATAGTATCCACATGTTTTCACACCCAGGGTCCTAATTGTCACAAGACAATTGACTTCCACTAGCTCTCCATGCTTAATAACTAGTTTACCCATCTTAAAGACAGAGTTTAAAGCTGCAACTGTTACAGCTTTCTCGGAGTCTGCTTGCCAGCGTACACATAAATGGCTGATTCTTTGACATCCTTATCCAAGACAGAAATCAGATTGAAAAACTGAGCCTCGCTCTATAAGATCAATGCTTATCCCACTTTGTTATGTGCGTATTTATTCTTATAAAATGCAGAAGGTTAGACTTCCACTCTCTAAATGTCTTTAGGAGGCAAATAAATCCCACCACCCCATCACACGCATGAATGACAGCCAACTATACAAAGAGGGCAGACTGTTTGCACTCTGAACAGTGCGCCACCCACCATCCAGCAGAAATGCAGCCCTTAGTTATAGATATCATTGATATGCTGGATCAGAAGTGGACAAGAGTGATAGTTTTAAGGTCTATGCCTTCACCACTTGCTCGGTGAGAAAGCTGCTCCAACACCAATCTTTATTTCCAATCCATCTTCTCTCCCATCCAACCTATCTGGGAGCACTATAGCAATTGAGAATGATATAGGTTTTTTACAACTAATTTACAAGTAAGCATCATTATCTCAGAATTTTAAAAATTTGATCATTATTAATCTGGCCTCGTGGCCTTCGTTTATTTCTCACACAAAGAAAAGAAATAGGCTGAGCTGACAACTATCATGAAGTCACTTTAGCACAGGGCTAAGATCTCTGTCTACATATAATTGAGTGACTCTAGCTAAGGAAAGATTATATTGTGTTCAGTGTACTCAATTTTAAAAGACAGAAAGTTAGGCAAAAGAGTTTACACATGTTTCTAGTAAAAAAAATTAAAAGCATGTAATTTGGATACTTAAACAAGTAGCTATCAATTATGCATGCAATAAATGTGGATGTGGTATGAGCTCGTGTGTGTGTGTGTGTATGTGTGTGTGTGTGTGTGTGTATGCCAATATAATCCACCAATCAAATGGAAAAAAATCACGAATCCTACCCTCAAAAAAGTGACCACTGGAGGAAAAATGCATAAGGTACACAATACAAGTCAAGATAGAAATTAATAAAAATTAACTAAGAAAACCACAATTAAATTGTTCAGCAGAGAAAGGAATTGTTTACAAAACTACCAAGGTATTTTCTAATAGGTTATTGAAATTGCCAATCCCTCCAAAATGTTGTCCAGTTGGTACCATCACGAATGGTCAGAATGCCTCACTGCAGACAGTTCTTTCCTGAGGTCCCCCTGATGTGATTCTTTAGTCTCCTCTGAGGCCTTCTCTTACTCCATTTACTAGGTAGAGGCTTGGCCCTTCCCCTGTGCCCTCCTTGAGAACTCTCACCACTTCTGTTTGCCCTTCCTCAGGATGACCTCACCCACTGCCACGAGTTCCCCAGACCTTCATAATCACAGTCCTCACACCAGTGCTTGCAGTGAAGGTTTTCAGCCTGTCTCATGACGTTCATGCAACTCTCTCCCTAATTGCTCTGCTTGGATGCCCTAAGGCATATGCAATGCAACGAACAATTCAGACCAGTTTTCTCATTCCCCACATCCGCATTGCCACAGAACAGCACTCGCCTGGTCAGCAGCCACATATTTTGGGGGCATTCTGTCTCTTTAGCTGTTCTTCACCCACCTTCCCAGTACATTATAAAGCCCTGCTTTGTCCCCTACCTACTGCCTGCATCCACTCCATCCCGCCTCCTTCTCTGATGTCTTTGAAAAGCTCTCCTTCATTTCTTACTTGCAACTACTTCCAATTTTGCTTTGAGTCTTTACTCCAGTCCCTTGGGAATTTTCTGGAACACTGATCTTATCATACCACTATTCTGGCTAAAATCTATAACCACCAACACATCTACAGAGCAAAGCCCCTGGGTTTCTGGACAAAACTCTGTATAGAGGTGTATACGCACTGACCTTTCACTGCCTTGCAGCCATCACTGCAAGTTCCGGGTCCCTGGAGCTCCAGCAGGAACCACGCTGCCCCAAAACCTGATACCTCTTTTCCCATGTCATTTCTTTGGATATAAAAAAGTCTACCCATTAATTCTTGAAGACTCATAACTAACTTATAAAACACCCGTTGTGAGCTTTCCCCAACCCTTCAAAATTAACATATTTTATGCCCTGACCTCACTTCAATACTAATCAAAGTAAGGCTGGAGAGATGGCTTAATAGTGAAGAGCACTGGCTGTTGATCCAGGGACCTGGGTTCTGGTCCCAGCACCCACCTAACAGCTTATAACCATTAGCAACAGTTCCAGGGGGATCCTAACCCCTCTTCCGAGCTCAGTGGAAACAAGGCATTCACGTGGTACAAATGCACTCACACAGGCAAAATACTCAGACACATAAAAATAAGATGTGACCACAGAAAACCCAATTCCACCCATCATTTGCTTTTCCTGTGTCCTTTAATTACTTTTAGCAAACAACCAATATATCAACTATTGTACACCACTTACAAACACATAGGCATAGGCCAGACTTTCTTTAACAAGGGCGCACCGCTCGGGCCTTCTTTTAACAGTCCCGAGAACACAGCACAATCATAAACATTTTGTCTCAAATAAAAGTTACAAAGAATCTTCTAGAAAGGCTGGCTGCCTGGGGGCGGGGGGAGGGGGAGTAAAACAAACAAAAAAAAAAGGCAATCAAAACAAACAAAACCAGTGAACAGCTGGAGCAGTCTTGGGCAGTCTACTGTGTCAAGCATGTTCTGCTACAAACCTGTTACTGTCCATCCCATTCCTGGTTTTGATTTGCAAGAAAGTAATACATGCACTCTGCATGCAGTGAAGCCAGTTTTACGGTGCCCTTTTAGGATTAAAAATAATAAAATAAAAATGCAAAACAGCTTCTCGGGCATAAGATGTCTCCTGTCTTTCAACCCAGGCAGGTAAACATTCTGCCAGTGAGCTATGTCCCCAGCCCCAACGTGTTTCTCTTTTCTAATCAATCTGCTCTCTCTCTCTCTCTCTCTCTCTCTCTCTCTCTCTCTCTCTCTCTCTCTCTCTCTCTCTCTCTCTCTCTCCAATTCTATTAGCATTTATCCACTATCCACCAACTGACAGTTTTTTTATGTGGGAAGTCCTGTATTCTCCCACTCTGTGAGTAGGAGAATAACCAAAGGCAAAGTGTCCAAGAGAGAGAAACTGGGGTGCCAGCTATTAAACCAAGCTGCGTGATCCTGCCCCATCTCCTTCCTCCTTAGGGCTGGAGTTGAAGGAGACCTCTCTCTGGTAAGACCTGTCACTCACCTGACAGGGTGTTGGTATTGCAAAAGCTTCCCCGAAGCTTCGGTCATTCCCGGACCACTGGGCAACTAGGAAGGAAAGGAGTAATCGCAGTCACCAGGCATCTCACTAGAAATTGGTAAGGTCTGTGACCCAGCGCCCCTGGTTCAGGTAGGGGTTGTGATCCTGAGCCTCTCTCTAAGACCCAACTCTTCAGCTGATGTGAATGTTCCAGCCTGCAGGGCTTGGGGCAGTCACACTGTTAAGCACTGGGCAGAGAAGGGAGCACAAGCCACTTAGGCCCTTACTCTCCAGGCCTGGATTGGGGTTCGGGAATGGGAATGCTATACAGCCTGAACCGGCAGCGGGGCCACACTATCACTCACCGCTTCTGCAGCTTGGGGCTCCGCCCGCTCCTCTTTCTCGCCAGGAGTTCGAACCCACGGTCTCCAGAAGTCCCCGGACCTGCAGGATGGCAAGCGCGAGCCGCGCACGAAGAAAGTGAGCCGGGCTCCCGGACTCAACTTGGACTTAGCAAGGGCACCGGCACGGGCAAAGGCAAGGGCTGTGGGTGCAGGGCTAGGACTGAGATGGAGGGTGCACGGGGATGAGCCGGGGCCAGGCGGTCCTCGGGCTCCGTGGGCGGCAGGCGCGGGGTGGGGAAGGGTGGAGAACCCGCGGGGACGGATCCCGGCTGATAGGTACCCGGGCTGCGCGGGCGGCGGGCAGCGGCTGCGCGAGGGCGAACGTGCAGGGCTGTGCGCGCTCTCGGCGGCGCTCTCCGTGGTATCCATGGCAGGACCACCGCTCCGGTGTCGCAGCCCGGCTTTATCTGGCCCTTGCAGACCTTCACACCCGGGGCCGCCCTCGCTCCGCATAAACAAAACGGCAGCGCGTGAAGGCGCCGCGGGCCGCGCGCGGGTGTGAACGCGTGCAACTTCCCAAATGGCCCGGGAACAGGCTGCAAGGAGCGAGTGTTAATAGCCCCCCTGACACTCAGCCTGGGAGAAAAACAGCATGCGCTCAAGCGGCCAATTTCCATGTGAAGAGGTTAGGAGGAGATGGAATTAAACGATTCTACACGTTTTTGTGTATTTCTGCAAAAACGCCCAGGGCTGGTAATTGCCTGACACTCGGTTTGGCTTTTTAGCCTTCAGCAAAGGCAGCTGGTTCTGCAGCAGCCTGTGTTCTACAACATGGATATGGATTAAGAACAAAAAAAAAAAAAAAAAAAAAAAAAAAACAATAGCCTTAATCCACCTCCTTGTCCCCTAACATCAAGCAAAGACTCAATCGAAATATGTGTAGAATATGGACCAATGATCAGTGTATGCTTTTTAAGCGGTTATTGATAAGTCCTGTTCACAATCTACCTGTTGTTTGAAGGGGATAGCAAATCTTGGGCAAGAGATGGATTATGAAAACCTGATTGTTACAGCCAAGAGGGACCGAGACAGTTGTCCGGTGGTCTCCGTGCCTTCTCACAGCCTCGTGACTTTCTCTCAAACTCCTATCAGTATCTCTCTCCAGTAAACCCTGGGCGTATCATCTCTACAGCTCGGCCAACACTTGGTATTTATCAATAGATCATAGTTAGACGATTCTTTTTTGGCTGAGGGAAGATGAGGATGATAATGAATCTCAGAAGGTGATGATATGAGATACATTATTCTTTCTGTACTAGTTTCTTCTCTTGGGGGCTACCCCTCATTTACCTGTAGAGGTTCACTAAACCTGCCCCCCCATATGTTTCAAAGCCAATGTGATCTGTAAATGTTATGATTTCTTTCCAAGGCATTTTAAGTAATGGACATGAGTTTCCTCAAACACTGCAGACTGAAAGTCTTGAACGTAAGCCTTAATTCCTCTTGATCCACTCTGCTGCTTCCTAAGAAAAGAATCCACTTCATTATTACCTAGGAGGCTACAATGATGTAAGTCCCAGAAGGAGGAGGTGTGACGTTCTTCAGATAGTGAAATCAGTGAAGAGAGAGACGCCTGTTGCTTCTCTTGGTGGCTCAGAGTAACAACACTTACTAAATGCTTGTTGCATGTCCGGCACACGGTAAGCCCTTCCTTGATATGATAAAAATGATTTTAAGAATATCAGGGCCAGCCGCCAAGCTGACCCAGCAGGTTAGGATGTCTGCTGCCAGGCCTGACGACCTGAGTTCAATCCCCAGAGCTTCGTGGTAGAAGGAAGAAACTGACGCCCACAAGTTGTCCTCTGACCACACACAACAGTGGCATGAGAACCTACCACACCCAAACCCAAGCATGCATGAGTGTGTGTGTGCGCTCACACATACACCCACCACTACCACCACCACCACCACCAACTACTACTACTACAACCATTAGATAAGTAAAATAAAAATGTTTTGGCCTTACAGATGTGACCTATTTCATGAAGATACCTATTCTAGTTGCATAAATTTCTTTAATGTGCCTACAAGGTATTCAATCCTGGATTTTTCCAATGATGAAATAAGCATCCTCGTTACTCCGGAAAACTGCAGTTGATGGTTCTTACAGTGACCACAAAACCCAAGGGTTTTCTTTTAAAGGACATATTAAATTGCTGAAGAACATTTTACATCTAGAAATTACAGTAGGAAGGATTCGTTGCCTCTTGTAAGTACAACGAGAAAAGCCCACTCTAGTAAAAGAAACCTACACAAGGATATCTAGAAGGGCGCCTTCAAGGATGTTATTGTGTCCGTGTAGAAACCGGCTCAGAGGAGACTGGATGAATCTATTGTTGACACAGAGATGCGGTGAAGGAGACAGGGCAGGCTTGGGCTGCTTGGACTATGCTGTGCTCAGACATTTTGACGTTGTCCTGTATGTACCGGGGGAAGACTGACTGTAAGCGGGAGAGTGGGATGATTACAGTTTGTATGTTATTTTTTTTAAAGTCTTTTTGACACAACCATGAAGATTAGAGTCATTGGAACTGGCGGCGAGACAGGGAAATCCCTGGAAGGCTCAGTGCAGGCCATAGCAAGGCACATATCCACAAAGCACAGCTTTGAAGGACAGTTAGGAAGTAGACTCTATAGAACTGCCTGGGCCATAAAGACAACGTGCTCATGAAAGTGGAGCTGAGATATATCCTGAGACATGGGACACACTTAGCAGAGGTGGGTGATGCTGGGTCAGACAAAGTCGAGATCACAGCAGACCCAGAGCACAAGAGATACTTCCACGTTTCAGTTTTTCAAATGACCCAGAGAAGAAAAATAATAAATTTTATATTGGTTTGTCAATCAAACAGGATAGACCGGGAAATACTGGCAGTAAGAAATACTTCCAAAATTTCACAGGATTAACATAGCAGAAGTGATTTTCCCACTCACTCTGGATACACCCTGTTTTGTAAGTGGATGGTTGACATTTAAGCTTAGCATTTGAAGGCAAGGTGATGAAGTTTGATATCTCTGGACAGTTGTCAGTTATTACAACAGGGAGACACAGTAAATTTGTGTGTCTAAAGTAACGCACACCACTTCCAAAACATTTGTCTGGCCCAAACTAGTGAAATGATATATTCATCACAAAGAAGAAGGGAAATACATTTCCATGGCATCCCCTCCAACAAGGAGAATCAGAAACAAACAGCATACTAGAGTAGCATCTCTCCCTGCTGTTACTGAAAGAATATTCAGTTCACTGTCCTTCCTGGGGGCTCAGAGAAACGGTCACACTAAGGACAAGAACTCAGATGGATCTGGTGGTTTCTGAGAAGTCTTGATGAACATGGATGGAAATACCCTGAGCGCTTGGGTACAGCAGAGAATTTAAAATGAACTTAAATGTGGGAGCATCAGCCACAAAAAAAAAAAAAAAAAAAAAAAAAAAAAAAAAAAAAAAAAAGTGATCAACAGTAGGAACCAGTTAGTTTCCTAAGTCAATATTGTAAGGACAGCCTATTCAACAAATGGTGCTGGTCCAACTGGCACTCAGCATGCAAAAGAATGAAAATAGACCCGTTCTTATCTCCTTGTACAAAGCTCAAGTGTAAGTGGATCAAAGATCTTCACATTAAACCAGATACACTGAAACTATTAGATAAGAAAGTAGAGAAAACCTTAGAACACATAGGCACAGGAGAAAATTTTCTGAACAAAACAATGGTTCAAGCTCTAAGGTCAAAGATTAACAAATGGGACTTAATGAGATTGCAAAGTTTCTGTAAGGCTAAGGACATTGTCAAGGAAACAAAATGGCAGCCAATAGAATGGGAAAAGATCTTTACCAACATCACATCAGATAGAGGCCTAATATTCAAGGTGTACAAGGAACTCAAAAAGCTAGACACCAGAGAATCAAATAACCCTATTAAAAAATGGGGTACAGAGCTAAACAAAACATTTTCAGTTGAGGAACACTGAATGGCCGAGAAACATCTGAGGAAGTGCTCGACATCCTTAGCCATCAGGGAAATGCAAATCAAAACAACCCTGAGATTCCACCTCACACCAGTCAGATTGGCCAAGATCCAAAACTCAGATGACAGCAGATGCTGGTGAGGTTGTGGAGAAAGAGGAACACTTCTCCACTGTTGGTGGGGTTGTAAACTGATACAACCATTCTGGAAATCAGTCTGGTGCTTCCTCAGAAAATTGGACATAGTACTACCTGAAGACCCAGTTATTCCACTTCTGGGCATATACCCCAGAGACACTCCAATATACAACAAAGATACATGCACCACAATGTTCATAGCAGCTCTGTTTATAATAGCCAGAAGCTGGGAAGAACCCAGATGTCCTTCAGTAGATGAATGGATACAAAAATTGTGGTACATTTCTATAATGGAGTACTACTCTGCCATCAGAAACAATGACTTAACCAAATTCTTAAGAAAATGGTTGCATCTAGAGAATATCATCCTGAGTGAGATAACCCAGTCACAAAAGAACAGACATAATATGCAGTCACTGATAGTGGAATGCTAACCCCAGAGGCTCGGACTGCCCCAGAAACAACTCACAGACTGTGTGAAGTTCAAGAAAAAAAGAAAAGAAAACAAAACAAAACAAAACAAAAGTCATGCTCAATCCTTACACACCAAGAAAACATTGACTAATTCCGGGTTACATCCTGTTTTACATGTACTTTTTGCTCATTGTAACTAGTAAGACCTTAATGCAGAGTATCAAACCTTAAAAAAAAAAAAAAAAAAAAAAAAGGGAAAAAAAGCCAAGCACTGACACAATTGTATTTGTATACATTTATGCAAAAATGTTAAAAATTTTTCTTTTATCTTTGTTTTTTAAAATAAAGTTTTTTTTAAAAAGTCAATGTTGTATCTGGTGGGGGCAAACCAAGGCCAGAGCTGTGCAGGCTGACATTTCTTATGAGCCAGAATACAGAGAAAGAAAGAAAGAAAGAAAGAAAGAAAGAAAGAAAGAAAGAAAGAAAGGAAGGAAGGAAGGAAGGAAGGAAGGAAGAAACAAAGAAAGAAACAAAGAAACAAGGAAAGAAACAAAGATAGATCACTGAACAGGACCTGTAGCAGGTAAAAGTGATCAGGTTCAAGTGTTATGGGAATAAAGTAGAAGAGATCCAAACAAAATCAGGACATATATTCATCGGATCCAACAACTAAAAGGTTCTACATGAGTTTAGAAATCATCATCTGGACACAAATGGAAGCTTTTTCTGCAAGTTGGTTTATAGACTCAAGGAGAATGTTGAGGGTACTCTCCTGTGAAGAGAGAAAGGGGAACACAGATCAGGAGAGGAGGGTCCTCTGGGGAGGAGGGGCTGCACACTGGCAATGGTCCCCAGGAGGAAGGTTGAAATGAATCCAGCAACTCTGGGGGAAGATCCTCATGAAGTGGGAAATTACTGCTAATCGCAATCAAATACCCGAGGAAGATGACAGTCCAAGAGAATAGATCTGGCATGGGGAAGAAGAGCATTGTGTGGTAATGGCTTACATAAACCAGACAGAACACCGCATCCCCAGAGGAAAGGTGAGAGCCAGCTAGTAAGAATATAGCAAGAATAATGTTTGATCAAGTTGATTTTAAACTGAGAGGTAAACCTATAAGATTACTAGAACGTCAAAAATGCCAAACCTTTCATTTTCTGCACTGATTACATTAAACCATCTATTTGTATAGAGCTTAAAGCTGAGTCCTTCATGGCACTGAGGACAAAGTACTATTTCTTTTTATTTCTGAATATATTTTAATCAACAGGCTCCCATAGATAAATCAAATAAAGCATGCAAGGGAGCATTGCATTACTTTTAAGATGTTTCAGAAGACAAGAACATTTGTTAAACTTTTCAGGAGCATCCTATTTACTACGTTAGAATAGATGCACATACTTCTTAAGCTTGACTCAGCATGGGGATAAAAAGTCTTATGAAACAGCCAGACAGAGATGGCGCAGGTAGAGGCTAAGTTCAATGACTTTGATCCCCAAGACTCCCATGATGGAAGCTGATAACTCACTTCTGCAAGCAAGTTGTCCTCTGATCTTCACAATGTGCACTGTGGCATGTGGGTACACTTGCACGTGTGTGTGCGTGCACACACACACAATTAGAATGCAATAAGATTCCAAATAAATTGGAAGAAACACAGAATTATAATACAGTCTGTGGTCTAATATAACATGTTACAGTTAGGTTTTAGAATTTCATGTTGATCCCTAGCAGGACATGCTTTCTATTACATATTAAACATACTCTTCAAAACATACTCATGATCTAGAGACCGACTTCCATAATCTGTTAGGACTGAAATATTAAACACGACACTTGTTCAAGCAGGCATTGGACACCCACTATGAATCAGATGCCATTCCCACAACATGGGCTCCATTCAAGGACAAAATGCCACCACGGCCATAACTCAGGAAGTGATATTTTTGCATACTTCCAAGCCACCAAGTTTCATACTCCACTAGAAAAAAGCTATGGTTTTATATTACATCTGTGTGCCAAACACGTTTTCTTGTTTCTTTACTAATGCAAGACTACTACAACAGAGAGAGGGAGGATAGCCCAGAGGTGAAGTGCTAGGTGACGGTCCCCCAAGGAGAAAGCCAGGAAAAAAGCAAAACCACGCTTTAAACAGATTGAGCATCAGCCGAATCTGAAAAATACAAACAAAAAGGTAAAGACAGAATCCTAAGTGGCCATTTGCTGTGGCACAATGCGTCCCAGGGGACAAGATGATCTCACAGGATATGACTTATTCCCCACTTAGAAATGGAGCTGAAAGGAGACATGTGGAGGTAGGTCTCCATGCCTACCGCTGCTTACCACTCTGTGCCTCCAGACAATGCCAGCTTCGCTTGGGGTCAGAGGCCAGTTCATACTCATCCCTTCAGCGATTTTATAAGCAAAAATGTACACCTGTCTAAGACAACTAGACTTTGTTTGAACATTGCACATATAAAATGTTTCTTGTCAAGCAAATTACTCATTTCTATCTGAACACTAATTGAGTAAAATTTATTAACTTGTTTTTGGTATTCTGTTTTAATCATATAATTCGTGTTCTCACACAAAAAAACTTATGAGAAATCGAATACAAAACCCTAAACCTAATGCGTATGAGGGAGGAGTGGGATGTTGTAAAACTGAACTTGTATCATTATATAATTTAGTTGCATGCAAACTGATAAACCTTAAAGCATAGTTTCTTACTTGGCTATTCTTAGGTTGGGCCTGATGAACTAAACAATTAAACCTGTTATAAATATTGCATATTTGCAAGTTTGTGTTTTTTGAAAAAAAATGCTTCTTGGGAGCTGGAGAGATAACCCAATGGCTAGAGCACTTGCTGCTCTTCCAGAGGACCTGAGTACCAGTTCCCAACACCTATGACTGATGGCTCACAATCACCTATAACTCCATCTCCAGGGTGTTAGGACCCTTTCTGGCCTCTTCAAGCATCTGAGCACACCCACAAATAGACACATGAATAAAAGCTAAAATAACTCTCCCCCATTCTTTAAGATCAGAGTTTCTTTGGTAGAGAACATGGCTGTAACACCCGTGATGATATTAGTATTTGTTTCAAAGTATAGTCTGTGTTTGTGCTGGTCTCCAAGGACTTGTAGGTACCTTCACTGTAGCAACTGTCTGGAGGCTCTACATAAGTTGCCTGGTTTGTCATGGTAATCAGAGCAAGTCCTTCACGTTGAGGGCATTGGGTCCTCAGTAAAGAACTTGGTCTCTAATCTGAGCAGTTCATTATTCACTGCCAAGTCTTATCAGTCAAATCTCCATTATTGCTGACCTGTCAGCCCAGGACCTCACGCCATGGCTATGCTCATGGAAGAAGCATTTATCAGTCTGGAGCTTGAGTTACAGAGCAAGCAGGAAGCCCAAGTGATGTGAAATTTCTTGTTAAACACATGGAAATGTTTGAAACTCACTTGCCCAACCAAAATGTTCCGTTTTCTCCCCCTTTTATAAGTGAGATGGAGTTTTTCTGATTGGCATTTTATGGCAATAAGATTTCATTTGAGATCATTGATTTAATGAAGATTCTTTTTCAGTTGGAGGACGACAATATTCTTCACTGAAGATGGCACTTACAAGCCATTAGACACCGAGGAATGTTCCCAGGTTTAAGATGAAGATAACAGTTGGGACAAAAAAAAAAAAAAAAAAAAAAAAAAAAAAAACTGACTTAAAACTGAGCAGAGCTGGCATGTGTTGTTTTAAAGCAAGAAGGTGTTCACAGATGGCTCAGGGAGAGATTTAGCAAGTCTGTGTTAATCACACTCATTCATGGGAACACCTCCACCAGAAACAGCCACGTTTCCCTGGGCTCTTTTTTTTGGGGGGGGGGTTTGGGGAGTTCTTACTCAGTTAATAACTATAAGAAGATTATTTGAAGACCTGGAATATCTAATGCTTGATATTATAGTAACAATCAAGCGTATATTATTTAGACCTAGACATAGAGACTTTTCGTGAGTAGTGGTTACAATCCAAAGTTTATGAACATGAAATCAACTTTTAGAAGTTCAGTTTTGAATCTAAAAATAACTGTGCATTCTTAAAGGCTTTACTTCTATATAGTTTTGAACTTCTCTGGTAGTCTCAGAAGTATTTTACAAACATACTAAATTATTTATAATAAAACACAGTATCTTTTTAAAAACCTACCCGCAGATAGCAAAAGAAACTTGTCTTTTCCAGTATGAAACTATATTTTATTCATTTTGGTACATTTGATATTTTCTATTAAATGTCTACTAATGGTACAAATTTAAAACCCAATGCCACCAAGTATCAGTAACCACAATAGCATGCATGCCAGGATGCTTTCATTTTAAAGTTGGCTTTCCACACACAGCATAAGATATTTCAATGAGAGATGACTCAGAAAAGTAGATCCGATTACCAGGTACTTATTGAACAATCATGAGTATGGCACCAAGTGAGTGTCCTGTCCTTACATCCTCTCTGGTCCAGCTGTTCTCAACTTTCCTAATGCTGCAACCCTTTAATACAGTTCCTCATGCTGTGGTGACCCCAACCATAAAACTACTGCACTGCCATGCCATAACTGTAATTTTGATGCTCTCATGAATTGTAATGTAAATACACAATACGCAGGTATTCTGATATGTGACCCCCAAAAGGGTCAAGATGGACACATTGAGAATCGCTGTTCTAGTAGATGAGAAGTACACAAATGTACATCAGCAATTACAGATCCATAAGAGAAGAGGTTTTTTTGTTTTGTTTTGTTTTGTTTTAGTATAGTATAGAGTTTATTCAGGGCATGGGCAGAGGAGTTGAGGGGGTAATAGAGGCAGAGAAAGGGAGGGGAGGAGAGAGAGAGGAGGAAGGATGGGAATGGGGAGAGACAGAGAGGGAAAGAGGAAGGGGGTAAGAAGAGCATCCATAGAGTGCTATGAACAGCATTAGACAGATGTGGTAGAAAGCAACCAGAAGATAACACCTTATTCTATACAGGGTTGTCCGGGAAAATTCCCAAAGAGATTTAAGCTGAGACATGAAGGAAACTGACCAAGGACCATTTCCTAAATGATCTAGACATTATTGTAAAAAATCATCATAGAAAATATGTTCCTTTTCTGGTTGGCTCATATTAGTAGATGAGACAGATGGTGTGTGGGTTGCTGTAGGAAAAAAAAAAAAAAAAACCAAGGCTGCATTGAATAATATATTCTGCTGTTTGTTTCTGTCTTTTATTAGTGACTGAAACTAGAGAATTGTTTGGGTTATAGAATAAAATTTATATTCCTTAAATGAGTAAATGACTCCCAGGTTTTAGCTGAAAGCAGTATGCTTACAGGAAGGGGCTGTGTCAGCAATGACAACTACCAGATGACTTAAGTAAGGAAACAAAAGTGTGGTAGTGTGAGGCTGAGTGGAACCATGTTTGATTGGTGAATATATGTTAGGAGTTGACCTTCGATGACCTGATGAGCTTTGAGCATTTAAAGGAACATGACTGCGCGGGGTGGCGCTCTAAGGCATGCTTTGGGTTCTCAGTGACTTCTGAGCCACAGGCAACTTTCATCTTGCCAACTCTGATGATTTTGCCCATTGTTTTGTGGTAGTGTTAGTCACTGAGATGAGGCATCTCCTCAGTGGCGACAGTAGACTAAGATACTATTCTGCTATCCAGTCGCTATCCCCCGACCCTCGTTCTTGCTAAACGAATCTCAATTCTGTGTGAACGTCAAGGAATCAAGTGCCTTTGGGAAGGTTGCTTCCCCAGCTACGGAAAGGCAGGTGTGGTTGGGGTGCTTTTGGTACCAGGAGTGGGGCTCTGGCAAGAAGCCAGCGTCCAGGGCTGACATGCTGTAGGTAATATATTGGGAGGAAGTAAAAGTCTTCAGACTCTGTTGACACTGTTGAACCCATGAAGTCACCATATCTGGTACCTGTGCTTCTCGGTAGATAAGAAAATGAACTTGCTTATTTCAATTTTCAGTTTTAATGAATTTCCTATTTGTTGCCTTATATATCACAATCGACAGTTTTAGTCAAATATTATTCAGAAGGTTAACTGAACATACTTCTTCTAATAGAACAATTCAATTGATTTTGGTATTGCAACACAGATGGTCAAACTGTCTTCTCACCAATGGGGTGTGTCTTCACAATAATCCTGTCTTTAGAAACACGAGTTTTCTTTCACTTACCTGTGTGATCTTCACAGAGATAATGTTATCTACTATTTTCTCCTTTGGTAGATTAAGCTGGAATTGATCAAAAAGTTATGACCTGAGAAAATGGTTTCCAAACCTTTTAAATCTTAAAAAAAAAGTATTGAGGATAATTATTCCAAACCTTAAAAAAAAAATCTACTGAAGATACCCAAACTCCAAGGATTGATGTAGATTATTTAATCAAAATGGAGAAAAGTTTAAATTATATTTACTCTCTAATTTCTGCAAAACAATAAGTATTTATTATAGATTGGCATAAAATGTTTTATGTGTTACAAAAATCTTCTAATTTCTATTGCGAATTTTGTATGCCTGTTTTTTCATGTCTTCTTTGTATTTGGCCTATTACAATAAGTCATCTTGCTGGAAGGATGGAGAAAACCTGTTCTCAAATGAGTATGGCTGAGAAAGAAAGGTTTTTGAGGCCTCCTTAATTGTGTTCTGGAGAATCCCCATGAGTTCTGCCTACTTCTCCCACATATCTAAGATAACACATCAGACTACACCAATGAGACTAGGAAGCATCAAGGTGACCTGACTTTATCATCATCAGACATTCACAAGTAGCTGGAGAGGAACCTTTAGTCCAATCTGCTATCACCTCAAGAAAAATTCCCTTCCTAGAATAGTAACAAAACACAGCTGGGTAATTCTATTAATCAAGAAATCTTTTAGCTTTAAAACCAACTGAGAGCAAGCTCAGAAGACGGCCGATGTGACAAGTCACAAGCTCACCATCATTATGAAGAGCTGTACCTGGAAGCAGAGGAGTTCTCCACATTCTGACATCTTCATGTTGTGTATGGTGTGGTGTTTTACTTCTGGACCTCTTGGCTTAGGCATGTGGCTGTCTTATTTTATATAGCAAAATATAAACAGAAGTGGAATGTCTCACTCCTGGCTAGAAGTGTTAAGAACCCGTGGACAGGGGGCCAGAAAGATACTAGGTGAAAGTACTTGGATGAAATTTTTCCTCAGCTGATGAAGGGTTGGACTTAATGTTTCAGGGAGCACTAAGAGACCCTGTCTCAAAAGATATGTAATTGAGAAAACACCTGACCTGAATCATCAGCACCATGTGCATGCCTGTGATTCAGTCAGCCTAGGCAAAATAGCAAGCTTCTGGTTCTGTGAGAGGCCATTTATGTGTGTGTGTGCGTGCGCCTGTGTGTGTGTGTGTGTGTGTGTGTGTGTGTGTGTGTGTGTGTGTGTGCACGAGCACGCAAGGAGAGAGAGGGAGAGAAGGATGGAGTGGGCAATTTGCCATGTTTCTTTCCCTATCTGGATAGAGGAGAGGACATCCATTTCAGTAAAGATGATGTGGAACAGATGCCCCTACTAAATTGAAAGAAACCTTGTAGTCAATGCCAGGTCAGGTGTCCTGTCATTATTCACCTTATTTTCTGAGACAGGATCCCTCGGTGAATCTGGAGCTTACCAACTGCTCTAGGCATCTATCCAGAGAGCTCCAGGGAGCATCCTATCTCTCGCTTTGCTGCTGAGCAGGCATGAGTCATAGTGTACTCACCTTTTAACGTGGGTGCTGGGGAGTAAACTCAGGCCATCCTGCTTGCCCAGCAAGCACTGAGCCATCTCTCTTGCCACAAATCTCTGCTTCTATAAGCCAGTGGGACTCGGGGATTTTACATCTGGACCTAGCTAAGCCTGTCCTGCTGAGTCATGTTACTTCATTACCTGCTGAGTCATGTTACTTCATCATCCTTTACCTCAGAATACCGTGGAAGTAAAAGTATAATAGGAAAGTTTACAACTTAAGCAAACTGGAAGACCAGAAAAATATCAAATATTACATTTACTGCTATATTTTTGGCAAAGAATAATGAACACAACTTTAGGTTGAATTTCCATAACTGTTACCCGTTAACAACTTGAAGTCATTTTTATTAGAAGAATCCTTGTTAGTTCCAAAACAATGTTTCTCAGTTGAAACTCTGTGGAGACAGTGAGGTTCAGGAGGACACACTGATGGTGCCTCCCCTCTAGGAGTGAACCAGCTCCTGAATGTCACAGAGACGATGATGTTAGGTGGGGCCTGGTTTCTTTAACGTTACTTGTTTGATGACAAATTGTATAACTGAAACTTAGAGGGACTTAAGAAAACCTTTATTTTTCCTCTCATATAAATTAATCATCACACATTTGCAAGGAACTGGACTCAGGAAAACAGCAATGTGTGCACGCTTGCTCACCCATATGCATACTATATACATGTATGATTGTGTGAAATGTAGACAAAACAGGGTCAGGAGAGGAGAGAGAGAGGTCTTAAGGAATGAGAAGAAAATAGAAGGCACTGGACAATGTGGGGAGGAAATAGGGACCAGGTCGAGAAGGAAGGGAGCATGAGACAGGTAGGGAGATGAATTAGAACAGAATAAGACGTGTGTGTGTGTGTGTGTGTGTGTGTGTGTGTGTGTGTGTGTGTGAAAATGTACAAGAAAGTCTCTCTTCTTCCTGGATTTATTCATTATTATACACTCCTGACACCTAGATGAATTCTACCTTAATATTCATTTATCCCCCTCAACTACTTAGTAGCAAGTTACAGAGTTCATATTCCTTTACTTCTAAATACTTCACTGTCTAGGCTAATCTTGTTTGTCAACTTGACTACATCTAGAATCAACTAAAACTCCAAGTGTTGGCATTTCTATATGGAATTCTTGATCACATTATTCAAAGGGGGTAAACTACCCTAAAAGCATATGGTACCTCTGGTGACAGCTCAGATAAAAGGGAATGATCTTTAGCTACTTGCCCTCACCGGCTTTACCACCTATGCCATGTCCCCTGAAATGATGACTCTGAGACATCTTATGTATGAATAAATCCCTAGGCCAAGAGCCTTGGCTCTGTCCCATGACTAGCTCATAACTTAATCATCCTGTTATTTATTCTGTTCTAAGTTCTGCCTTGTAACCCTCCCTCCCTCCTTCCCTCCTTCCCCCCCCCTCTTTCTATATGTGTGGTGTGTGTGTGTGTGTGTGTGTGTGTGTGTGTGTGTGTGTGTGTTAGGGTTTCATTGCTGTGAAGAGACACCATGACCATGACCATGTCAACTCTTATAAAGAACAACTTTTAATTAGGGCTGCCTTATAGTTCATAGGTTCTATACATTATCATTATGGCGGGAAGCATGGCAGCATCCAGGCAGGTTAGGCATTGGAGAAGCTGAGAGTTCTACATCTTGTTCCAAAGGCAGCTAGGAGAAGACTGATTCCCATGTAGGTAGGAGGAAGGTCTCAAAGCCCACCCCCACAGTGTAACACTTCCTCCAACAAGGCCACATCTCTTCCAACAAGGACACACATCTCAGTAGTGCCACTCCCTGAGCCAAGCATAGCCAAACCACTACACACACACACACACACACACACACACACACACACACACACACACACTAAATATGTAACAAGGACTAGGACTTTCAACAATGGTCATCTATATGCTGAAGAGTCAGAAACCTCCGTGGCTGCTCAGTGCATGAAGCAGGACACCTCCAGCAATCTAAATCTGATGTTGAAATCCTTGTTTCTAAGAATCAATGATGTTCCACACAGGAAGGCAGAAGAAGCTGGTATCTCAAACCAGCAGGATGGCACTAACATCATCAGAATTACCACCACCACCACCACCAGCAGCAGCAGCAGCAGCAGCAGCAGAGATAAACATTCTCATTCATGAACAAGTGAAGGCAGGCAAAAGTTAGTCCCCATACCTTTTAGAACCTGCTCCATTCATTGGAAGGTGCTGCCCATGCTGAAAGAGGATCATCTTCCCTCACTTCATTTCTAGAAACAGCCTCCCTGGAATATCTGAGAGCTATGTCTCCTCAGCTTTATAGTCGTTGTATTATAAGTAACCAACAGCCGGTGCAGAGCCTTGTAATACTCTCTGGAGGGCACAGTTTCCAGGCGGCTGACCTGCAGAGAGCCAGGCTCCTTTCCAAAGGCTATGCACTCTTCTGGGTCTCAGGGAGAAGGCTTGCTCTTGGTTCTAGAGACCCTGAAATTGTATTTGTAACTGTCATCTTAAATCATTGATACTGGAGCAGATGACTTTCGTGTTGTCAGGCTTCATCGCCTTGACAAACTGAGATAATAAAACTGATGAGGAGGAAGGTTGCTTTGGCTTATAACCCCAAAGGTTTCACTCAGTGTCCTGGAGGCCCTGTGACTTCTGCGCATGTGGGAAGAAATGCATGGCGCATGGAAGCCAGGAAGCAAAGCGAGAGGAGAAGGAAGGAGAGGAGAAGTAGGACTAAGATCTTGACATCTTTAAGGGCATACTCCCAAGGACCTAACTTCTTGTCATTGGGTCTCATCTCTTAACATTCTACCAGATCCCTTTGCATCAAAAGCTGGTGACCAACCCTTCAAAGTATGAATTCTCAGGGGATATCTCTGTCCTCAGCAATAGTAGCATTTAGGTACTGGAAATTCTGAATGTATCCGGCCACTAACTATCCACAGTATAGCTAAAGTTGAGTGTATGATGCTTGCTTGGGATGGGTTAACTAGTGACCCCATTATTTCAAGGTAGTGGATTAACTAATCACCCCATTATCTCAGGACAGTAGCTTTGCTGTGCCTGCATTGCTCTGACCCATACAGCTATCAGGGTTGACTTCTTAAGGAGCTGTTGTAAGAAATCTTCTTGTTTGCTGGGGAAAGGTATGTAACCGTGGTAAATACACTTTCATCTCATTCTGTTTCAATGTCTCCCTAAATTTTCATTCTCCCAGGAACCCCAAAGCTCCCTTCTTGAGTCTCCCCAGAGTTCTGCAGTGTGAGTCAGCTTGTTTCTGTCTCCCTTTGCTGGCTCAGGTGTCAGTTTTCCTCCCAGAGATGAGTCAGCCATGGCCCGCCATCCCCTCCTCTTCCCTTTGTGACTGTGCTCATGGCCTATTTTGATTTTCTTACCATCCTTTGAGCAGCATTTATTAGGGAACTGAGAAAAGCATGTCTTTTCAATCTGCATTTCTAGACTCTCTTTTGTTTCAATATCATTAAACTTAAGTCATAGAAAAGCTGAATCAAGAAACTCTCTAGATCAGTACATCTGGATCAGAATTGGATGCTCTTTCTAATCTGATCATACTCACATATTGCCAAAGAACAAAATTAGAGAGGATTTTTTGACCTCCTTGATAATGTTAATTCTAGCAAGATGGCACAAGAGCTGGTTTCTATACAAGTCTACTTACGAACATCACAGTAAGTTTACTACGTGCAGGCCCGAGTCACACAGCGCCCCCTGGGGGTTGAGCATAGTACTCGGTTCTTATACAAATTGATAGAAATCACAGTGGATCTGAAAACTGAATTGTCTTTTTTCCTATTCTTCTCCCATATTTTATATCCTCCCTCCCCTCCTCCAAGTCTCTCCTCCAGACTTCCCCTTTCCCCACCTTCTCCACCCTCTGCCCCCACCCCCACCACCAGATCCAACCCACTCCACCTCCCCGCAGAAAAGACCAGGCCTTCCAGGGGCATCAAGTAAATAGAGCATAGCAATCTACAATAAGGCCAAGTACACGTTCTCACGTCACGGCTGGACAAGGCAACCCAGTGGTAGGAAAACCGTCCCAAAAGCAATGAAAAGAGTCAGAGATAGCTCCTGCTCCCACTGTTAGGAATCCTACAAGAATACAGAGCTATACAATTATAACATACATGAAGAGGACCTTGATCTCTGATATCTACGAACCCACTTGAGCCCCAGTCAGTTGATTTTGTGGGCTGCATTCTTGCGATGTCCTTGATTCCCCTGGGTCTCCCAATCCTTCTTCCCATTCTCCCCCAGGACTCCCCGAGCTTCATGTAATATCGTCTGTGAGACTTTGCATCTGCTACCATCGGCTGCTGGATGGACTCTCTCTGCTGTCTCTGATGATGGTTATGTTAGGCTCCAGTTCCAGCACATCACGCAGGCAGGATAAATTGTAGGTAGGAGGGTTTGTGGCTGGGCTGGCGACCCAATTCCTCCACTGGAGGCCTTGCCTAGTTACAGAGGATGAGTGATTCAGACACCATTGCTAGGAGACTTCACTGGTGTTACCTCTCCTAGATTCCATGGAGTTTCCATCACACCAGGCTTCTACCTTGCTCCCAAAATGCTCCCCTATTCCAGTCATATCTCCCACTATTCTCTCCCTCCATCCCCAGCCACCTGAAGACTCATTTCTTTTAATAGGGCGAGGACATTGTTTCACCCTGCCTCACTTCTAGCTTTCCTTCTATCTTGTCATCCATCGCACCATCAAAGTTTAATTATTGCTTACCAGAGTGGAATTTGTTAGAAGCCCAAACTGAAGGTGACAGAAAAGCATTAGTTAGAGAACGGTGAGACCTGAGGAGACTTGACAAACTGGAGCAAGGTTAACAGTCTCCACAAAAGGTCAGAGTGCTGCAGCTGAAGGCACTGCTATGCAGTTCCCGATGTCAAATGGCCTGCTCTCACTACAAGATTAAATCTACTCAAGATTTAAGACCTGTTGTTATCCTGCACCTCAAGTCAGCCACTGCAAGGGGATATTACCAAATCCAGGGACTAAGAAAGATGGCTCAGCAGTTAAGAGCATGTACTGTTCTTTTCAGGAGCCCAAATTTAGTTCCCCACACCCAAATCAGGTGGCTCACCCCCACCACTCCCCCCCCCCCATTCCTCCACCTATAAGACCAAGATTCCAATGTTTCTGGTCTCCAAGAGCAACCACATTCTTGTCCTCCTGGGTAGTGTGATGGTTAGTGCTAATGATCAACTTGGCAGAATCTGGACTCACTTGGGAGATGTGTTTGGACATCTGTTGGGATTATCTTTAATTAATTTTGTTGGAAGACATAGCAAGTGCCAGTGGGACACACCTTGAGGGGGGCACACTGGACGGTATAAAATGGAGAAAACCCCTTCAGGATTGTTAATCATGGTTTTTGTTTCCTAGGTGTGGTGGCTGCTGGGCTCCTCCTTCTGCTATTGTGACTTCTTCACTATGGTGGACCGTACCCTCAAACCGTGACCCCAAACAGCATTATCCACTCACCAAAGAGCTGGGCTAAGGCCAGGCAGATCTGCACCCTCAGGTTTTAGCTTCTGGGATATGGGGAAGCAGAGCTGGGAATTCTGACCTCCAAGAATTCTCTGGGAAGAGATCAAGTTGCTGTTAGGGGGGAGGCTGTGTATTCCACACCTGCAGGGCCCTGACTCACAAGCACCCAGCCTCAGCTCTGCCTCCAGTGTTGGCTTTGACATCTGGGTATTAGTCATGACGAGTTAGGCTGGGCCACGTTCGCAAATAAATCCGCAGCTTCAGCAGCTTGATATATTCCAAGTCGATTTGACTTGGGAAAAATGCAGAGCCAGAGCAAAACCAGGTACAAACAGTACTTCATATTCTGGGTCTGGAAATGGCTCTCCTTACTTCAACCTGTGGCTGTTTGGTGATGTCATCCATACTGTCAGAGATCTCTGGGTCTGGAAGCTCCTCTGTGCACAGAAGGTACGGTTAGATGAGCCCAAGGGTGTGTGTATTGTGTGCTGGGAGGATTTTGCTAGGTGGTCATGGAGTCAGAAGAGGACTCCACTCCCCAGACCCAATCTCTTAGATCTCCTCCAGGTCATTTTCTGAGCATCTCAGGTCCTTTCTGGTACTGTCCTTGTTTGGTTTTTTCTTTCCCTAGTCTTCCTTTATCCCACAATCTCTTTATTTCTCTCTCTGCACCCTTCCAGCAGACTTCAGTGGCTCATTAAGTCTGGAGCATAGATCAAAGCTGCAGGAATAGACAGTTCCCTTTCTTCAAGGGCAAGGAAGGCTCAGTCTTTGAAAACCCCCAGAGAGTGAGGAAACAATTACACTCCAACCCTCTAATCAGCAAAGAAAGAAGAAAGAAGAAACTGTTTCAGAGCCAAAATGGCCAACTATTCACATTCTGCTGGAAATTTAAGGTCATCATTCCTCATCCCCATTGTCTTCTAACAGACGGAGACCCCTAACCATCTTCATCTTCATCTGGACTGTTCCAAGTCTGGTCTTTCATTCTGCAGGGGTAATCTGAAAAACTAGAAAACGTATCTAAGTGCTTCATCATTTAGAAACCTGTAATCCAGGAGACCTCGCCAGAATGGTACCCATACTTAGCAATAACAATATCCACATCCAAATCCTCTACAACCTATGACTGTATTCACACACATGCGCAATTCACACACATGCTCAATAAATGGGCAGTGCCGATGTGATGAAGAGTTTGCAGCTGGAAGGTCACTCTGGGTTATCAGGATAGGGTAATAAGTAGAGAATTCTCAAAAGACATAAGCAGGAGATTAAAAGTAGGAGCCGTTATAATAGAAATGAGTGCTGCAGTGAAGTAGGGAAGGAGCTATGAACTAAAGTAAAGCCACTCCCTTCTAAGTACATTTAGACAATGACATGTCTATATATGCTAATTCTATTCTCATTTTCCCAGAAATTATCTATCACTAAAATCAGAAGGGGAGGAGCTGGAGAGATGGCTCAAGTAGTTGAGAACACTAGCTGTTCATCCAGGGGACCCCGGTTCATTTCCCCCCCACCTGTCTGGCAGCTCCCATCTCCCTGGAACTCTCATTCTATGGGACCTGCCACCCTCATTCAGAAACACGTGAAAAACAATAACACCAATGCACATGACATTTTGTTTTAAAGATAAATAAAACCGAGTGGGATTTTCAGTCATACACATGAAAATTCTAATCACAGTCTGTAAAAGGTCATCAATAATGTTTTTAGGTTAGAGATTATTAGCACTTTCTGTTGGTGGTGCTACAGTTTGGATCTTTTGCACGCTCCTCTGCTGTATGACACTATTGGGGATACTTGAACAAATGCCTACTGACCCAAGGCATGGAAGTGATAACACAGCAGAGCATGGACAACAGCAAAGTCCACCTTGGTGAGCCAATGACTGATGGAGTTACAGAAGCAGAAATGTCTCAAAGATAGTTGCATCTCCTCGTCAAATCCGGAAACTCTGAGCTACTGCACAATCTACCAGATAGCTTCACAGGTCGGGAAGTGTCCTTTCTAAATAGCTCAGTTGGGCTGAGCCTCTTCCAGGGAATTCAGCTGCTTTCTAGTCTTCCAGGTAGCATGACTGGTCTCTGCTTCTTTTGGGTGACTTAGCTCATCAGAGCCTCTTTTAGGCAGCTTGAATCCTTACGCTTATGGAGGGAGGAAGTTAGTGAATCTTGCCGGTTTCAGGGATTTCCTGAAGCCTTTGAGTTGTTCACCACCTGTGTTAATGAACTTCCCTATAGGATGGGATGTTTCACTCTCTCTCAGCACATCCTATTGTTTCACTCCCCTCTTAACATCCTGTGTCTTAATGAGCTTCCCTCCAAGATGGAAGGTTCCAACTTGGAGGGAACTCTTACACAATCTCCTCCCACCCACAGGCCTATGCACTAAATGCTTATTCCCTAGAGTGGCACTATCAGGAAATGGTAGAAACTTTAAGACTTTTAAGAGTGGAAGCATGCTTTAGAAAGGAATAGTGGCTTGGATGGCAACTTCTTCCCAGTCCCACCACAAGCTGCTTCTCAGCCACCACAAGTTTTCCTTGCTGTGCATTCCTAGCAGGACAACATGTTTTCCTTCATCAGTTGTCTATATCAGGTATTTTGACAATGACAGAAAGATAGTTGACTCTAATATAAATGGCCCTGTATGTGCTCATATGTGTACATTTGTATGTGCATTTTCATGCATATGTAGATGTACATGTGTGCATGGACACCTGGGTGTAGAGGCCAGAGGTCAACCTCGGGTACTGTTCCTCCTGTGCAGTACAACTTTTCTTTTGAAATAGCGACATTTACTAACTTGGGGTTCAATGATTAAGCTATGCTGGCTAGTTAGTAAGCCCCTGAGATACCCTTGACTCCACATCTCCAGCACTGGGGTTACAAGCTGTCTTAGTCAGGGTTTCTATTCTTGCACAAAATATTATGACCAAGAAGCAAGATGGGGAGGAAAGGGTTTATTCAGCTTACACTTCCACATGCTGTTTATCAACAAAGGAAGTCAGGACTGGAACTCAAGCAGGTCAGGAAGCAGGAGCTGATGCAGAGGCCATGGAGGGATGTAACTTACTGGCTTACTGTCCCTGGTTTTCTCAGCTTGCTTTCTTATAGAACCCAGGTCTCCCAGCCCACAATGGGCTGGGCCCTCCCCCCCCTTGATCACTAGTTGAGAAAATGTCTTACAGATAAATCGCATGGAGGCATTTCCTCAACTGGGGCTCCTTTCTCTGTAATAACTCCAGCTTGTGTCAAGATGACATGAAACCAGCCAGTACACAGCACGCATCATTATGCCCAGCTTTTTATATGGGGTTCAGGAGATCAAACTCAGGTTCTTATGCTAGCATGGCAAGCAATTTACTGGGTACGCTGTTTCTGTATCCCTGGCTCTTTCTTTTAAATGCTCAAAGCACATCTACTCCCATTATATAATGTTTGTATACCCATGTACAGACAGAAGACAAATTTCAATGCTGAGATAGTAATTTCCCAGCATCATACTCATCTCCTGGGTAACATGGGATGTTTAACCATTTCAGAATCAAAATCTGCTGGTATTTTGCTGTGAATCTCTGGCCTACTCTAGCTCAAGAACTGGTAGTCAATTTGCAGAGATCTCCACAGCTGCCATTGCTAACTTCAAATGGAACATAGCAGAAATGTTTATACTATGAAAAGTAGTGGGTTTTAAAAATCAGGCCTGGAGAGATGGCTTGGTGGTTAAGAGCACTTTCTGCACTTGCATAGGACCCAGGTTCGATCCTCAGGTCCTACATAGTGGCTCACAACCATCTGTAACAGCATTTCTAGGGAATTTGAAGCCCTCCTCTGACTTCCTCAGGCACTGCCTGTAAGTGATACACATGAATATGTGCAGGCAAAAACACTCATTTACATAAAAATAGAATAAATAAATCTTAAGAAAAAACAATTGAAATCTCATATACATAAAAACGCATATACACACTGAATCAGTATATCATGACATACCTGGGTGTGAATAGTGAACAAGCATATTCTGTACCTAAAAAATAAATGCCTATAGTTAAGACAAAGGCTTACCATTTGCTTCTATCAATAGATTATGAATTCATCCTGTTACTTAGACTGATGAGCAAACCACTCATATACTTAAGAAATAAAATAAATCTTTAAAAAGCCAATTAAAATCACCTCTCATTCTTTCTCTCTCTTGCTTCTTTTTTCTCTTCTCCTTATTCTCATTACCCTTGCCTCTCTTCACAAAGGGTCAAAAGTCTACACTGTACATACTCCACCCCACTGCACTTTAGCTTCAGAGCTCCAGGCTTCTTTATATGGGGTGGACATGCCACAGAGTTGAGTATGGAGTTAGCCATCTCATTTCTTCTACCTCTTTTTTAAAATTTTAAGTGAAATGTTTTCTGTATAAAATATTTTCATCATATTCTTTCCCCTCCCCAGTTCCTCCCAGAGCCTCTCCACCTACACGCCTGTTCTGTCCCCTCCATTGCTCACATGCTCTGCCTCTCCAAGGACCAGATACACAGAGAGATTTTCAACTATTCTAAGTCACTTCAGATTTAATAGAAACTCATTATATCTATTCACAGGAATATAAGAATTTCACACACATCTGTGCATTGTCTTGTAGTTGAATATGTGGTGCATATTTCATCAAACTTACATCTCAAATTAGAATTTTTAGTGGATTTTTCTTAAATCCTTTATTTGTTTTCAAAGTACTGGAAAACAGAAGTGACAATAGCGGAATGTCTAGGGGCTACTTAAAAGCCTCTACTCCCACCATCAACCTTGCACCCAGAGGTTCCTGTCTGCAGATGAGTGGTCATTCCATAGGAAGTTATGAATGAGAGGGTATATTCATAGATGTGTTCATGTATCTCTCTCCCTGGAGGCAGACCAAACTGGTGTACATAGAATAGGAGATGTTATAGGGCTGGCTTGGCATCTTCTGCCTCCTCTGGGCTCTGGAGGATTTTTGGCGTGGAGATACTTCCTGGAAGCAGAAACCAAGAGCCTACTAGTTATGTCGAGTTTTAGGGTTTCTGATGAAAGAACAGGGGCATCCTTGCCCCATGTGTGGCCAGTGCAGTTTAATAGCTCTGTGAACTCAGCAGTAGACAGGCTGCAGTGTAGAACTTCAGCTCACTCTCCCCAGCTCTGTGACAGCACTGCTTTCCACCACTTGGCTCTGGTGGAAAGGGACTAAAGAAGTCACTCCTCTCTCCTCTTCCTCCTCTTCCTCCTCTTCCCTCCCATCTCTTCCTCCCAACCCACACAGTTGTGTACACTCACATGCTTTTTTACGATGTGTGCTCTGGCAGAAATGTAGAGAAGTGGGACATATTACAGCAGCCCTTACCCTTAGCTCTTCTAATTGGCGAGAACTATGTTCTTGGGCTGCACTGCAGCAGCTCTTCCTCTCAGAAAAGTAAATTCTACATCCATATTCTACATTGGATTAGGTTCACAGAAATCGATCAAAGCCTTATTATGACGAGCATGAGACATGTGGACAAGGGTGTGCACAGATAGTGAAACGAGCCACATTACATGGAAGTTTCAGAACTGAGGCCTTGTGAGTGGGGACCATCAGGGAGACGACAAATGAATAAAGAGTGTACCGTTCTGATTTGTTCCTTTGGTTTTCACAGTCTCCAGAAGCCCAAGTTGGTATTTAAATGTTTCATATAAGCCACCTGGAACATCTCATCTCCCTGTCTCCTGTCTCCAAGTTCTGGGATTACAGACATGTTCCATGATATCAGTTGAGTCTATGATATATTTACAAATGAAAAAAAATTCTATTGTATAATTACTTAAATATAAAAAGAGAAAATGAAAGGAATATTGAATTGTTTTTTTATTGTTGTGCATACCTTTGGAAACCATTTAGGGTGTTGAAAGATTGGGCAGGTATGGAGCACTGGAGAATGTGATATGAGTCTTCACAGATGCCACCTGCATGTTCACCTCAGAGCAGCAAAGGCAGAATTTACTGTGAACCTTTATGAATTGTACATTTATATTTAATTCATCATTCCTTATTCCAGTAACTATATGAAAACAATAACCAAAGACCTATGCCAAAGGATATGCATTAAAATACTCAGTAGTCATACAACCAAAAATTGTATTCATCTAACGCTCCCAAGTCATTGAAAGCCCTGTGGTCAGGGGCTGGGGAGTTGGATCTGTAAAGAAAATGCCCAGATGATGCCCTGAGTTCATATCCCAAGTATCCATGTAGAAGTCAGGCATGGAAGTCCACACCTGTATCACAGAAGTGGGGGTAGAGACATAAGCATCCCTGAACTCCCTGGCTACCCAGTCCAGCCTAATGATTTAAGAGAGCCACCTTGTCCCAAAAAGTACAATGAAATGTGATACAGGGAGATATTAAAAGTTGACCCCTAGTGTTCATCTGTACACACTCAGGTAAACACAACCCTACTCAAGCACACTCATGTTCCTCTTACACAAGTGCAACCAAAATGCAATACTCCAAGCAGAAGACAAACAGAAAATTAAGTCATATGCTCAAAGAATATTGAGTGAAAGATTTCATTTTATAACATTTAATTAAAACAGAAACAAGAAATACATATGGTATGAATTCAGTTCTGTAAGTAAATCAAAATCTAGATATGACACACATGCATTTATACAACCATGGACACGAGATTATTTTTTAAGAGCCAAAATATTAAAACTATGTTGTGGCAAGGATTATAATCGCCAGGTTTTTTTTAATTTAAAATAGTTTATTTTTCAATAATGATATTTTCTCTCAAGAGCCAAAACAGTAATGATGTTAAACTAAAATATAAAAAGTTAGATCCTGAGGACATAAGTCTGGGGGGAATCCTGCATTATGTGGGTAAAAACCTGGGACCAATCCCCATCACCAAAAGACCAAAGAGTGAATAAACTCACCATGTAGCCTAAAGCAGCTAATCACTTGGCACATTTCCACCCCGAGCTACTCCTTAGTGTTCTGTGCTCTCGGGGGAAGAAGATAAAAATAGGTCAGTAATGTCCACATTTTCTAACTTCCCTTATGCACTTGTGTGGGATACCTTGCATCTACTCTTGAACTTGGATTTGCAAGGTACACACACACACACACACACACACACACACACACACCTCCAATATATGCACAGTTCAGGTGTGGTCATCTGAGAACACTTCCTACATCCCAATTAGTGTTAAATAAAAAGATCATGTTCTGAAATGCTTGTGCCCCTTGTCCTGCAAAGCCCTGTGTGGGGTTTAGTGGTGTTTCTGGAAGATCTCACCTTATCTCACGCTGCCCTCCAGGAGACAAATGCTACAGATACAGACAGGACGTCAGCAAATGCTGCCCAGTTGTCTCCACCGGTGCCTGTCTCGGTGCAAATGTGACTTTTGCTGTGAGACTTTATTTTTTTTTAAATAAGAGGAAAGAAGATGCTTGGAGCAAATGTTTTTTAAAAACACAGTTGCCTGGAAAAAGAAAAAGGACAACAAAAAGCCTGCGTTCTTTAAAATATATTTCTTAAAAGCACCAGTTTATACTACAGACAGGTCATCTTACAGTCACCACATCTGGTAGAAAAATTCCCACCAATCTCTTCATTCTTTGGGACTTGGAGATCCTGGGGGGAGGGGGGAGGAATGGAACTGAGTCTCGGGCAGATCTGCTCCCAATTGTTTGATTTGCAGGGAAAACATTTAAGTACAGAACAGAAAGAGAGACTAAGTTTGGTAAACATCTGTACTTTGCACTTCCTTTAAAATAAACAGAAAGTCCTATTGTTGCTGGAGGTTTGCCTCCGTGTGCTAATGAAAACACCCACAAGGTCTGGGCAATGTGACAGGCCAGTGTTACTCACAGGGTCCCCCAAGGAAATGCAAAGCAGAGGCAGGAAATTGGCTTTTCCAGACACTTTAAAGTTACCTGGATCTTAACCTTTGCTTTCCCTGTCTAATCCCAGTGAGCACTGACGGCCTTTACTCCTGCCTTACAGCGGCCTTCCATCCACCGCTTTAATTCTATCTCAGAAAGCACAGAAGGTCACACAGTATTGGAGATAAAAGAGAACAATCTCACACTTTACCCAGTCCCCATGTAACTTCAGGCGTCGTTTTATGGGGAAAATCTCTGGAATTTTCAAGGGCACTCTGTGGGAACTCCCACTTCTGTGCCTTGTTGATTTCCCCAGTGATGATTAATGGGAGAATAATCTCAAGATATGTGTGGTGGTGTAGTGGTTAATGATGACTGTAATATGGCCATGGTGTGCCACAGAATAATACCCACATATGTAATCCAGGTGACATGGGTGTGCACTCTGACACCTTTCTCACGGGCTGTTGGACCAGCTCATGGATAGAAAAGTACTGGCTCTCGGGCCTGTGCTCTCTGTCCACCTGTTTTATCTCAGTGGTCTGTTCATACCTGAGGAGAAGCTCTTTGAAACCACCTGGATTCTGTGCCCGTTAGGTTATTTAAGTCTAACGTCATCTTTTTTATATTCTGATCACAGGGTGCTAGCTAATCAAATAAAAGGGCATTTTCTGAAAGACAGTAAATCTTGGTGTCATTAGGCCAAACTAGTTCATTTGAAAAATAAAGATAGAGATTTCTGGTGTCCCGTAGAGGTTTTCAAAAGCCTCCCTATGAAAACTGAATGTCTCGGGCCAACCTACTGTAGCGGGGATGCAGATGGTGCCTGCTCTCGGCTTCTGTGGATTGCACGTGGCTGATAGGGAGGACACCTCCTGCAGCCATTCATCATTATGGTTACAGTATTGCCCCTGCAGGACTGTCGCTATCTGAGAGGTTCAAATATTCTCCCATTCCCACTCCCTCACTTTCCAGGCTAAGTTCCCCTATTTCCAGAGTGTGACCCTAATTCTGTCATGGTCCCTAACACTCAATCTTACTTACAAAGCCTCTGGTCACTTATTTATAAAACACTTGCCAAGTCTATGATAAGAATTAAGTGATAACGATCTTTAAAAACGATACCACAAGACTATACATAGGAAAAGACCTTTGATGTCCCATGTCATCAAAGAAATGAAAATGATAATCCAACGTGACTCCACAAGGGCTAGATTTCCCTTGAAAAATGAAAAGGAGCAAGTTTGGGGAGGATCTGGATAAATTAAAGCCCTCAGACATTGGTAAGGTATTCATTATATTGGTGATGATAAATTCAACGGAAAGTTTACGCTTGGTGGTTCAGTTAAGTTAAATAATTGTATCTGATCCAGCCATTCTAGTTCTGAAAGTACAGCCCAAAGAAGCAAAAACAGGTAGGTATTCATGTGGAAAGTGCTGCACGAATGTTCAGAGAATCACTTTTCACAAGAGCAAACCAAACAAACAAAGAGCCAAAGAAAAGCCAACAAAATCCCCAGAACCAATCCAAATGTCCACCACCGACGACCAGATAAACAAATTGAAATACATCCATAAAGTGTAATGTTATTCACCAATAAAAGTAAACGAAGTACTGATATTCACTCCAGCATGGCTGGCCCTTACAAATACTATTCTAAACAAAAGAAGCCAAGGCTAAAGAACACATTGTGAGATTCGCCTTCCATATAGAGAGTAGTTCCCAGGTACTAAAGTGGAGGGAAGAATGGGGACTATCCTAGAGGTTCCTCTGGGTTTGATGAAAAGATTCTGAAAAGTACGCTCAATGATCTAATGCTGCCATACAGTTAGTTGTTTATATCTCACAACAAGATCCTCTGCCACATCACACCCATTCCGTAACTATTCTTAATAAATGGTGTGTGGCCTTTTTATGTGCTCTCAGAACACCATTAAGCGTTGGCTTTATAATCTAACTGACGGATGTATCTGTCTCTCCAGCTAAACCATTCACACCATTGGATCCCTACACAGGACCTTCCCTGTATGTACCTAGAACTGCCTATAGGGAGTGACTAGTCAGTGCCAGATACCTGGGCTGTTCCAGGTCTTTCTTTACCCAGTGATCCTACTTTTTGTCTGATATGCTTTTATTTAAAAGGTCCTTAGCACCAGGAACGGTGTCTCCAAAGGAGCTCTTTAGAACTTTGGGCTTATATTAATAGTGTGCCAATAGAGCAAGTTGAATTCAGTAACACCACACACACTCCCTGCTTCTGTCATCTCTGTCTCTCTGTCTTTGTCTCTCTGCCTCTGTATCTCTCTGTCTCTCTCTCTGTCTCTCTGTCTGTCTGTCTGTCTCTCTCTCTCCCCCATCCCTCTCTCCCTGTCATTCTTTCTCAGCGGATAACGCACAGCAGACTTTTGATGAGACAGTTGAAGCAATATCTTAGGCTGTATATGTGAACTTGAAGGAGTGGCCCTGACCCTCTGGAGAAACTAGACAAAGACAGCTGAACCGGAAGTGAACAACAAAAACCTAGGCCAGTTTCAGCTGCCTGAGAATTTTACAATTGTCCAAAGCAGTTACATGCATCTAAAGGAACAGACGCTCGGGGCATGACAATATACCTGAGTATATTAGTAGTACATTGACCTAAGTATATTGAGAATGTACAAATTAACCTGCACATGTATATGGAAGACACACATCAATTAAGAAAGACTATTTCACATTTAGTATTCTATATATGTTTTTACTCAATGGCCCAAAAACGTCTGTCTTTTGTCCAGAATCACCAGTGGTTCCTTGATCTGCAGAATTTACGTTCACAGTTGAGAAAATTCCAGGCACTAACTTGCCACCTAATTAATCACAAACATTTATTTCTTCCATACTGTGATGTTCTCCAGAGACACTGAGCCGGGCATGGATCAGGGTTGAAATCCCAGAGTACTGTGATCAAGGCTAGCTGCCCCTGCTTCGCTGGAAGGACAGAGTGACTGGGTACAAGTTAAAACCTGACCGTGCCCATGTGGTAACGTGTCATTCCAGACACCCAGCTGCCTCTGCCGCCCCTCACCCCCCAGGCACACACAGACCCACATGCTGGCAAATGGCAGAAATAATGGAGCCAGATGGGTGAGTGGCCTGAGAGTAGCGTGGACCATATGATTCAACTGGAGATTTTTACTTGACGGAGATGTTAATTACTCTGTGTTGAGAAAAGTACTATGTATAGGGAGGAGACCTGTGATTTGCAGTTAACTTGTGTTTAGAAGATGCATGAGCTGTCAGGGGGCTGCTCTGGTTGGTAACTTTAGAATCTACACATTCATCAAGGGTTCCTGAAAAGATAATTAAAGGACTCTCCCTTTAGCACACAATGTTTGTATTGGGCAGATAAGCCATAAAAAACAAATCCACTTCTCAAAATTTGTATGCAAGCTTCTGTGGGAGTCTACACAAAGCCTGTTAAATTCACATCTTTCTTCTTCACAGTGTGCTGGTGAGCTTTCTCACATACAGAGCAGTAGCTTGTTCTCACTCTGAAATGGATGCGCAATAAAGATGCAGATGAGGTTATGAGGCTGCCCATCCCGGGATAAGGATGCATGTATCAGATGCACGTATCAGATGAGTTCTCACTGAGTGGCTGCTATCCCTCAGACTACTGTGTGCTCTGCTGTCCCGAGATGCAGTTTTTCTCTTCACAGAAGCCACGATTTCAGAGGAAGAACGCAGAAGATGGGCAGACACTATTGGAGATCCCTACACAGGAGTTTTCTCTTTCCTTGGTGCTGAGGAGATTCTTCAGTGAGTAAAACTACTTGCTGTGCAAACATTAGGGTCTGTGTTTGAATCACCTGAACCCAAGTAGATGTCAGATGCCAAGAAATCCTGAGTTTCCCAAGTTTGTGGAAGAGATGAGAGGGTTAGATGTTTATTTTCCTAAAAACAGAAGCTGCAAAAACAAAAATGAAACAAATGAACAAACCAAAATACCCCTTAATTTTCCCAACAATAGAATCTCTGAACATTTAACATTAGCGCCTAATTTAAATTTTAATATAAATTTCCAGACCATACTCACTGGTTTTCAACTCTCTAATTTGTATACCCCTCTACCATGTCAGTGCAGCTGTTTTGGGGGGAAGGGGATAAAAGCGAATTCTTTCTACCCCAGAACTATAGTGCCCAATATGGTAGCCATGGTAACCGCATGAGGATGTTTTAAGTTTCCTAGGATGAGAAAAAGCTTAAAGATCTGTTTCTCTTTTCCACTGCCTGCATCCCAAAGGCCACATGAAGCCAAAGGCTACTTACTGTGTGTGAAGGTCAAATCAGATGGAGCCTTAAGCTCTGCAGATTTGGGGCACATTTTCACAGAACAGGAACTGTGCACTGAAGTCTTCTGCCTGAGGGTTGTAGAGACTCTCTGGAATGCCTAAATAATCTTACACCTTTATTCTTTTGTTCCTGTTCAAATTTTCCCCTCAGTTAATTATTGCTGAAAATAGCTATGGTAATTCACCTCTATTCTCAGATGTTTCTGACAATTATAAATGTCTATAAATGTGCTATTATCCTTTCATAATATTTTATTCATATTTAGGGATCTAGATCCTTCAAATCCCAAGTGCCTGCTTATGATATGAAAGAGAGCCATGAGTATTCCCTAGGAAAGCAGACCCTGGCCTTTTGTTTTGTTTGTCTACTTTAAGTATTTATGTCTATTATGCAGATAGCATGTTGCATAGATATGAATAAAGTCTCTGTCCTAAATACATGCCTCTGAGGCAGTGTGTGCAATAGAGAGTAAACAGAGACGTGTGTTAGAGCACAAATTTCAAAGACCATTAAATAAGTAAATGAAATACATTTCAATCAAGCAAAAGTAAATAAGCCCAAGACTAGCAGGATGCTCTCGGCAATCCTACGTCAGTGTTCACTGACACCCATGCTCTCTTTATGTGAAACAGCAGTACACGTAGGAAAGTATGTACGGGAAAAGTTCCAGGAAAGTATGTACGCGAAAGCATGCTCTCCGGATGCTTTAAAGGTACGGTTGAACGGAACACTTGGGCTGTTTTGTTCTTCTGTTGCCACCATCTCTGTTCATATACTTCATACCTTTTCGTGGGTTTTCTCTCTGAAGACATAAAATAGAAATAAACATGGATCTGTTGACGACTCTCCGATACTTTTTAGTGGCCTTCTCTCACGAATATCCACATATGCACACAGGGACACACAACTTGAAGGTGAGACAGGGACACACAACTTGAAGGTGAGGCTGATGGAAAACATCACACCCTCCTTTCAATCTTTCAGTGTTTGGGCAGCATTTCTCCCTTCAGGAGGGCCACAGGGAAGACATTTTCCATCCTCCCCTGAGCACCCAGCGTTTCAGGATGCTCACAAGGGGCACTGTGCCTACTGTTTATTTTTTAAAATGTCCACTGTTGGGCTGGAGAGATGGCTCAGTGGTTAAGAGCACTGATTGTTCTTCCAGAGGTCCTGAGTTCAAATCCCAGAAACCACGTGGTGGCTCACAACCATCTGTAATGAGCTCTGGTGCCCTCTTCTGGTGTGTCTGAAGTGTATATACAGTGTACTCGTATTCATTAAATAAATATTTTTTAAAATATATCGAGTGTCTCCTGTGAGTAATATGACCCTTTCTCTGGTCTGCATGAACACAGAGATCTAATTTTAAGCTAGGGAAAAATTTCAAAATACACGGATATAAATCAAATGTTTAACTGACCCCTTCTTCCAAGAAATCTCATCGGCATCCAAGAAGAGGATTATAAAGCGCATTTAGTTGAACAAATGATTCCAACCTTTAGTCCTTTTTGAGGAGGAGAAGAGTGGAAATCATGGCATTGCTTTCTTGAATGCTTTTGCTCCCAATATGGGGACAACGGTCACTGTTGAAAATTGAAAATTAACAAGGATTAATATTTAAGTGTTAATATTTTACACAGACCTTCAGCTATAGTTAACATTTTGCAATCCTTGAAACTAAAACCAAAGACGGGAGTGGGGAGATGGCTCAGTAGTAACGAGTTTGCTCTGCAAACATGTGGACTTGGGTTCAGATTCCCAGAACCCACATAAAAGCTGGGGGTGGGGCAGCAGAGAGAGGTGAGTCTGGGGAACTCATTGGCCAGCCAGTCTAACCAAAACAGCCATTCCTGGATTCTATGAGAGAACCTGTCTCAAAAATGGTGTAAAGATGGAACTGGGGAAGACATTCTGATCTTTGGACCTCTACAAGAACCTGCGGAGGTGAACACAAGTCAGATATACGACACACACATAGACACACACACATACAGACACACACAAACATACAGACACACACACACACACACAATGAGGGCAATTATGTGACAGCTGCACCCCCTTTCTCCTTACCTTCAGTTTTACGGACAGTGTATTGCTTAGCTGACTAAATGGACTAAAACATACAACAACACACTGCAACAAATCATACAATGAGGATGAAGATGGTTTCATTAAGGCAGGAAACCTGAAAGCAGACCGGTCGCCTGGCTTCAGACCCTGGTCCTTATCTTTTCAAATGGTTTAAACCTTGGGGAAATTATTTAGCCTTCGGGAGCCTTAGCGTCTCAGCTGAGAGCCTGTTCACTGCCTGTTTCTAGTTTGTGGGTCCTCTGTGCGAAGAGACTCTGAATGAACACATCAGCGTCCAGAGCTGGGTCAGCCATGGATCAGAAGGGCCTGGGAGGGAAGAGTTTATTCCTACAAAACTTCAGAGCTTCTCCAGGCTTCATCCCTTTCCCCTACCCCTCTGTGCCCTGGATCACGGATGATGCCAAGGACTGAAACCCAATGGCACTGAAGCGCACCAAATCAAGAGTACTCCTTGAACCGTAAATACTCCTTGAAGTGTAAATAGCATTAGGCTGCTAATGATGAGGCCCAATTTAGTCATCCTTCCCTTCATCTTCTTGGCTGCCAGCTCTGTCCTTGGCAACTGGGTAGTCATCAGCCACCCTCACTTCTCCCCTCCTCCTCTTTCTTCTTCACTTTCTCTCTTCCTCTTTCCTTCCCTCTCTTTCTTTCTCCACCTTCTTCCTCTTCCTTTTATCCTCCTCTTCCCTCTCTTCCTCCCATCTCCTTTTCCTCCTCCTTTTATCCCCCTCCCAGTCTTCTTCCTCCCCCTCCTCCCCTCCCTGCTCTTCTCCTCCTCTCCTCCTCCCCCTCCTCCCCTCCCCTCCTCCCCTCCTCCACTCTTCCTTCCCCCTCCTTCACTCCTCCACCCTCCTCCCCTACTCCTCATCCACTCCTCCTTCCCCCTCCTTCACTCCTCCACCCCCTCTTCCTTCCCCCTCCTTCACTCCTCCACCCCCTCTTCCTTCCCCCTCCTTCACTCCTCCATCCCCTCCTCCCCTCCTCCTCCCCACTCCTCCACTCCTCCTCCCCACCTCCTCCCCTCCTCCTCTCCCATCCCCAGCTACACTGTGGTTTCAGGCTGCATTGCTCATCATATAATGTGTTGTTGTTGCCTTGCAGTGAGTCAGCAACTGAACTGCCCTAATGGTGTTTTGAATTTTACAATTCTTTGGAAGGCATTTGAAAGATTTTCCCATTTTGTAAAGGACCAGCTCATTAGAGTATTGGGCCGAAGCCATTATGATTTTTAGTGGTTGTGCCCCCACGTGCCAAGATTTCCTGAAAATTTAATAAATACTAAGCTATCAAATTCAAATTAGGCAAACAAAGAAGAAGTATCAGGAACAAACTATAGTGCCACCCTGATAATCTAAAAAAAAAAAAAAAAAAAAAAAAAAAAAAAAAAAAAAAAAAACCTTCAATTATTTTTTAATTTTTTCTTTTTTTTTTCAATAAATTATTTTAAAGGCATCCATTTACAGGTTATTCATTATGTGATCAGCTCAGCTTAGGAGTTTATAGGAGAATGAAGAGGAAGAGATAGAGGAGGAGACATAAGCTTACAGTCTTTTGAGAGAAAAAAAAAAAAAACCACAATGTCATGTCAGTAGACAACTAGGTCTTATAGTCTGACACAAATTGGGGTAAATTTCAGCAGAGCAATTTTTGTGTTGATTGACTTGAAGGTTAAGGAGGGTGGGAAAACAAAATCAGGTCAGGATGAAAGAGGAAGATGGGCCTAAGGCTTAGAGAGCACCCAGACAGAGGCCTCAGGCAGGCTGAGGGCTGAGAGAACTCAGAACTCAGGGCAGAGCAGGGAGAAGGTCAACAGGACTTCAGGGATGGCAAAGTGTGCCCAGATCAGCCTAGGATGGGATAAAGGACAAGTCTGGTGAGAAGGCTGCTTGACTCACATTCCAAACAGCAAGTTTAAGGCTGTGATCTGCTGAAAAATCTGAATAGTGGGAGCATAGTAACAAAATCCAAAGTGGCAGTCAGAGCCTGAGGGAGGAGGGAAGAAGGGGTGACTGACTACAGAGCCTCAGCAAAGGTGAGTTTTAGGTGACACTTATGTGGCTTAGGGCTCCTGGTACCCAAGGACCTGTGCAAAGCTCTAGGAGGAACCCAGCTCCATATGAACACAGTTATTAGCTTTGTCTTAGGAAAACATCTCTTTTTTTTTTCCTGGTTAGATTTTTTATTATCTATTTTTCCCCTGTACATTTTTCTTCATTGGTTAATTTATTTATTCACTTTGCATCCCTATAGCAGACCCCCCTTTCTTCCCAGTCCCTTCTTCACACAGCCCTTTTCCCCACCCCTTTCCTCTGAGAAGGAGGAGACTGTCCCTTGGGTACCAATCCACCTCTGGCGCATCAAGTCACTGCAGGACTAGGCACATCCTCTCCCACTGAGGCCAGACAAGGTGGCCCATTTAGGGAAACAGCTCAGGAACTAAGTAAGATAAACAATAAATTGAAGCTCATAAAACTGAAAAGCTTCTATAAGGCAAAGAACATAGTCACTGGGACAAAATGGAAGCCTACAGATTGGGAAAAGATCTACCAACCCTACATTTGACAGAGAGCTAATATTCAAAATACATTAAGAACTCAGGAAGTTAGGAAAACATCTTAACCATATCTGGCCATAGGACCATTCTCCTTCCACGTGAACTTCATGTAGTGTGTAATATGCTGTTACAATGTTGACATGTTATACGTTCCAAAAGCCTAATATTTCTTTTGAATTTTTTTAATTAGTTAAAAAAATCTTTAACATGATTGATCTTTTCTTTCTAAATAAACAGGCCTTGTTTGTATGACTCCATTTATTCTTGCTGCAACTGTATACCACAGACCAGGGAGATTATAAACAGCAAGGGTTTGTTTGGCTCACAGTTTGGAAGCTGGGAAGCCCAAGAGCATGGTGTTTACATCTAGAGAGAACCTTTCTGATACATTGTGACCTGGTGGAGGGTATGGGGTGGTAAAGCAAGAGCATCCAAAAGAACTCTTGTCTGTAACAAGTCACTTTCTCAATAGCACTAATAAATGCCCTAACCCATGAACGGATGAACCCATGGATAAGACAGGAGCCTCAGGGCTTTCTCCTTGAAGCATTCACCCCCAACCCCCAAGTGTGTAGCATTAGGGACCATATTTATAACTAATAGCATTTATGGATGCCTTTAAACCTCAGCATTTTAAAAGCTGATTTAGTATTCTTGAGCAGTGCACCATCTAAAAGTAGAACACACTCTAATAAGCCCCAGTTCTACTGTTTGGTTTCACAGGCAGAAGAGGGATTCGAAGGGGAAATAGTGACTATTGAACACTTGTCCTCTAAACGTGAAGAGTTGACTTTGATTTTATCCTCATTATATTTGTTGTGTAATGATGGAGTTGATGGTCACTTTCCAAGGTCACTCTTATGGTAAATAGAAAGGGCAGGTCTGACAAAATTTGTCACGTTTCAAAGCCTGGACCCTCTCTGTCACACCATATGCGCAGCTGGAAATGTGCTGCTGATAAGAACAAGGTGAGGACTGTAAGCTCACACTCCTCCGGTAACACCAAGGGGCAGATTATTTGCAAAAATATGTTTTTTCTTTTGCTGTTTTTGCTTACCCCTTATTCTTGTGAAAACACACAGGCTTGCCAATGCATATCAAGGAGCAACAGGAATCCAGAGACACAGAGTATTTTTGTCCTTAAACCATATTGCAGTTTGTTTTTATGCACATCAAATGCATCATTGTGCTTATGAAAGCAACTGTGTGAATTACTACTAAGAAATCTCAAAGATGTGGGTAATTAAATGTGTTCATCAAGTCTTAAGACCTATGACAAAGCTGGAAACCTAGTTAAATATCTTTCATTAAAGCAAATGTTGGGTCTGGAGTCAGGATGAAGTGTGCCGGTTTGGACTGCTGGCTTGTTTCCAGTTTTACTCTGCAGGCATCTGTCAATTCTCTGTGTCAAGATGTCCATTGGCTGGCTCCCATGTCCTTATGTAACAGGAAGAGAAGAAGCCAGGCAAATGCGTGATCCTTTGCAATGAGAACTTTTACCAAGCACAAGTACATTCTCCCCCAAGGTCTTCCTTATTGTAAATGCCTCCACTACCATAAAGACACCGTAGATATTTATCAGCAGAATATTTTACAAACATGGATGTGATTTTATCCTTCTTGTGAAATGCTGGGATTATATTTCATTTGTTTGAGTAAGGTCAAATGCCAGTGAGGTTGCCTCACTGTGACATTTGTAAGCATGATTTTATTTACATAATCTGAATATACCTCAAGGTCGAGAAGTAAATTGTGGTAGACAAGAACTCGGTTGGAGACAATTACTATTGGACTTAGAACAACTCTTTCCTGAGGTGGACTGCATATGAATTTCTGGGTACCTAAATTCTCTTCTAGTATTTTATAATTCCTCTGTGAGCCTACATGTTATTCATTTTTAGAAGGCATGTGCCAAGTCAGGCTATTTTGGAAAGATTATCAAAATTATTCATTTCCACCAATATTTTTAGTAGACAGATAATAATGGAAGAACTCTGAGAAATGAGTGCTAAATATAGTGTCTTTTAAAAGTTAATTAAATACAGAAACTTGTTCTGAGTGTCTACATGGGAAACACTTCAATTACACTTGGCTTGTTCCTCCACATAGTATTGAAGCCTGGCTTATTAAGGTTTCTGGAGTGGGTTGACATCGCATATTAATACACTTGAATATTCTCTCCAAGCTCATGTTAAAACTTAACCACGATCATAACAGTATTAAGAGAAAAAACTTTGAACCAAGACATCTGCATTTACTATTTTTTCTATTGTGGTGATAAAACACCATGACCAAGGCAACTTACAGAAAGGAGAGCTTACTTGGGTTTATGGTTCCAGAGGGACAAGAGCTCTTTGTCAACCCGAGGGGAAGTGTGGCAGTGAGCAAGCACGGTGGCAGGAACATCTGAAAGGTCACATCTGGAACCAAAAGCACCAAGAAGACAACAAACTTGGAATGAGTCTTTGAATTCTCAAAACACACCCCCAGCCCCAGCGATAAACTTCTTCAACCAAGGACATGCCTCTTAAGCCTCCCCAAATAACACTAACTAGAGACCAGTTATTCAAATACCCGAGACTGTAGGGGACATATATTGTTGAAGCCACCACACTATTCTTTTGGTTGACCAATGCTCCTCTCAGAAACCATTGGATCTAAAATGAAATTTTAATTTGATTTAACATCCAAGTGCCAGGTATGGGGTACTTCCTTATAAGTTATTGTTCAAGAAGATGTCTGAGATCATCCAAACTAAATAACTTATTGTTACTGCTTTTGGCTCCCACCAGAACTAGATGGCAAGACTTTGTGGCTGAAGACATTATTCACTTTGCATACAGGACACAAAGAAATTACACTAGAACGGAGCTAGAAGTGTTCTTCCAGCTGACTCACGTTGGTAAAATGATATGAATGCTGCTGGGGGAGAAAAGCCATCAACGGTCGTATCCAATGTGGACCTTGCATGTTGCAATACTGACCTGCCTGGCAAGATATGTGCCCACTCATGTAATAGTGCCATGGCTCTTATGGTGATAACCAGTCACGTCTCTATTGAATTTTTAGCTCTGCACTATAAGAGAAAGTACACACCTGGTAGTGTTAACCTTGTCAAAAGCTTGGGCACAGTCTCTAAATGGAGAAGCCACTGTTGAGGTTTGCTAGATAGGCATATAGTCAAACTACCTTCTAATAATTTATTTACATTAGTATATGTAGTTTATTTTTACTCATATCCTTGATTGGAGAAGCTTGTTGAAGAGAGCAATGGTTAATGTAGAAACCCATAATTGGTCAAGTGTGGAGAATAAGTTGACTGTTGGGTACTTAGCCCTAGATAGAACATCGATATAACTTCCTCCAGGCCCAGAGAGAATTCAGAACAAAGGATGCAAAGACTCCAAGAACTAGGAAATGGGGAAGAATGTCATGAAGTGCTCTCTCTTGGATATGATGTAGCTATTGCAACCATGGACACACAAAAGCAGCTGTGATGTCTGCACAACACCTACATGGACAAACTGGAAATGAGAAAGAGTGGGAACCAGCTGGGAAGGAAAAGGGGTCACCGGAGTTGGAAGGGTATACGGGAGGGCAAATATGATTGAAATGCATTGTATATTATATAAAATTATCAAAAAATTGTAAAAGGAGGTAGAAATTGGAACTTTTTAGGTGATCAGCCATTGAGAACTCTGTTGTGACGAATGGGTTTTTAATGCCATTGTCAAGAGATTTGGCTTTGTTCTGGGGAGAGCAGGTTGGTGTAGGAACAGATGAACCTGCTCATGTTTCCTTTGCTTATGTAAAATGCCCTCATGTTACGATGCCACCAAATTACGATGGCAAAAGGCCCTCAGCAAATGCACTCTTTGGTCTGGACCTCATTACGTTCCAGTATGATGAGATTACTTTTACTATTTTGTTTAATTTGTGGTTTCCCATTATGACAGCAGGAAATGGTCTAAGTCACATATCCTTAAATTTTTAAATTCCATTTATGAGTTTATTCAGAGCATGAGACATGTCACAGCACATGTGTAGAGGTCAAAGGACAATTTGCAAGAGACTGTACTCTCCTTCTACTAGGTGGGTCCCTGGCCTCAAACTCAGGTCATCAGGCTTCACAAGAGACACATTCACTCTCCAAGCTATAAGGTATGTCTCTTGACTTCAATGAAGTTCAACAGCATCAGAAATACTTTAGCAATTTTAGGTGAATAATATTTGAATATTGTAGTGACTTAAAAGTTTGATACATATCTATATCTATACCTATACCTACATATATATATATATATATATAATCACAATATAAGTTACATTGTACTAAAATAATATACTTAGTTTGGTGTTTGTTCAAATAGTTTTAATAGTGTTTTATATATCATTCTTTAACTGGCTTTGTTCTCAAATTGAATTTTATTTAAATTTTGGGCACATGTTTTTAGAAACTATATGACCAAATTAGCTGTATAATATCAAACCACTGATTAGAATTAGAATTTATTTTATGAGCTTAAAAAGATGGATAGGTTAAGGCCCTTTGTTAGAAATAAATATTATTAGTGTTGTACAAAGAAGCATATGATCAAAGTGGAAGTTACCCAGCAAGGGAATCTTTTTGCAAAAAGGATGTTCCACCCTGAATTACCAGGAAGCAGCACACTCTGCTACGATGGTCCTTTTCTTTTATCCCTAAGGCAAGGGGAAGCTTGGATGCTCTTCAGTGGCTAAGGTTCATCCACACCATCTGTTCCCAACTGACCGACTGGCAAGAAATGAGGGACAGGGAAGAATTGAATTAGCTACACCTAGATGCTTGGAATTCCAATAGCTGACTACACCTGGTCACACAAGCATATCTGACAAGAGACTAACCAAAAGAGGGTCTGGTGCGGAGGGAGACCACAGGGAGAAGCAGATGCACTGCCACTTAAACCCATTTGTCAGAAACGAAATGACCAAATCTCTTACACTTCAACACGTGCAAGTCACTAGATTCTAGCCCTGGCATTTCTCCGCTATCCCAGCACTCACAGATGCTAATCACTATTATATAAACCAAGGGCTGACTCTTGCTACAGCTACTCAGTGACCATGGCCAGCTAAAAGGGAAAGAGAGAATAATAGAAACACATCCGTGGACTGTGTGTTCCCTTACAGCATAAATTATGTACCAAACGGCACTTAATTTTTCATTCTTCAATTACGCTCTTGAACATTGTACCCTAGAGAGGAGAGACACAGGGATGCAGGCGCTACTCTGCAGGACTGAGGAGCCTGCATGGGTGGACACTTTTAAATTGGATCAGCATTCTCAGACGAGCCCAATGGTGTAGTGCAGAAACTCAATACTGGGCAGAGAACAGATGTTTCTCAAGGAAACTTCCCTGTTATCAACTCTTACCTGGGCTTTGTCTCGTTTAACAGAAAATACTTTTTATATGAATGTTAAGAGTGGACTGGGGGTTATTACTCACAATATGTATATATTTCACTATGGATCTGTACAAAACCTTGGGCACTTATAAATGCTTCTTATTCTACACGTTTATACATTTAATACTACTAATGAAGTAAGGGCCATGAGCAATGGTTGCTCATGCCCATTCCAAGTACATAGTAAGAATTCTACTATCCTTCCATGACCACTAGAGTCCCATGATCCAAGACAATGAAAACATAGATAGAAATGCTCAAAGAATTCCACTTGGCTGTCCTTATTTTCCTGTTAGGTTAACAAACATCTAGTGCTTGTAGGGTTGAAATAACATGACACAGATGAGATTTTAATATGAATCTTAGAACTTGTTAAATTGTTGTGGATTTTCAGGGGTTTTTGATGACTACTCTTTGTACTCATGAACAGTGCAGAATCACAGATAGCATCTAGTAAAGAAACCAAACAATGAAGAATTGTTTGGAGCATTGCTTCATTTGTCAGAGATCTAGAGTAGCTGCTCAATTCCATGGAAGAAATATATTTATAGGGCTGGGGAGATGGCTCAGTGGGATGGCTTGGTGGGGGCAGCATTTGCTTTGAAAGCCAGAGGACTTGAGTTCAGAGCTACAGAATCCATGTACAAGCCACAGGCAGCAGTTAACTAATATAACTCCCAGGACTAGGGGTGGAGACAAGTCCATGCTTGAAGCTCATTGGTCAGACAATCTAGCGAATCAGTGAGCTTCAGGCTCAAGTGAGAGACCCTGCATGAAAAAAAAGATACTGAGATAAAATATTGATACTCCATGTCGGTCTCTTCCCTCTACATATGAGTGCACATACACACAAAGAAAGTTGTATACAGTAGCCAGTAACTATGACATATGTAATAACCCAGAAAAATTGTGAGTACAATTTTAAATACACATGCCACACTCCATAAATGTTTGATGATAATGAAGTTTGACATCTGTTTGAAACCCAAGCAAACATAAGCATGGTTGTGTTGCATAATTTATTTCTCTCCTTCAGACATGGATGTAGGACAGGAAATCTCGCCTCTGGACTAACACATGTAAAGAGATTATTTAAAGGAAATAGAAGGAGCTGACTCTGCCTGCTCTGTAAATATGCCCTTCATTTACTCAACAAAAGTTTTCCAGACTTTTTGGGATAGTGTTTTTTAAATAAATCCTTGATTCTGTAAGTCACATTCCAGCCTCCTAAAAATGGTGGGAAAGATTTGGAACCAAGTTTATTTGTAATTCAAGTAGACCCCCACTAGAGTGCACCATGTAACCCCAAAAGCCAATGTAACCAGTATTAAAAAAAATCTCATGAGAAAATTTTGGAAAGGGCAGGAATTCAAGGCCCATACCTGGACATAATAAAAGCAATATACAGCAAACCAATAGCCAACATCAAACTTAACAGTGATAAACTTGAAGCAATCTCACTAAAATCAGGGAGTAGACAAGGTTGCCCACTCTCCCTCTACCTATTCAACATAGTACTGAAAGTCATGGCCAGAGCAATTAGACAGCAAAAGGAAATCAAAGGGATACAAATTGGTAAGAAAGAAGTAAAAATATCACTACTTGCAGATGATATGATAGTGTACTTAAGTGAACCCAAAAATTCCACCAGAGAACTCCTACAGCTGATAAACAAGTTCAGCAAAGTGACTGGATATAAAATTAACTCAAACAAATCAGTAGCCTTCCTCTACTCAAAGGACAATCATGCTGAGAAAGAAATTAGGGAAAAGATACCCTTCACAATAGTCACAAACAATATGAAATACCTTGGTGTGACTCTAACTAGGCAAGTGAAGGACCTGTATGACAAGAACTTAAAATCTCTGAAGAAAAAAATCGAGGAAGATCTCAGAAAATGGAAAGATCTCCCATGCTCATGGATTGGAAGGTTCAACACTGTAAAAAATGAACATCTTACCAAAGCAATCTACAGATTCAATGCAATCACCATCAAAATTCCAACTCAACTCTTCATAGAGTTGGAAAAAGCAATTTGCAAATTCATCTGGAATAACAAAAAACCTAGAATATCAAAATCCATCCTCAACAACAAGAAAACATTTGCGGGAATCACCATCCCTGACCTCAAGCTATATTACAAGGCAATTAAAACCTTGTTAAAAACCTCATGGTACTGGTACAAAGATAGGCACATGAATCAATGGAACAGAATAGAATATCCAGATATGAACTCTCACACATGTGGTCACTTGATCTTTGACAAAAGAGCTGAAAACATTCAATGGAAAAAGGACAGCCTCTTCAATAAATGGTGTTGGCTCAACTGGCAGTCAGCATGAAGAAGAATGAAAATAGACCCTTTCTTGTCTCCTTGTACAAAGCTCAAGTGCAAGTGGATCAAAGATCTCCACATTAAACCAGGTACACTAAAACTATTAGAAGAGAAAGTAGGGAAAACCTTAGAACATATAGGCAGAAGGGAAATTTTCCTGAACAGAACACCAATGGCTTGTGCTCTAAGACCAAGGATTGGGAAATGGGACTTAATGAGATTGCAAAGTTTCTATAGGGCTAAGAACACTGTCAAAAAAACAAAACAGCAGCCAACAGATTGGGAAAAGATCTTTACAAACCCCACATCTGATAGAGATCTAATATCCAATATATACAAAGAACTCAAGAAATTAGATGCAAGAGAATCAATCAATCCTATTTAAAAAATAGAGTCCAGAACTAAACAAGGAATTCTCAGTTGAGGAATATCAAATGGCAGAGAAGCATCTAAGGAAGTGCTCAACATCCCTAGTTATCAAGGAAATGCAAATCAAAACAACCCTGAAATTCCACCTCACAGCAGTCAGAATGGCTAAGATCAAAAACTCCGATGACAGTAGATGCTGGTAAGGATACAGAGAAAGAGGAACACTCCTCCACTGTTGGTGGGGTTGTAAGCTGGTACAACCACTCTGGAAGTCAGTCTGGCGGTTTCTCAGAAAATTGGACATAGTCCTACCTGAAGACCCAGTTATTCCACTTCTGGGCATATACCCCAAAAATGTTCCAACATTCAGTAAGGACACATGCTTCACCATGTGCATAGCAGCTCTATTTATAATAGCCAGAAGCTGGAAAGAACCCAGATATCCTTCAGAAGATGAATGGATACAAAAATTGTGGTACATTTACACAATGGAGTAATACTCAGCTATCAGAAACAATGACTTAACCAAATTCTTAAGAAAATGGATGCATCTAGAGAATATCATCTTGAGTGAGATAACCCAGTCACAAAAGAACAGACATAATATGCAGTCACCGATAATGGGATACTAACCCCAGAGGCTCGGACTGCCCCAGAAACAACTCACAGACTGTGTGAAGTTTAAGAAAAAAAACAAAACAAAACAAAACAAAAACATTATGCTCAATCCTTACACACCAAGAAAATGTTGACTAATTCCGGGTTACATCCTGTTTTACATGTACTTTTTGCTCATTGTAACTAGTAAGACCTTAATGCAGAGTACCAAACCTTAAAAAAAAGAAAAAAAAAAAAAGCCAAGCACTGACAAAAATGTAATTTTATACATTTATGCAAAAATGTTTAAATTTTTTTCTTTTATCTTTGTTAAAATAAAGTTTAACAAAGATTACAATGCAAATTATCAAAACTCTGAAAGAATTAAGTACTGACAAAAATATATTCATATAGTGTTATGCCACAATGCCTTTAAAAATCTGCACATGCATCTCTCTTTTTATTTTAAATAAAGTTGTAAGAGAAAAAAAATCTCAGGAGAAAACGATTAATTATAACACTGGTGATTAGAAAGCAAAACTTCTGAACATTAAGATGTGCATTGCAAAATGATGACTTGGAATCTTCTTAAGAATGAGATTACATGATTTATGTTTGCTAAATACATAGCATTCTGCACCAGTAACTTGGCTGTATGGATTATTATTGCTACATTTTTCAAAGGGAAAAACTCATTCAGGTAGGTCTGTCACATAATAAAGCAGCACAGACTTCATGGCTGACTGGAACACTATGGGTTTATATTAAAGGCTTGTGGGACATCAAATTACAGAGTGCTGATGAGAAAAAAGGGTATGTAGGGGGTCAGAAAGAAAACAAAACGCAACACCAGAAACTCTGAATTTGAGACAGAAGTCAACGTCAGAAGAAGTAATGTAGAACTCAAGCTTGGTTCTAGTTATAGGCTACCTTAAATGAGAAGATGAATCTACCACTGGGCCCATGGGAAAGAATGAGAAAAGCAGGAAGTTCGACTGATCCAACAAGATGGAGATGGAGAGTAGGCTAGGACTCAGGAAAAGCACTAAAGTGGGATGTCACCCTTGAATGATACACAGTGTGTTGTCATTTGCCCATCCCCTGTCGATTTGGCATTAATCATTTCTGTGCCTCCCACCAACTTTGTTTAAAAGCCAATGTGTCCTAAGGTCCTGTGTTTAGTCCTTAGGTCTCTTGCTCAACTCACTCTCCCCAGGCCATTGTTCTCAGCCTGTGTGGGTCATGACCTTTTCAGGGGTCAATGACCCTTTCACAGGGCTTGCCTAAGACCACTGGAAGACAGATGTCTTGCAATGCAAAGCAGCAGCAAAACTACAGTCATGAAACAGCAGTGAAAATCCATCTGTGGTTGAGATCACCACAAGAGGAACTGTATTAAAGGGTTGCAGCATTAGGAAGGCTGAGAACCACTGCCCTAAGCTCTCACTTTTTCCTTTGTAGCCAATGGGTTGGGAAGCCTTTCCCATCTTTCTCCTCCCCTGGTTTCTATTTCCACTGTGATGCTCTTAATTCAGGTTTCATTAGATGTGGCTCAAATTAATAAAGACTATTCAATTGGCCTCTAGTTTCTCCCATGTTTCCTCTTCCAGTAAGTGCTTCCCTTTGCCACAACTACTGTTTGTCAGACAGAGACCTTGTCTTGTCACTTTATAACTACAGACCTTCAAGGACACCTCATGATCCAGAGGAAAGTCCAGGACTCCTTCCTACCAAACTACCTTCTTCCCTGCTAGGTGACCTTCTCACCAGCTCAGACTGGGAATGTATTGGCTGCTTTTCCTCTTCTCTTGACAGACTCATTCATTCTTTATGGAAGGCTCACATGTTACTTTAATAACTTATGGAAGGCAGGCTGTCCTGCGCAGAATGAGTAGCTCATTGGCCTTTCCTGATTTCTCTAGCAAGCATTGTATAGTTTTGATGTGGCAGTTGTAAGAGTCTATTACAGTGACTTGTCCATTTGACCTTCATGTGACCTCCACATCTTATAAACATTGAGCTCCTCAGCAACAACTATAGTGTCTCATTTTTATAGCACATATTAGTTTAAGGGAAGAGGGAGAGAGAGACAAAGAAGTAGGGAGAACTGGAAGTGAAAGGGAAAGAACGAGGGAGGATCTGGAGAAGAACATGTCTGAGCAGAGAAGAGATGGCTGAGCTTTAAAAAGATGAGAAAGAGGAGAGCTGGTTCTGATGAATCCAACCAGAGAGGCTTTGACTCTATTCACCCCTGCCCCCAGTTATCCAAACTCTGACCAGGATAAAGTTCATTCTCCCCAGAAAGAGAGAAAGAACATGTCTCCTGAACACCACTCCTCGGGATGAGAGAGAGCATGGCCAAGTCTCAGGAGACTATGAAATGTTAGTACAGATGGCTTCCTGGTCATGAAATTCTGCAAAGTATTGTCAATGATCATAAAAATAAAATGCTTCTACAGTAGCATGGCTCTAATAGCATGGCCCTCCTTTCTGAGTGCTGGGACTATTTGTGGATCACCATGATAGCCCAGATGTTATGCAGGTGTTGAGGATTCAAACTCCAGTCCTCATGTTTGCATAGCTGGTGCTTTTATCCACTGAGCCACTGTACCACACCAAACAATGGTAGTTTATAATAATGTAAGAGAATGGTATGCAAGCTCTGAGACCAGTTAAGAATTGCTAGTCTCATTTAAGAAATAAAGCAGGAGCTGGAGAGAAGGCTCAGTGGTTAAGAGCACTTGTTAATCTTCCAGAGGATCTAGGTTTGGTTCCTAACACCCACTTGGTGGCTCACAACCATGTGTAACTCTGGTCCTGGATGATATGAAACCCTTTATGATCTCTTAGGTTACCAGGAAATCATATGAGATACATACATGCATACAGGCAAAACACCCACACTCATAAAATAGATAAATGTATATAAAAGTTAAAGGGAAACCTCAAAATATATCACTTCTCTTTCAAATCAACACTTGTTCAATTTCTATTGCTGTCCTACTAGGTTTTCCAGTGTACCATCAAAATTCTTCATTGGCTATTGAACTTGGGGTGAGGCTACTTGAAAGTATGGGGATATGTACATACATATAGATGTGTATTTGAACACACACACATATACATACATATATACATACATACATACACACACACACACACACACACACACACACATATATATATACATATATATATATATATATATATATATATATATATATATACCCCAAACTTAATTATGGAGGGCTCACTTAACATGCACAAGGCCCTGGTTTGAACTTCAACACAACAAAATAAAATTATTTTGGATGATTCAAAGTGACAAAATGTCCAAATTAAACAGATGTCTGATCAATCAGTGAGGAGAAAATAGGAAACCGGGTAGAACTCCTTGAAAGTGAATATCTCTGTCTGTGTTGTACCACAGCAGGGAAAAGGGCAACCTGACAACAGTACATGCATTAGGCCTGTATAGTTTAATAGGTACAGATAAATCAGTAGACAGCTCTATGCAGATAGGGGTAATGATCTTGTTCACAGTACACAGGATACACAGACACACTAAAATCAGTTCAGTTATCTATACTTCTAGAGAAGTGGTGTGTTCATGAATTATTCTTATTTTTTTTTACTTGTTTTCATCTTCCTAGCTTTCCACAATTATTCTACATTAAATTAAATAAGAACATCCACACCTTAGTATAGTTTAGGATGTCATGATTAATGTCCTAGAAGGAATCAGCCTGCTGCAATATTTGAGTGAGTGTGTTTGTGTGTGTATGTGTGAATGTGTGTGTGGTATGTGTGTATGTGTGTGTCGTGTGTGTATGTGTGTGTGATGTATGTGTGGTGTGTATATGTGTGTATGTGTGTATATAAGTGTGTATGTGTGTATGTGTATATGTGTGTGTGGTGTATATGTATGTGTATGTATATGTGTGTGTATGTGTGTGTGTGATATGTGTATGTGTGTATGTGTATATGTGTGTGTGTGGTGTGTATGTGTGTGTGTGTATATGTGTGTGTATGTGTGTGTGTGATATGTGTATGTGTGTATATGTATATGTGCGTGTGTGTGTGGTGTGTATGTGTGTGTGTGTGGTGTGTGTGGTGTGTATGTGTGTGTGTGTATGTGTGTATATGTGTGTGTGGTGTGTATGTATGTGCGTGTGTGTGGTGTGTATGTGTGTGTGTGGTGTGTGTGTATGTGTGTGTATGTGTGTATGTATGTGTGGGTGTGTGTGTGGTGTGTATATGTGTGTGTGCTGTGTATGTATGTGTGTGTGTATATGTGTGTGTATGTGTGTGTGTATATGTGTGGGTATGTGTGTGTGTGATGTGTGTATGTGTGTATGTGTGTATATATGTATGTATGTGTGTGTATGTGTGTATGTGTGTGTGTGGTGTGTGTGTATGTGTGTGTATGTATGTGTGTGTATGTATGTGTGGGTGTGGGTGTGGTGTGTATGTGTGTGTGGTGTGTGTGTATGTGTGTGTATGTGTGTGTGATGTGTATGTATATGTGGGTATGTATGTGTGGGTATGTGTGTGGTGTATATGTGTGTGTGTGTGTGTGTGGTGTGTATGTATGTGTGTGTGTGTGTTTGTGTGTGTAAATACAGGCATTTTGCAGTTAGAGCTCAGCACCTGATGCTCATTCCTCACACTGCTTTTCTCACAGGGGCTCTCGACCCGTCCACAGGAGCCGGTGGGTTGAATTGTCCCTGCAGCACAAGTTGTTCTGTGCACCCAGGTCGAGCTCTTTACCACTGCAGCTCTGGGCTCCCATTTTACCTGACTGTCTTCTTTCTTCATCCTTCCCTCCAACCTCAACACTCACTCCATGGACCCGTTAAAGCTGAAGCGTGTGTCTTTCTGCTGCCTTGCTTCGTTTGCAGCCGGACACTCTAACCAAAGACCTTTCTGAAGATCACCTGAGGGGTCTTACATGAAGGTCAGAGCTACTAATTACGTCTCCTTGTCTAGCTACATGTTTGAAAAAACTGTGTTCATGGCTCAAGCACGGTGGACCTTGAGTGGAACTTTTAGCAGTTCTCCCAGAGGCTGGTAAAGATGATGTAGTGGTAGAAACTGAATGTGTGTGTGATACAGAAAGTCAGGCAGGGTAAGAATGACCTTGGGCAGAGGGCGGATGTCTTTAAGATCAAATCTCTAGCTAGTAAGTTAGACTTTCAAAGAAAAATGAGGTATGGGTAGGGGAGATTGCTCAGTGAGTAAGAGTACTTGTGCAAACATGAGGAACAGAGTTTGGATCCCCAGAAACCATGAAGAAGCTGGGTGTGGCCACCTGCGCTTGCACCTATAAGCCCAGTTCTGCAGGCATCAAAGAGAAGAGGGTGCTAGGGGCGTCCCTAGATAGACAAACTAGCTACAAAACAATTACCAGGTTGACAGAGAGACTCTGCCTCAAGGCGATAAGAGAGAGATACCCAGATACCCAGAAGGGAACACAGGATGCAGGAAAGCTCCAGTGATGGGAGGAAATGAGCCTTTCAGGAGATGGGGTAGCAAAGCCAAAAGTGACCATCATCTGCATGATATGCCAACACTGAAATTTCAGAATGAGCTCTGTGCTTTCTTTACTCCCCTTTAGGACATTCAGTTGGCGTCCCTCTCATAAGAGCTGATCTCAAAATAATTTTCATTCTTAAAGAACAAAAATGTCGGATGGTCGTTTCAAGCAAAAGGGTGAAGAGCCTCTGTTTCCCATTTGTAACTCACAGGAAAACAACTTTCCAGAGCTAAAAAGAGGGTTCAGAGAACAGAGGTGCACGCATGCAAGACTGAAGATCTGAGTTCCAGCCTCAGACTCACACAGTGGCAGGAAAGAACAGACCCCAGAAGGTTTTCCCTGAACGTGCACCTGTGCATACGCACACTCACACACATGCACACACAGAGACATACACACACACATGCACACATGCACACACCACACCACACACAGAGAAAGACAGAGAGACACAAAGAGAATAAATTTACAAAGTTAAAGAGTGAGGGAAATTCTTTTAAAGGAAGAAAGATGGGTAAATTGGAAAATGATGGAGATTCTCGACTTATATTCAGCTTCTTAAAGGTATATTACATTGAATGAGGACCTTGCATAATTTTTCCATTATAAATTTGAATATTAACATCACACACAATAATTCATCACTAAAACATTTGTACATAATTTAGAGATATTTAAGCTTTCTTTATTGATTTATTAGTTCAAATGAAGAAGGCATAGCATAGCATAGCTAAATACAGTAAATATTAATCATCACAGGACCAGTGAAGAGCTTTGAACACAGAATATTGTGAGATCTCCTGGGCATATACCCAAAAGATGCTTCAACATCTAACAAGGACACATGTTCCACTATGTTCATAACAGCCTTATTTATAATAGCCAGAAGCTGGAAAGAACCCAGATGTCCTTCAACAGAGGAATAGATACAGAAATTGTGGTATATTACACAATGAAGTACTACTCAGCTATTAAAAACAACGAGTTCGTGAAATTCCTAGGCAAATAGATGGAACTTGAAGTTATCATCCTGAGTGAGGTAACCCAGTCACAAAAGAACACTCATGGTATGCACTCACTTATAAGCAGATACTAACCCAAAAAGCTTGAATACCCAAGAAACAATTCACACAACTTATGAAATTCAAAGAGAAGGAATGGCAGAAGGTGGATGCCTCAGCCCTTTTGGAAGGGAAAACAAAATGCCCAAGGGAGGAAATAAAGGGACAAAGAGAGGAGCAGGCATTAGAGAAAATATTATCCAGAGATTGCCTCACCAGGGGATCCACCCCATATGCAGCCACTAAAACCAAGCACTATTGCTGATGCCAAGAAGTGTTTACTGGCAGGAACATGATATGGATGCCTCCTCAGAGGCTCTGCCAGAACCATACTGATACAGAGGAGGATGCTTGCAACTAACCATCAGACTTAACATGAGGACCCCAATGAAGGAGCTAGAGAAAGGACTGAAGGAGCAGAAGGGAAGAACAAAAGTATCAACTAACCAAACCCACTACAGCTTCCAGGACTAAAACACCAGCCAATGATTTTGCAGGGAGAGACCCATGGCTCCAGGTGCATATGCAGCAGAGGATGGCATCCTCTGGCATCAATGGGAGGAGAGGCCTTTGGTCCAGTGAAGGCTTGTTTTCCCAGTGTGCTGAGATGGGAGAGGGAACACCTTCATGAAGGGGATGGGACTGGTGGAAGGGGATAACATCTAAAATGTAAATGTAAATAAAAATATGTCTCCTCCCTCCAAAAAAGAATATTGTGAGATGCAGGGAGGATATTAAACTCTAAAAGCCACTGAGGGCTATTATAGATGTGCTAGCTGTGACTAGAGAAGCTCAGAGATGGATGGAGAAAAAAGATCTTCCTATTGTCCTTATTTTGAAATTTAAGCATGAGAATCACAAACGTGGATATTTACCACATATTTAAACAGTCTAACTTTTATAAGTATGAACATGAGCATCAACTGAATGCTCAATGATAGACACCCTTACGCCTCATCTCCCCAGTTTCCCCGCTAGAGTCCAGTCTTGTCCCCAACAAACCTTCCGTGAAGTTTTATATAAATCATATTTGTCCTTTTAGTTTGATATTTAGCATATCCCTCTAACCAGAGTCCTTGGGTCTCTCAAAAGTGAAAATGTAATTAGGATCATCACGGGGCCCTTATAGAGATTCCTTGAGATTAAGGATGAGGAAAAACCTAATCCAAGTGCTGGAACACACTGTGGGCCTCTGTGGGGTTTCACTCTGTGGCACACCTCAACTGCTACTAACTACAAACAGCCACCAGCCCTGAAGGTCAGTTATTTGGGTCACACTCAAATGGGCCGTTGCGATGATTTGAGCAGGCTTGACTCATCTCTACTGGGGCTCCCTTAAGCATCTCCAGATATCTGCGGAGTCAGGTAGAGGCTGGCCGACTACTGGGTGTAGTACCTAAGTTCCTCTCTCCATGCCTCTTACCCTTCCCCCTCCATCCAGGCTGGCTCAGGCTTCTTCCCAGAGGTGGCCAGAACTCAGCAGCAGCAGGAGCATGCCCAGTCTCTGAGCTTGTATGTAGGTAGCTCCTGCTACTTTGTGTTCATGAAAGCAAGTAACAAGGTCAGTCCATTTAACCACCGAGGGGAGGAAGCATGAAGAATTTCGGGGTGTTTTTAAGTTCACTCTAGTCTTCAACCCATTTCTCTTTCTGTTTATACTTTACCAAGATACTTCACGGTTAAAATGCTGCCTTAGATCGAAATGTTATTTTTACTTGTTCTCTTTAAAACCGTAGTATTTCTCAAGGACACACTGCTTGTTTGTTTGTTTGATTGTTTGTTTGTTTCCTACACATCTCCTTTCTTCCTGGGATCACATTTACCCGGCACTTCACCAGTTACAAAGTCCACTCATCAAAAAGATTTCTTTATGTAAGTCTCATATCGGAGTTAGACAAAGCGAGAATTCTCATTTCCTTTTTGTGCCGAGGAAACAGACTCAAATGGGTTTCCTGGGCACTTTTGTTCATGCAAAAAGCCTTGAGAGCCAGCTGTTACAATTTTAGACATCCCTTGAACCAGCTGTTAAACATAACCTTTAAAAGGCTACCTTTATCCATGTCTTAGTAAATAAATTAGAGTCAAAGCAAAGGTGGTGTTTAAAACTCAGCACACTCCGATTATTGTGCATTCTGCTCCGACTGAGGTCATTTCCATCTGTCTTACTCCATGGTAGAGGTGCGGTGGGGTGATGTACTCCCCTCTGTTAACTGCAGACTATTGCCTGTTTTCTTCCCTTCCTTGACATCTCGTCTCAGAGGCTCAATTTAGTTCGAGGGGTTAAGGCACTGGGGCAGGCCATGTGCATTAACAAGAAAGGATTTTGTACCAGCTATTTCATGAGGAAAATGGTGTCCCAGATGACATTTCACAACGAATTTCACAGCTTGGCAAAGAAATCAATACTTGGTAGTGCTTCCTACTGCTCGGCAGGGACTGTGTTACTCCAGCCTCCCTTTTTAACTTTAAAACAAGACTAAAGACTAGTCTATGGAATTTCGCTTAGTTTAAATGAAGTAATATATTATGCATATATAATTCTATATATTGCTTAGTTTATGTGTGTGTGTGCGCACACGTGCCCATGTGGGTACATATGCCAAGGATCATTAACACAACACCTTCGCTAACTTTTAAGCAGCAGTAGAAGGAATAGAAAGGGGTGGCAGATACTTTACTTGCTTTTCCTAGTCACACACATAACAGTCCTCTGGCATCTTCCAGTGACGGGTATGGAGATGGCAGTGTAGCCCAATCAAGGGCCTTGGAGTAGGGAAGTCTTTTTAGATGTCAACAAGTGACTCTTGCTATTCTCACTCTTGGTGCCAAGAGATGGAGGGAGCAGCAGCAGCGGGAAGGCAGTAATCATGGAGCTGAGAGCTGCCATGCTAAAGATGGCATCATGTGGGAGATGGAAATAGCTCAGATCCTTGAAGACATAACTGAGTTGCCAAGTGTCCTGTACTGCTAACTTCTGGATTTGTACATGTACAGGACCTGTTTGCTACCTAAGCATCATCATATGTTCTAATGTTTGCACAAAAATTATTCTTAATAACATGCCAGCATTAGAGATTAGGGGCCTCAGAGATAAGGAATGTAATGAGGAAGAAAGCTGGGGGGGTTGTCTGAGACTGGATTAATAACTTCTGTGAAGTTGTTTAGCTTAACAATAACATCTTTGTGTGTATGTGTGTACATCTAGAAGCCAGAGGCCAATGTTAGCAAGCCCTAGGGATCCTCCTGCTTCTGTTTCCCCTGCTCTGGGATGACAGCCATGCCCAGCTTCTATTTGCATGCTAGAGATTTGAACCCAGGTCATTATGTTTGCATAACAAAAGTCTAACCACTGAGCTATCTCCACCCCCAGTGATAAATACAAAAAGCATGTACTCCCTCACCAATTGTTGGTTACAAGACGGAAAAGCTCATAAATGATGGAACAGCAAATAAAAGGTTCTATAAATGAAGACATTTCCCATAGAGGAAAACAGAATCAATGTTGTTTCCTAGTTATGAACATACTCAAAGATGACAATACCACAGGAAATTTAATGTGAAGAACAAAGACCCAAGAATAGAATGAACCACATAACTGTCAAAGAAACAACTTTTATAATTATAAAACATGCTGCCCATGCATAGCGATCTATAGATCTTAGAAGTATTTACTGACAGTCTAATGTTTTATTCTAATGGAGAGTTGCCTACTACAGGAAATGTGACTAAATTCTTTCTAGTATTCTTTCTTCAAAGCACTTGAGCAGTCATGGCTTCCTCTAGAAGACCCCTCTTCTTCTTACTGTATTTTTTTTCTTTGTAGGCCATCATATTTGGTGACTATGAGAAGCTTGGTCCTTCCTTGGGACAGCACTGCTTACAGTGTTCAAGCCACTGTGACAGAGAACTGCAGGTTTATCTTTCTCCCAGTTATGGACTGTGGGAAATTTGAAATCAAGGCCCTAATAGATTCAGTGTCTGGTGATAGCCCCGCTGTCTTGTTAGTGGCAACTCCTCATCTATGTTCTCAAGTGGTAGAAGCACTCAGGGGTCTGTGTGGAGCATCTCTTAGAGGTCCTACTCATACCCCTAAGGGCTCTGCCCTTGTGACTTAATAGCATCAGATGTTTCACTTCCTACAGTCATTACCTTCTCATGGTACAGATTTTACAGAACATGACATTTGGAACATAGCAAGCGTCCTAATGCACAGTACATTAAAATGAAATTCTTTGTTGGTGGTGATATTTTGGTTTTTGGGGTTTTTTTTTTTTGTTGTTGTTGTTGTTGTTGTTGTTTTTACATCCCTATTTTTCCCCACAGAATGAAATTAAAGTGTCTGGAAGGTATACCCAATGGGAAAGGGTGGGTAGAGTGCAGTTCAGGTGTCTGGTGTTTTCAAAAGTGCATGCTCCTCAGCAGCCCAGAAACTTCTAAAGGCTTAGCACCTTAAATCTTGCTTTGATTTGCCAGCCCAACTTGCGTTGTTTCTGTTGGCCTTGGCCTGGCTCAAATATCCTTCAACTCTACACCAGCCTTCCAGCATTGTCTTTTTTGGGGGGTGATGGTGGTATTTTGAGTCTTCCTCATCTTTCCTTTCTTTCTTTCTTTCTTTCTTCCTTCCTCCCTTCCTTCTTTCTTTCTTTTCTTTCTTCTTGTCTTTCTTTCCATCTTTCTTTTCTTTCTTTCTTTATTTTTATCTTTCCTCCCCTTTCTTTCTCCTCCTTCCTCTTCTCCTCTTCCTCCTCCTCCTTTTCTCTTGGCAACCAGAACAGTTCCTCACTCCTACCTTCTGCAGTCAAAATTCTGCCTAGCTGAGGCTTGGTGATGGAATTTCTATAATAGTCACTATCATCTTCTTAATAATTTATGCAAGCATTTACTGAGCATCCGCTCATCGATCGACATAACCATGATCCACTCTTCAAAATCTGTTTCAGAACCGTAGTATTTTTACACCTGCTACCTGAACTCCTTCCCATAGGCTTGAATGTTAACATAGACCCTGGGACCAAGAACCCTTGAGTACAATTTCTGAGAACCTGGAATCTACAAAACATCTGAAGAAGCCAATGATGTTCGATTATTGTATCACATACGACATATATGACATATATGCACATGGGCCAGACAGTGCCTCTACACAGCATTTACTTTATGAGTCCCAGATTCACTAACATTTTCCTTGATAGAGGAATTACAAACGCCAGCTGGGTTCTTCTCTCTGCCATCTGTTAATACTGCACCATCTGCCCCGGGCCTTGCCATATCGAGACTGTGCTGATCTTGCTCTGAACTTGACTTGAGAAAAAGATCACTCATAACTCTCTCAAAACTTTGTTTGGCATTTCTGTAGGATGTAGCACATCCTACACGGGAGTCTTCCCAATGCCATTCCTCTCGGCTTATGACATTCTTAAGCATTTATCCTTGATGGTTTTTAGATCCTCTTCATGTGTGTGCTTCCTTGTAAATATCTGTCAGTTTAAGCAACTTGATATGACTGGATGTTTAATGACTTACTATGACTGGTTGAATTCCTGGCAAACCCATAGACTCAGGACAGGTGATAAAATAATCAGAGTGAAGTGTGCAGTACAGTGTTGGAATGAAGAAGGAAAAGGGGCTGTGAGCCAGGCAGGGTATGTAAAATTCTGGTCCAGTACCTCAGTGTTAGTCTTAGGTGAGTTACACTAGTCACCTCATTTATAAAATGTTGTCACCTTGTAGAATGAAACCAGAGGGTGTGTGTGTGTGTGTGTGTGTGTGTGTGTGTGTGTGTGTAAAATCTAATCTGGAAAAAGAAGATTTGGATACAGTATCCACAGAATAAACTAAAACATACTCTATATCTTATCTAAAAACTCACTAGATTTCCAATTTAAAAAAAACACCCATATAAACTCAGTATTCTGCTCAAAATGATAGGCCTGATTTATTTCTAACCAATTTATTCATGTATTCTTCTATCCAATATTCCACAGGGTCACCAGATTTACTGTTGAACTTTTGTACCACTGACTATTTTATCATTTTATCTAAGATGAACATACAAAACGATTTTGGGAAAGGTGCATTTATTGATGCTTTACTCTTGTCCAACTTCACTTCATGGACAAGAACCCTATATGGGAAAATGCAGTCCTAACGTTGACTTGAAGCTCACTCAACTTCTTTACTAAAACCTAACACATGAACTGAGCATAGAGAAATATCTTTGCCATTGCAGGATTTCAGGAGTCTTTTTGTCTCCCTTATAATGAAGTTAGTTTTCAGAAGACAATACCATCAGCTTTTGCCTGCTAATCACCTGTGATATAAGCATCTCCACTTCATCACCATGCAGACCTACAAAGAGAAGCTACTGCCCCCAGGAGTGGGTGTGGCAATCATCATGGGCCAGTTCATACATTCCCTCAGATTTGTCCTGGGATCTACCTTTGCTTCCATCAGTGGACTTGGACCTCATTTCTGACCTCAAGACTTTCCAGCTTCTTGATCTCACCTCTATTTCCCAGTGAGGACTCTGGCTTGCATTTATACCAACAGCTCCTCTTAATTGAGAGCTTCTCAGTAATGAACCTCATGCTGTTTGGGCATTCTCCAGTGGATAAACCCTCATGAGTCAGCTAATGTGTGAGAAACACTCTGACTTGAGACCCAGTTTCTAAATTTGTTTCCCCCAAAGAAAGATTTGGCCCTTTTCTGGGACACTTACAGGCATAGTTACTATGATGGTCCCACTTGCCATCCAGTCACATCCAGGTCTTGGGACAATGTAGCACTTAAGAACAAACTGATTTTGTTGTTGTTGTTTCTCCAGTACTCTGTGTGCTTGAAATGAGCCCACTGCCCCCAGCCTCCTCTCCTTATTCCTTGGCTAATTGTGCACTAAAGGTCTATGCCTCTGTTTTTCAACAGCTACCACAAGTTCACTCTCAAGCCCGGGGTGCACCTTTGGAAGCTCTGACTCAATCATGTCTTTTGGTCTGTCTCCATTCTTACAACAACAGCCCACTCCCCTCTGCACACTCACCACGAGGACTTTTGACCAAAGCCAACCTGAATCATTTGGCTAGTTTTGAGCATCAGTTATTACTGGTCCAATTGACCTTATCAGCTCCAGTATTATACCATTTAGAGCCTGAGCGTACCACACGAGACATTTCTGGAAACCCATCTTATCGGTTTTTCCTCCCATCCTAAGAGTTTCTCTCTTCATCTCACTTTAGCTAACTATTCAGTCACTGAGTGTGACAAGCCAAGCTTGTGTGTTGTGATATGTGCTAATGCTAAGACAACCATTTCATCTTTCACCTAAACCAAGAAGATTTTTAAAGTAAACTATGGTCCTATTAATAACTCTACCAGAGCAATAGCTATCAACACGAAGTGCCCAGACAAGTAAGCCGATGTTAGCTATATCAAAAATGAAAATACTCCATATTTGACAATTCCAGTGCATTCATTTAAAAAGTTCACATAAGTATCTTCCGCAAACTTCAATACCCAAAGGTCTTGGGCCAGTGAAACAAGTCAGTGAGTATAGCGCTTGCTGTGTAAGTCTAATGAACTGAGTTCAACCATCGGAATACACATAAAGGCAGAAGGAGAGTACCAACTCCAAAAGGTTGTCCTCTGACCTCCACACACACAGAATGGCATGAAGATACTCCCCCCCCCACAGGCAATAAAGAAATAAACCAAAGAAGATAAAGATCTTCACACCCTCAGAAATGTCTCAGCTTATCAGCTTGATTACACTTTATTAATGTCCTATGGGCTGTGCTATTTGGAATCAGTTTAAGGAGAAACCATCCCCCACAGCCCAGTGCTGCTTCTCCCCCTTCATAAATGGTTAAGAAACAGAAGTATGCCACGTGCAATTCAAACCGCACTGTCCACGGCTTCATATCAGTACTTCCTAAGTAGCTATGTAATTTGAAAACTTCATTTTCTCCTGGGATGACGCCCTGTTCCTTTCCAGGTGTAACTAAAGGAAAGCTGCTGGTGTGCAATCTGATGAGTTAGTGGGGTAAGCAAGTTCTGCTCTCATCGTACTGAGATGTTCTGTTCACCTTCCTGAGCCTTCTGCCTTTATGATGGCCTCAGTGCAGACAATAGACTAGTGGAATCTACTCTCAGACAATCACTTCCGTATCTTATGTGGTTGATAACTTTCATCTCAGATTACTGTCAAGACACACCTATGAGTAGATATAATCAGCCTCTACTTCATTGAAAAAGAAACGGAGAGAGAGGAACAGAAAGTATTTCTGCTTAAGGTTCTCTAGCCACTGAGTGATAGATCTGGGATGTGGACCAGCTTATCTGTCTACCAAGTCTAGATTCCTGTTCATTTGAATAAACTAATATGGGCTGCAAAAATAAGAGGCACTATAGTTGTTGCTGAGGAGCTCAACGTTTGTAAGATGTGCAGGTTACATGAAGGTCAAATGGACAAGTCACTGTAATAGACTCTTACAACTGCCACATCAAAACTATACAATGCTTGCTAGAGAAATCAGGTAAGGCCAATGAGCTCAGGACAGCCTGCCTTGCATAAGTTATTAAAGTAACATGTGAATCGTCCATAAAGAATGAATGAGTCTGTCAAGAGAAGAGGAAAAGCAGCCAATACATTCCCAGTCTGAGCTGGTGGGGAAGGTCACCGAGCAGGGAAGAAGGTAGTTGGGTAGTAAGGAGTCCTGTGCATCATGGACTTTCCTCTGGATCATGAGGTGTCCTTGAAGGTCTGTAGTTATAAAGTGACAAGACAAGGTCTCTGTCTGACAGACAGTAGTTGTGGCAAAGGGAAGCACTTACTGGAAGAGGAAACATGGGAGAAACTAGAGGCCAATTGAATAGCCTTTATTAATTTGAGCCACATCTAATGAAACCTGAATTAAGAGCATCACAGTGGAAATAGAAACCAGGGGAGGAGAAAGATGGGAAAGGCTTCCCAACCCATTGGCTACAAAGGAAAAAGAGAGAGCTTAGGGCAATGGCTCTCAGCTTTCCTAATGCTGTGACCCTTTAATACAGTTCCTCTTGTGGTGACCTCAACCACAGATGGATTTTCACTGCTGTTTCATGACTGTAGTTTTGCTGCTTCTTTGCATTGTAATGTAAACATCTGTCTTCCAGTGGTCTTAGGCAAGCCCTGTGAAAGGGTCATTTGACCCCTGAAAAGGGCTGAGAACAATGGCCTGGGGAGAGTGAGTTGAGCAAGAGACCTAAGGACTAAACACAGGACCTTAGGACACATTGGCTTTTAAACAAAGTTGGTGGGAGGCACAGAACTGATTAATGCCAAATTGACTAGCAGGGGATGGGCAAGTGACAACACACTGTGTGGTATTCAAATACCCTTTCTTGGGATTAATGTGTGACCCTAAGAGCTGTGAAAATAGCCTAGTATACCAGGCTTCAAAAAGTATCCTCTCTGCTAGAGCCAGGTATAAAAGCCTTATTTCCCAAGGAAACAAATGTGTAAAAACTGGAACACGGGGTTAAGCAAGTGCCTTGGTCTAATGTTGAAGAACCTACTCATTTTATAAGAAGCTGGACTCGGGGGTGTGGTCTTGCTTTTCCAGAATGTGTGTAAGGCGCCCCTTATCCTGGCTTTGTATTGTAGTTTATTAGGGGAAAGAAAACTTTTCTTTTGCTTTTTTTTGTGACAATGTTCTATCCTGTTCTACGGATTATGTCAAGTCCGTACATGTTACGTCAAGTCCAGGAATTCTTGGCATGTGCCGATGTGCTGCCCGGTTAATGAGAGGCTGTAGCCATGCCACACCAAGCATTGTGGTAACGAAGCTGAAAGTACATTCGAAGCCCAAACAGTTATAATGTGCCATCACAGCTGGTGATTTTGTTAGAGATATCAGTTAGCACACAGCTTCTTAAAACTTCCAAACTTAAACCTTAAAGACATGGGTTCCAGGCCAGCCTGGTTACACTGAAAGTTCTAGGCCAGATAGAGTTAATTAGACCCTGTTTCCAGAAACAGCCTGTTAGGGACTTTCCTACTCACAGGGAGAAGGCCAATTATCCCTGCTCATTATAATCAGTCTGCCAATTTTTAAAAAGGCCAGGTTATACAGCAGAGGGCTGGGGGCCTCTGTAGACTCATGGAGGTGCTGTTATTTCTGTTGCTACTACAAAGAAATAAGATGCTTGATGGTGAACATGTCAAGGGTCACCTACAATGGGCCTGTAAAAAAAAAATGCCCGTGTTTACATTATGGCCCAGCTACTGAACAGACATCATCTGACCATGAACAAGTAAGTTACTGCCTACTGCTGGCTTTAGAAGTTTTGAGTCTGAAAAACTGTGATGTGCCCTTCCCCGCCCCCAAACCCTGCAAGATGATCAAATGTGCTTTAGCATCTCGAAAGTGCTTTATAGGAGTGTCTAGGCCACTGTTCAATGAATATTCAACATTATTGCTGCCAAACACAACCAACATCGGGGCAGATGTTTGGCATGTGTAGGGACACATCTCAAGAGCGTACTCTTCCACTGAATTTAGACACAGGTCCAAAGGGACCTAAACCTAGTGTCAAAGCAGCTAATGCCATTGACTAGGGTGACACCTGAGTTCGAGGAATGAACATAGCAATAGTTATGGCTTAAATGCATCTGCTAACAGCACAGTGCAGACATTGCTGGTGCTGTTCTTGTGGGAGCTTGAGTCACCTGACAGAAATAGGCTTTGTTCTGGCAGGGTCTGACACGTGAAACTCCCCTTTCCTCTGAACAAGGCTGCCGCTGACATCACACGGGGGTGTGTCCATCAAAGGAACCCTTGCACCCGACACATCACATACTGCTTCCTTGGCTGGAGCCTATTTTAAATCAGACGTAGAAACACTCAGTGGGACTTGTACATAGCATCTTAAACAAGTTAAGGCAGGCTTCGTGGGAACCAAACAGTGCACATCACAGAATGTTTTAGACTCCATGATTGGTTAAATATCTTCAGCAACCAAAATTGCTTAAAATCTGTAATGGGCTGGGCCTGAGGGATGGAGAAGGGTGCTCTCTGTGGTGTTCATCTTTAGGAGGAGCATAGTTTTAATTGGTATGAAAGAGCTATAGGCAAATAATTATAATGTAACATGGTAGGCTTGGTGAAGGGCCAAGTTTCAAAGTGATACACAGAAGAGAGTACGAACAAATTGTGCTAGTCCATTGTGCTTTTCTCAACAGTTCTGAATAGAAACCTGCCTTGAGTTTTCCATGTTACCTTCCTATTATGCAAGGATAAATCCCTCCCATAGAAATTCTCTCCCTTTCCTTAGCACAAGCGTGTCTTTCTGGTTTGGTTTGCTGGGTTCTGAGATTCTGCACCCGATTGAGCCATAACTAGTCTGTGAAGGCATCACTACAGCCTTCATCAATGATAAGAAACTGCTGCTCTTGCAGGAGTCTGGAGAAGAAATAGTCTGTGTTAAGAACGGCCAATCAACACACGATTTCTGCCATCTCAAAGGTTTTGCAAAGCCATTTGCATGCCTCATACCAATCTTTTTACATTTAAGTATAAAGAATACCAGTTATAGGAATCAACACATATTCTAGGACAATTTTAAAAAGTGTTTTTTAATGCTTCATCACAACTGACAAGAGAAAACCGTACCTCAGCATTGAATTTTTGAGGCACAGTGTTACACTCTTGAAAAGTCAATATTAACTTGAATAGAAGCAAGGGACGCAGGGAGAAAAAAAAAAATCAATACACTTCTTTCTTGAGCTATCCCTTAGCAAAAAAAAAAAAAAAAAAAAAAAAAAAAAGAAAGAAAGAAAAAGATTTTTATTTGAGGAACTGGGGGGAGTCAAATCAGAATGGCTTTTGGGACATGGAAGAAATGTCAGGCAAGAAATTCAGAATGATTTAATGAACCTGTTCACAGAAATAAAAAAAAGATCATGACAAAAAGTCTTCAATCATAAATAATAATACAAAACAGTGCTTTGAGGGGTGAGGGGCAGCGCAGGTGTATAATCCTAGCTCAGGTGAGATCATTGAGCCAAAACCAGCTTGAACTATAAAACAAGACTATCTCAAAGGCAAAACCAAAAATAAGACAAGAAAGTGGGAGAGAGTCAACAAAGGGAATGACATGAAGAAACAAAGAGGCGCCATCTTTGAACCGAGTGAGCGATTTCCTCAGGGAAGGAATACCTTGACACGTTCATTTATTATCTGCTCGACTCTGGTAAAGACACATTTTATCTTTGCAAATTGATTCATGTACTGATTTAAAAAAAATGTATCTTGGGGGGTGGTGCGATGGCTCAGCAGTTAAGAGCACTGGCTGCTCTTCCAGAGTCCTGAGTTCAATTCCCAGCAACCACGTGGTGGCTCACAACCATCTGTAATGAGATCTGAAGACAGCCACAGTCTACTGACATACATAAAATAAACAGATAGCATTGTTTGGCATAAATGGTCCAGTGAAGGTGTGCATTTTCCCAGTGTAAGGGAATGCCAAGGTGCTGAGGTGGGAGAGGAAGGTTGGAAGAGGGAGCACCTTTGTGGAAGGAAGTGGAAAGGGAGGGAGATAGGAGTGGGAGGAAAGGGGATAACATTTGAAATGTAAATACAGAGAATATCCAATAAAAATCATCAAAAAATAAAAACAAATTAATTCAAAAAATAAACAAATAAATAAATCTTTTAAAAGATCTTACCAGGCCTGGTACCTGAGGCCTGTACTCGTAGCTACTTGGGAGGCTGAACCTGAGGGAATCATAAGTTTTAATCCTATGTGGGGCCATTTAGTGAGATATCTCTAAAAGAGAAAAACAAAACAAAACATGGTGGAGATGCAGCTCAGTGCAGGGATGAGGGTGTGGGATCCATCTTCAATACCACAAGCCAAATCTGTTTCTTAAATCAGTGGTGGTTTTGCTTTCCTCCTCCTCTCTCTGAATTAGGTATATTGGCATGGTCTAGATCACCCACAAAATGGGCCATGATGTTTCAAGTACAAATGTCACTCAAGACAGTCACTGCCTTCATGTTGAGGCTTGGGAGGAACCACAAAACACAAAACAGCATTATGAAATATTCAACACGTTTAGTCTCTCGTCTCGTCGGGAACTGAGTACTGGAATATACTTGGAGGGTAAAGTTGATGTGTTTTCTTCAGTAACACCCCTGCTCTCTAAATAGCACTGGTTTCTATTTAAAGGAGAGACCAAACTGAAGTCATATCCTGTAATACATTCCTTGTCTCTTTGCATTCAGTTACAGCTCATTGCTCTTGCGAGCAAGCAATAGCAAATCCAAGCTGTGCAGAGAGGCCAGGGGAGAGGGGTGTTAACTCCTTCTGGTCAAGCTTATATTGCTCAGAAACTGACAGAAACATAAGTCCGTAAGTGTTCTCACGGCACCCTTTGAAACCAATGTGTTAGATATTGTGGGCTCAGAACTCTTAATTTATGAAGTCAGTTTTGCTTGGCTGTAGTGTGACAGGTTACCAAGATGAGCTGTCACTTGGTTTCCTAATCTCATAAATGTGTTTTATGATTTTTTTTTCTAATTTTTTTTATATTTCTAAGTCTCACCTAATCAAGAACTTCCAGGACACACACATATTCTCTTTTGTGATTATATAAGCAATATTCAAATATTAGAAAGTAGGTGGTATCTGTATGTTTGTATGACATATAAACTAACAAATAAATCATGATTTAAGACCAGTGCCAGGGACCAGTTTGGACTTTGGTTCAAGTGCTGAGGTGGGACACAGATTTGGATGAAGGCCAAAGACTGATAGTCTCTGGCCTTGTAACTTTCTTACTATTTTGTGCTATTAAGCGCTGGTTTTTTACTCTTCTGCTGCTAAAAGCTGCTGGTTTCTGGTAGTAAACTCCTGCTGGCAGCAGCAGGGGACTAAGAAAAAAAGGCTTAATTGCTAGAGATCTTTTCTTTCTGGCTCAAAGATCTCTCTCTGACCAGGTAAAAGGCCTAGAAGTCATTAACTCTTTGTTGGCCAGAGAAAAAAGGAAAGAAGAGAAAGGAAGAATGAAGGGAGTAAAGGAGAAGATTTACTCTCACGAACACACTCACCCATCCTGGATGAGACCGAAAACGAGGCTCCATTCACTTTATACGCATACATGCATACACATACACACATTTGGTTGATGAGCCAAAGTTCCGCAGAGTATACATTCCAACAACTTCATACAAACACATACATGCACATATTTGATGGGTAGGACAAAGCTCCAACCAACCTTTATTCATGCACAGAAGGGAAAAAACATACATTCTGGATAAAGCTGAAAAAACCACACCATCATTTATTTTGGTTCTTATCTCTCGGGATAATTGATCACATGTTTTTTAAGCATCTTTTCATTCTATAAGTTCGTAGTAAGTTTAAGGCAAAAGTTTGTGTCATAAATCAAAAACAGTTATAGCGAAAATTTTTACATGCCTTTCCATTAAGACTAGTACTTGACTAGTCTTATCTTTTAGACCTATAACTTCATTATAAGTTTAAAGCAATAATTTTTACGTAATTAGTTTGCATGGTTTTGTCAAGAGATGAATAATCTGTCTTGTGTCTCATTAATTTTGAAGTTTTGTATAGATAAACCAGTCAATGTTTTATTTTCAGTGCTTGCACCTACAACTTGTCCATTGTCAGTTTATGACCTTTAATTACCAGATAATGGTCTCATAGCTAACTTAGAAGGACTGTTTTCCCTGGTCATAAATTTGTTTCAAGCCTGATTTCTCATCTTAGTGCAATAGTTAACCTACGACACACGAAGGTTTACAGAGCCTTATTTGCAGCTCCTGACAGGTCTGAATTAAAACTCTTTAGAGGGCTGGAGAGATGGCTCGGCTGTTAAGAGCATTTGATGCTGCTACAGAGGGCCTGGGTTTAATAGCCAGAACCCACATAGTGGCTCACAATTATCTGTAACTCCAGTTCTAGGGAATCTGGTTCCCATTTCTGGCCTCCATGGGCACCAGGCACAAATGTAGTGCACAAACATTTATGTGTGTGTGTGTTTATATAAATCTAGTAATCTAACACAATTTTTAAGACTACTAAGAGATGTGTAAGTGCCAGAAGAACTTAGTTTTGACTAGATTCAAACACCTCCATGACATTAAAACATGAAGCTATGATTTGGTTTGTTGAGTAGTTGAATCCATCTGACCTACAGAGGCTTGCAGGGCAAGTCTCTAAAGGACAGCAATTTCTTGTCATTTAAATGGTCAGAATCGGCATGCATGTCAGACAATTGCTTCCATGTGCTTTTTCGCTGAGTTTGTATTTGTTATTGTTGCTGTTTTGACCCAGGAGGGGAATAGAAAGTTGTATCAGATTTGGAAGTCAGAGCCTTGATAATGAATCAAGAAGAAGCCTAATGCAGCTTCCCCCTGGATCTATTCTAACATGTAATTGATTAGAGCAATGCCGCATTCCCATGCTCCTTGATGAGAATCTCTGATCAGCTTTTAAGTTAGTAAACTTTTAGAGCTGCTGTGGGCTTGCAGAAAAACTTAGTGAAAAAAAAAAATACAAGAAAGTTGCCATATATGCTCCCAAAGGCAAGCACACACGTCTTCTATTAGCAATACAAGCACCACAGTGGGACATTTGCCACAAGGAGTCTACTGTGACACTTTATACCTACAGCCCATGTGCAAATGTATAATGACATGCATCCATCCATCAACAGAGCATCAAAGAGAGAAGCCTTATCCTGTAACATCCTCTGTACCCAAAGTACTCATCTCTCTCCCCTAATAAAGCCTGGGAAACACTATTCTTCCAATTCTCTCTTTAATCATGCTTTTCTCAAGATGCCCTACTGTTGGAATCACAGAATGTATATTTTCAGATGGGTGTCTTAGTACATAATGTATGCACTAAGTTGTCCTCTCTTACCTTTCTTTTTTTTAAAACATATTTTAAGGCATGTGGGGGGGGGGTGTACATGTGAATGCCAGGATGCACATGCTATCCCAACTACACAGTGATGAGAGAACAATCGCTGGGAGTTGGTTTTCTCCTTCCACTATGGGTTAAGAAATCAAATTCATGTGCTCGGGTCTGCAGATGATTTATCTCATAGTCCCCCTCCATGCCTTTTCATACCAGATAGCTCATTTCTTTACAGTATGGAGTAATAATCCATTATTATAAGTCTGGAGGTTACAAGTTTAATCTTATCTATTTTCTGTTAAAATACATCTTGATTGCCCCCAAGTTTCATTATATGTGTGTGTGTGTGTGTGTGTGTGTGTATAAATACCTATGAATAAATACATGTACATGTAAGACTAACTTTGCTCATACACATGCACAAACACAAACAGTTTTTTTAAAGTTTTCTATTCATTTAGGCAAATATCATGGAATATAATCACTTGTATTTGTATTTAGTCTTGTAAGAAACTGCCAGGTTAGACTCTCACATTTCCATCAGCAGTATATGAGCCTCCCCAGTGCTCCACCTTCCCACCAGGACATGTAGTGGTACGAAGTAGGTCATTTGGATTGTCAGGCCAGGTTCTCACTGGAACTGATAATTTCCCAATGGCATCTTTCATGTGCCTTTCACATGTGTCTCTGTGGTCTCTCCCTAAGTGCTTTTCACATGAGTTTCTGTGTCTTTTTTGTTGAGGTATTTATTCAGACCTTTCTTTTAACCGGGTTGTGTATTTTGTTATTTTTTATTTCTAAGAGCTCTTTGTAGGTTTTGAATAAAAGATGCTTATTAAATGTGATTTTTGCAAATGTTTTCCGTCAGTTGGTAGCATGTCTCATCTTTCTATTAACATCTTTCACAATGAGGAGATTTCAATGTTGATGAAGCCTAGCTTCAGATATCGCCATACCCAAGATCATGTAAGATTTCGCTTGCACTACAGTAGTTTTAGACTTTTAAATTTTTACATCTAGATCTCTGATCCAATTTTCTTCTTCAAATTCTATCAGGGGCATAAGGTGTGTATCTAAGTTCACTGGTTCACATATGAATATCCAGTTGAGACCTTTTTTTTATTATTTGGGATATGCTTTATATTAATAATCTATAATCAAATGCATAAAGATAAGGCCTTATATATTTAATACAGTGTGTTATCCTCATAGAAATGGAAAAATATATTCACCTTTCTAGTCCAATATGGCTATTATTTCTATTAAATGCTAACTCAACATAGAAAATCAGAATAGTTTTTTTCTAATTTTGATGCAGAGAAAATGTTGCCAAAAATGTCAAATTATATATATATAATATATATTGAATATAACATTCAAATTATACACACACACATATGGGGGAGAGAGAGAGAGAGAGAGAGAGAGAGAGAGAGAGAGAGAGAGAGAGAGAGGAGAGAGGGAGAGAAACAGTGATCAACATGAAAAGAATGGGCATTTTGACAATATTGTCTCATTTTTCATTGAGTTGTAATGTCTCTCATTCACTTAGCTATTTTTTGACACACCATCATTTTATCATTTCTTCGTGTACTATGATGTTAGATTTTATTTGAGGGAAGGAAGAGGCTAAACTAAGTGGTACTGTGTTCTGAGTTTTACACCTGCTTGTTCATTGCTCTTATCTGGGAGAGCGCTCGACCTTTATTTTGGTTTGGGGAATAAGGATTGAACATGGAGCCCTGTGCATGTGCAGTGACAGAGTTCTGAAAATATCACTAGTATTATTCTGTGTGAGTGTGGTGCCTGCATATATGCACGTATATCACCTGATGTCCATGGAAGGCAGAAGGTATCAGATTCTCCGGAACTGGAATTACAGGCCCTTCTAAGTCACCATATGGATGTTGGAAAATGAACACTGGTCCTCTGGAAAAACAGTCAGTGCTTTTAACTGTTGAGCCCTCTCTCCAGCCCCACCAGCGGACTATTGTATATTAGCATTATATTCTGATTCCAAGTTTTTGACTTGGGAGTACTTTTTGACTATTCTTTCAATTTTTCTACATGGATATTTTTTCATATTTATTATATGAGCTACAAACAGATTGTTTTCTTTCCAATATGTATATCTGTGATGGTTTGAATATACTTGGCCCATGGGAAGCGGCACTTTTAGGAAGTGTGTCCTTAATGGAGGAGGTGTAGCTTTGTTAGAGGAAGTGTGTCATTCAGGAGGTGGGTTTTGAGGTCTCTGCCTGTGCTCAGGTTCCTCCTAATATAAAATGATAGCTTCCTATCTATCTATCTATCTATCTATCTATCTATCTATCTATCTATCTATCTATCTATCTATGCAGCAGACAGTCTCTTCCTGGTCGCCTTTGGATCTGTATGCACAACTCTCAGCTCTTGCTCCGGTTCCAAGTCTGCCTGCATGCTGCTATGCTCCCCACCATTATGATAATGGACTGAACCTCTGAAACTGTAAGCCAGGCCCAGCTAAACATTGTCTTTTAAAAGAGCTGCTTTGGTTGTGGTGTCTCTTCGCACCAATACAACCCTAACAAAGAAAACGCCTTTCGATTCTTGTCTGATTGCGTTGCTAGAACTAGCGATATAAAACTGAAAAACAATGGGGAAGGGGGATATTTTGTCTTTTGCAAAAACTAAAAGAAACTCAAGTTTCTCGTCATTATATACAATGTTAGCTACAGGATTTTTGTAGCTATTCTTTACATAAATCAAGATTTCCCCTACCTCGTCCTAATTTGGGGAGTGTTGGATTGTGTTAAGTGTTTTGTCTATCTGCTAGTGTGTTTAGGCATTGTTGATATGGTGAGCTGCATCAATTAATGCTCAGATGATTAACTTTTTATTTTTTGGATGAAACACATTTGAACTTTCATCTTTTCTTAGACGTTTTGCTTGTTCCGTTTGCACAGTGGGGATTGAACTTGGGGATCTGCACATGTCAAATGCATGCTGTGACTGATTTGCTAACATTTTAATGTAACTTTCACACAGACACACATACATACAAGTTTACAAATACACAGATATACACATATGCATGTACTCATGTATGCACATACACACACATATACAGACATACACATACACACATGCATATACACACAAATACAGACTTATAAGAGATATTAATATGCAGCTTTTCGTTTTTAAAGTATAATTTCTGTTTTCTGTTTTCAGAGCAGTGTCGAGTTCATGCCCCCATATAATGAAAGCTATCACTTTTATGTGTTTCCCAGTACGAGAAGCTTTTCAAGTATATGGAATTCCCCACCACCACCACCAAATAACACAACGGATTTTCTGCTACGTATCCATCATTTTAGATAGCAGCTTCTAAACTTCTTCTTTCTATAATGAGAGAATCCAAGAATTGGATATGAATCTTCCTCTTATTTAACAAGAAATAAAAACATGTTTTGGAAACTTTGGTCATTTCCAAAATGTTTTAGAGGCCTTGTTTCTCATTTTCAGGAAAGTATTCCCATGACTTCTCTAGTTTGTGGAATGTGGTATTTAATACTGTGTCATGGACTTTCAGTTATTTCTTATAAATGGATCTGGACATTATCCATGGTTCAAACCACAAGCCAGTGTTCCTTTGTGTCAATGCTTTTGAATCTCACATAAGAGTGGTTAATTCATCCTTACCAAGGACTATTTGAAAATATTAGCAATCCTTGTAAAATGTCTTTTCCAAGAAATTTTTTGATAAATATAGAAAAGAGTAAGGAGATGTCTACCTCTTGACATTATAGAGCTTTCTGTCAATTTAATGTAATAAAATGTCAAGGGTTTTTTATTTTTAAGTGTGTGTGTGTGTGTGTGTGTGTGTGTGTATGTGTACACATACACACTCATGCATGTGCTTGTGAATGCAAGTGGTTGCAGAAGCCAGATCCACAACCAAATAAGCAACTGATAAAAAATGTTAAATAGGGTTGGAGAGATGGCTCAGCAGTTAAGGACTCTGATTGCTCTTCAGGAGGACCCATGTCAATTCCCATGGCAGCTCACAACTTCTGAAACTCCAGTTCAAGGGGATCTGGCACTCTCACAAAGCCATGCATGCTGGCAAAACTTCAATCACATAAAAATAAATCTTTAAAAAATAGTTCAGATACAGAATTAGAAACAAACCAGTCTTTGCCTTTTATTTATCATTTTATAACTTGATTACTTAGCGCTACTGAGAATAGGACCCTGGGCCTTGTGCACGCCAATCAGTTGTTCTACCATTAGGTTTCACTCCCCGCTTCTGGTAAGCAATTTTCTAAAGCCGAAAAATTATTTTTACATTTATCTTCTTGTTCTTGAAATTTGGCTTTTATGATCTGTAGCTGGATTCCAATGATATATCCATTGCTTCGTTTGCATTTTTCATGTTAGTACCAGGGCTTTGTAGTGTTTCCTCAGACTTCTGTTTATGTCTCAAAAGTTCACAATGGCAATACTTGGGCCATCAGTGGCCAGGACTGTAGAAAGAAGAGATCCTGAGGTTGCTCTCTCAAAAGCCAGAGTTAGCAGGGAGGAGCGGGGTTATCACCAGCCATTTGAGCATGAAGAAGAAACTAAAGCAAGAGGAGGCCCAGTGGAGACTGGAAGCTTAAAGCAGGTCTTAACTTTCTTTCTTTCCCTCTACTTCTCTCCCTACCTTTAACATCCGTGTTTTAATGCTGAGTCTTTTGCTTAGAAGAACAGAAATCGGTCTAGATACATTGACATAAAGTAAGTCATTTCTCAAGAAACCAAGAGATAACCAAAAATAGTCTGCATTGTTAATGAGAGAAATGCAAATTACAACCAGGATAATATCACCTTATACCTGTTGAACTGGTTACTACTATTACTACTACTACTACTACTACTATTACTACTGATTGCCATAAAGACAGCAGGTGTTGGCAAAGGTGTGAAAAGGGGCCCTTTGTACACTATTGATAGATGTATAAATGAATACAACCGTTGCTTTGGAGCATGATACAGATGTCCATCAAAAACTAAGGAGCTGCCACAGGATGCCGTAGTTCCCCTACTACAATGTATCCAAAAGAAATTAAGTTTACTGCAGTGATATTTATATTCATTGTGATACAATTCACAATTGCTCAGACATGGACCCAACCTAAGTGCCCATCAGTGGACAAGTGCCTAAAATGTGGTCCTTATATACAATGAGATACCAATTAGCCATGAAATAACAAAGTACTCTTATTTGCCAAAACATGAAGATTCTGGAGGATGTGATGTTATGTAGAATAAACTATGTACAGCAATACAAAGGGGCATAATCTCACATGAGTATTAAAAACAAGTTTATCTTGTAAGAATAGTAAAATAGTGGTTACTAAAGTTGAAGTGGTTGGGAGGTGCTGTCTAAAAGATCACTATTCTCAATTAAATAGAAGAAATATGTTCCAGACATTTATTGTTCAATATGGTGAATATAAAATCAATTGCATATTACATTCTTAAAAATGCTCAGTGAATACATGTAAAATGTTCTCATAATAACTATGTGATATAACACATGTGTTAAGAAACAAGATTGAGTCATGCTACAATATATATGTATTTTAAAGTATCAGATTCTACATAGTAAGTACATACAATTTTATCTCTCAGTATAAATAACAAAACATTTAATGATAAGATTTTAATAGATTTTATTCCAGAAGCATTGACCAAGATCCGCTTAAGAGTTGAGACCCTAGGCTGGGGGGATGGATCAGTTTGTAATGTGCTTGCCAACCAAGCATGAGGACCGGAGTGTGTACCCCAGTACCCATGTAAGAAGCTGGACACTGGGGAGGCAGAGACAGTGGGCTCTCGTCTGGTGATCAGTCTAGTCAACCATTTATTATAACTGCTAAAATAGGAGAAGGAAAATAAGGAGCACCCTAGCAGATAAGACAATGCTACAGTTATGTCTAAAGGAAGAAGAGATCATTGGGGGATGGAAGGAAGAGAATGATGAGGAAGAGGATGATATTCAGGAAGAAAAGCTATACTTGGGTTCACCGTTTGAGGAGAAACGCAATCCCTCCTGGCAGGGTAGGGTTGGCAGTTGTAGTATCAGGTGACTGGTTACAATGGTTCCTGAGTCAAGTAGCAGAGAGCAATGGACACTTATCTTCCACGTGCTTTCTTTTTCAATCAGTCCATGGGGTGGCATCACCTTTACTCGGGTTTTTCTCCCTCTGTGACACTTTCTGAAATCATCTTCACAGACACCTAGAGCTATGTGACCATGTGATTCTAAATCCAGGCAAGGGGACAACGAAGGTCAGCCACCCCAGATGCAGAGGTAAGTCATGAATCACTGCATATTCCTGGGATGGTGAGTGGCTAAGGTGGTGTTGTAGGCCAACAAAGGACAGCTCGAAGCAGTGTGTGGGAGAAGATTGGATTATGAAGTGGCTCATGGGCCCTGACTCTGTGTGATGATGGGAACCATTTGTTTTGTAAAGATGTTTCTGCCAGCAGTGTTGATAGTGGATTGTTCAAACACAATTAGAGGCTGGGAAACAAGTTAAAACACTAAATAAGGTTTCAGTGCAGAAAACTAGGTAGAGCTGGATTGGGGCATATGACTAGGGTAGAGAAGGTGTTGACTCTTCTTAGAGATCTTAAGAAAATTGCCTTGAGGACCCAACAGGAATGTCTGGGGTCCTACCTTTGTTAGTTTTGTTGAGACAGGGTTTCTCTGCGTAGCCCTGACGGTTCTAGAATTCACTCTGTATACCAGTTGGCCTCAAACTCACAGAGATATGCCTGCCTCTATCTCCTGAGCACTGAAGTTAAGATATGCACCACCACTGGCTGGCACAGGATCCTACAACTCATCTCAAATGCCTTCTAATCCAGACATAGGTTCAGACAATCACTAATCTCTTTCTATTAGCATCCTACTATTGGTGTACACAAGTGAATGAATGGCAGGGGTGAGATCTGGCTTCCTGATAAGCATCTGTCTTAGTTAAAGTTTCTATGACCAAAAAGCAACTTGGGGAGGAAAGGATTTATTCTGATTACTTTTCCAAATTGATGTTCATCATCAAAGGAAGTCAGGGCAGAAACTCAAACAGGGCAGGATCCTGGAGGCAGGGTATGATGCAGAAGCCATGGAGGGGTGCTGCTTGCTCCTCAAGACCTAATTCTCATGGCTTGCTCAGCCTGCTTTTAATACCACCCACAATGGCCTTTCATAATCACTAATTAAGAAAGTGCTCTACAGGCTGGCCTACAGACCACTCTCATAGAGGAAGAACTTTCTCAATTGAGTTTCCTGCCCCTCAGATGACTATAGTTTGTGTTAAATCTCCATAATTCTAGTCAGCATGGCATCTATGGAGAATATTTTAAACATTCTCCATCTCCCCCCCCCCCATGACATTATTCAGGCTCCCAATTCCTTTGCCCTTTAACCTCTAACCTTCTAGCCCATTCTTCCATGTTGTACCCTGTCTTGTTCTGCTCCTTCCCCCATCTTCCTTTGGTTGACATCGACCAGAAGCTACTAATATCCCTCCCCTAACCACTCCTCTAAACAGCCCACTTTTGCTCATTTCCTACCTTGGTCAGAGATGAGAGAGTGCTCAAAGAGAAACCCCTCCAGGAGTCTCCGGGTAACATCTACAAGATATCAGAGCAGGTTACAAGGACACAGGGGCAAAGAGATCAGCAGTCAGTAGGCACATCAACAAGACTTGAATGAAATGCACACGGGCCCAAGGTTTACCAACACTTGGCAGAAAGAGAACAGCATCTCTACAGGTTTCTTGATTTTGCTGCCTATGATCATTAGCAAAGTTAGGAATGAGCCATTTGTCTCTGCCTGGCCCTTCTGACTGTGTTGGTGGCTTTCTCTGGCCTATTGCAAAGACCCCCTAGCACACTGCACTTGCATAATCTCCTAAATCTGTTTTCATTTCCGCGTATGTAAACAACAAAGAAAATTGAGGTCCAAGGCTGAAAAGTAGACACCTGTTATCACCTCCCTAAGACCTTTAGAAAACTGGTTACTGCTTGCTCCAAGTGAAACTTAAGCTCAGTTCTAACAGCTTCATGCCAACTAACTTTTTCTCTCCAGCATAACTGTAAGGGCCAAGAAGACACACTAAGACTTAGGACTGTGCTAGACCAGATTCTGGGGTGACATCATTCAACTCCATCTGTCTGTGTTCTCAGGCACTTCAAGAGCCTCATATAAGGTTTCTGGTCTCTTCCTAAGAGGAAGGAAACCTGTGTGTTTCCAGGTCACATGATGAGGAAGCCCCAGGAGGAGAAGGACTAGCAGAGCCCCCTCGGCACTGGCTTTACACAAGCAGGAGAGCCTACTAGGGCAGGGGCTCCAGGGCTGATGAAACATGTCAAGCCTCCTCAGAAATGCAGCTGAGAGCAATTTACCATAACTGCCAACAGCTGAGATACGCTAACACCTGACAAGATATCAGTGCATGGTTTCCTATCGCACCCCACCCCACCTCTCTCTCCTCCTTTTCTCTCATCTCCCCCCCCCCCCGTTTGTGTAATGGGGTGGGCTTGAGGCTAGAGCATGTAAAACCTACTGTGATGGTTTGCATATGCTTGGCCCAGGGAGTGGCGCTAGTAGAAGGCGTGGCCTTGTTGGAGGAAGTGTGTCACTCTGGGGATGAGACCCTCCTCCTAGCTGCCTGAGGATGCTCAGTCTGTTCCTGTTTCCTTTAAATGAAGATGTATAACTCTCAGCTCCTCCTGCACCATGCCTACCTGGATGCTGCCATGCTTCTGCCTTGATACTGGACTGAACCTCTGAGCCTGTAAGCCAGCCTCAATTAAATGTTTTTATTTATAAGACTTGCCTTGGTCATGGTGTCTGTTCACAACCAATAAAACCCTAAGACACCTACTGAGAGGCAAAGCTACAAATTCTGCTTACCAGGTCAAACTGATAGGAGGTACCAATGTGGAATCCCTTAAGCCAGCCAAACTTGTCTCCCATGGACAGCCTCCACCTTAGCTGCTATGTCAAACCAGCATATAGCACCAAAAGCAACTGTAAAAAGCACCTCAAATTTTACTTAACTTCTGCTCTGGCACCCAGAAGCCCTGAAGATTCCCCTGAAGGCAGGATGCCCACAGAATCAGGATTCCACAGACTTGTTTTCCCATGGCCCTTCTTCCTGCTCTTCAGCCTGCTCTGCAGGACTCACACAGTTTGCACCTCTGCCTAATGCAGATGTGTTAGAGTTACATGACTTGGGACAGTGACTTCTCTTCAGCATGAGTGGCCGAGTGCAGTGCCGTACCATGGCAGTGGTAAATGAAAGCCATTTCCCTCAGCCTCCTGGTTAAGGAGTCATGGAATCCCTTCTTTATCAGCCACAAGTGCATCCTCATTTCCAAATCCATTTAGTTGTTTCAACCTATGTGCACTGTTGATTTGCTTATAAAAGTATCCCAAAATATGTATCCCAAAGCAGTCCCTGTTGAAACTACTTCCCAGTCTAAAACTTTCCCTAAAAGTCCCTAAATTTGCCTTTGATTTTTCCGGTTTTTTTTTTTTTTTTTTTTTTCTTTTTTTCTCTACCTCTTAAAGTCTCTTTAGTCCCCATAGCCCATATTCCAATGCCTTCTTTTGGGCTATTTTCTCTACCACATGAAACATAATCACAGCCCCTCCTCAGAACTTCAGTTAACTGGCCACTCACATCATTTTGTCAGGAGGTCTGTGGTTATTTCACGCTCTATTAAGTTGTGTTGGCAGAACAGATGAAAGTCGGGCGCTCTCAGGAGCTAAACAAAGTGTAGCCAGTTAAAGCACACTCACCCCCATGCTGTGCGTGTGATGGGGTGTGGGGAGAAGGCAGGGGAAAGCAACCTGTTGCAGTAGCTGCTGAGCTCTTTCAGTCTCTGTGTTGCTAAGTGTGTGGAGGAAATCACATTTCTCTTCCTCCTGTAGAAGATGACGCCGATCTTTGTTACAAACGTACACAGCCAACATGTTTAGTCTCTGCTTCCTTGAAAAATAAATCCATCCCTGTATGAAACCAACTCCCATAGTTCAGCAGAGCCTCCCTGTTTTCATTTGTTTAATTACAAGCCCCCCCACCCCACCCCAACACCCAATGGTCTATCAGGGAAAGTGAATTTTTAGAAACCTAGCAAATAGGCAAGTCTGTTCTTGGCTCACAGACTCAGAACTCCTATCCTGTTTGTACAAAAAGGAAAGAGCACTTATTCACACCTGCATGCGTTTCCATTCCATCCATCTAAATGTATTTTATTGAGAAGTAACTTGATTCCTGATATGGTCAATGATAACTAGAATTTCATGTGGGAGAATTAATGGATGCACAGTCCAAAAAGAAAATTCCATAATGATATTTAATTTCATTTTGACGGGAGGAAGCCTGGAGGCTCAGTGGGCCAAAGAGTGACTGGAAGGAAAGAGAGGTAACCCAGCAGAACTCTGGTGCAGGAGACACACTCAGGTGAGTCTGTTAATGATGTTATATTCTTCCAAACATATAATGGAAGAATAGATGCCAATTTTACCGAAATTTGTCATACAGGGAAACACGAGCATTTTCCAAGATGCTTATGAGAGCAGCATAACCTAGATAACAAAGCTTGACAACATTTGAAGAAAATAAGGTATGTCCCAATCTGTTTCAAAAACAGAAACACAACAAAACAAAACATTGAAATAGTTGGGTGTCAAATGGAAAAAATTATCTTGGCCCTTAATTCACATAATTTCCAAGCATGTTATTGATTTAAAATTAAAGTATTAAGAACAATAAAGCTATGCAATGTGAATGTAGATTATTTAGTGATCAT